>NC_037678.1:37849008-37890409 GCF_003255815.1 Theropithecus gelada | reverse complement strand
GCCATTCTCCTGCCTCAGCCTCCCGAGTAGCTGGGACTACAGGCGCCCGCCACCTCGCCCGGCTAGTTTTTTGTATTTTTTAGTAGAGACGGGGTTTCACCGTGTTAGCCAGGATGGTCTCGATCTCCTGACCTCGTGATCCGCCCGTCTTGGCCTCCCAAAGTGCTGGGATTACAGGCTTGAGCCACCGTGCCCGGCCCTCTGGATTCTTAAGGAAATTTTTTATTGAACAGTGGAGGCACAAATCAGATTAGTTTTAATTCCGGGGTCAGGACGCACTCTAAACATGCACCTCTGCATGCCTCGCTTTTTAAAGCTGTGTATCCTATTATCTTACAATAACAGAATAATCACCTGCAAAACCCACACCCATTTAATGGACACACTCTACAAAGATTGACACTAGAGGTTGCTGGAGAGGATGTGGTTCCACGTAATATCTTATTGAGTTACCAATGAGTAAGTAAGCTGGTAAAATGTCTTTGGAAAACTCACCACGCCTGCTATACTTAAACATTCAGATGCCAGACACCAGAAATTCCACATCGTAATGTATTTCCATGAGAAAAAACAAGAGACTAAACAAGAGACTTGTATTAAAATAGTGATTATTATTAAAAATTATCACACTTGGTTTCCTGAATGTTTTATTAGCAAGTCAGTCTCTGCCTATTTTTAGTAGTACAACCTCTACCTAACATATATTTTTGTTTTTAATCATAAACTAAAAAAATGATATTTTGTCTTACTTCTACATCCAGTGCCATAACCAACATTTTGTAGATCCCACAGAATCATTTTTTGAATAAATAATGAATAACTTAAATAAGTTAATATTTATAGTGTCCATACACAAATAATGTATCATCTCAGAATACAGTGATAGCATGTTATGTAGAAAATTATTTCAATCTCAGTTAAAACTATTTTGGGCACAGGAGTTACTGTCATATATAGATGTTCACATTGTTTTTTTAATATGAAAATGTTTGTAATTAATGTACATTTCTGGTACATAGGCCTTTTGCTCTTGCTGCCATAGCAAATAGTGTGTCTATTAAGAACATGAACCTGAGTTTTACTTCATTTTAACAGATTTCTTAATAAAATATGTACCATACTATTTGGTTTAATACAAAGAGTCATCCACTCCAGCATTGCCACCTGTCCCTCCTCTAATGTGGCTCCTGAAGATGTTACCGATAGCAGAGGACTTTATGTTCAACCTAAGCACTTTATAGCCCTTTTATTTTGAACTAGGCATGAGATAAACTAATTCAGCAGCAATACAACTCATACTTCTTAAAGAATGACTCTTTCTTTTGAACCTGGTTAGCATTACGCATCAAGACAGAGTACACTTCTCTATCCCAGCAAATCAGTGTTGGCATTACACTCTCTACACTCTGACGACTTGTATTATTGACTTTCTTACAAACACCATTTGAGCTTATAATTTAGATGCCATCAAATAATGTACGAAAATATGCTACTTCCTTCCCCTTCTCTTCTGTTCTCTTCTTACCAGACAATTGTCAGTTGTCTTTTCTCTGCAACTGCTTTCTTCTGTCTACTTGGTTTTTAAAAGACTTTCTGCACATTTACAATCTTGGTATTGTAGAGACCAAATATATGGTCAAACTACACACACAGGAAGAGTTGAATTATATGCAAGCATTTTTAAATAAACGATTCCTCCTCAGTTTTCTGTGATTATTTTATATAATCAAATGTCTTCCAGGTATACATCCCAAACCAGCGGTTGCCAAGCTCTGCTTTATTGTCTAATTTCATTGGAATTATCCAAAATTATTATGATAAGTACAGATAAATTGGCATAACTCCAGATTTATGAAATCAAAATGTCCAGAACTGAGGAATATGCATCGAAAAATGTGCTCCTCAGGTGATGCTGATGTAATATGGGATCCGAGTTTAGAATCCAAGGAAAATTAACCTTCGTGCCCTCTAGTTGACCAGAGTTATCTAGATGACCAGAGTTGCCCTCTTGTTATCCAGAGGTCCTTTCCCCTTTCACTTTCTGCTCTCTCTCCATCTGCACGATCATCCTCTCCTTCCTCCGCTTGTCTTCATCCACATCCAAGCCCTCCTCCATCAATTCTCCTAAAGCTCCAAATGGTCAGTTGTCACTAAAGTTCCCTCTGTCCCATGAACAAGTTATGCGGGCAAATGTAGAATTTAAGCTTGGACCCAGTGGAATCAAGAGCTGCAATTAAAGATTTCTCTAAACCCAGAGAGGATCTGCAAATACTTGTAGAAGATTAGAGATTTCCTGTGAGTGCAAAGGACTCGGGGTGACCTGATGCTATAGACAAAATCTTACGGTCCCCTCAGATTCATGTGTTAAAATCTAATTCCCTATGTGATGGGATTTGGAGGTGGGGCCTTGGAAGGTGATTAGGTCATGAAAGCTGAGACTATGAATCCGAACAGTGTTCCTATCAAAGGGACTGCTGAGAGCTCCCTCATCCCTTTGGTCATGTGATGACACGGTATAAAGATGACAGCCTATGAACCGGGAAGCAAGCCCTCAACAGACATGAAACTTGCTGACCATTTGACCTTGGTTCTTACCATCTTCAGAACCATGAGAAATAAATTTGTTTCCCTGCTACCTAGTCTATGACATTCTATGTTGGCACCCAGAAATTGGCTAAAGTACCAACATAACAACTTGTACACATAATTTCTGGAATCACTGATGCCAAATCTTTGATGGCAAGAGGCGATTGATCTGCTGGAGGAATGGACCTATGTGATCCCTCTTTCCACAATAAACCAGAGAGTAAAAACAAGCTAAAGTAGGTCAAGGTCTCCTAAAAGCGGTGCCTGAAAAGTTTCCAATAACAGTTGATTAGATGGTAATTCCATCGCATAAACAACCACAGCAAAGTGACACAACTATCAGAGATTTCAGGATAACCTCAAAAACACCATCTGACAACATCAGGGAGTTAAAGAAGACATGAAGTTTCAAAAAGTCAAAATTTATTCAAATGTCATTGTAGAAATTTTAATTTAACACTATGAATAAATTCTGGGCAAGTGGCGGCATGGCATGGTGACTTTGGGGCACAAGTGCTGAGTTTCGAAGCTTCAGTTTCTATACCCTTTGGAGATGCCCCTGGCCTCCTAACCCGTACCCACCTGTCAAGTAGAGTGGGTCCTGGGCAGCGCCTCAAGGGGAAACATCACAGATGCCCAGCTGAGCACAGACTGTCATGCCTGGAGGAAGAAGCCGCTTCTGGGAGCAGGAGGAGCTGCTGGAACCCCTCCTGGCAGGCTTCTTTTCCTGCCCTCCAGCGCCTCATGCAAACAATCCCAGCAGCAGCAGGCGCTCCAGCTGCTGGGCTGCAGCTCTGCCAAATGAGAGAAGCCTCTCTCCAGTGAGGCAGAGGAGCTCAGGCCACATACCCGGTCTATGCCTCCATGTCTCCCACTGTGCCCAGGACTTACAGCAGCGTGGGAGATCCTGGCTGGGGCCATGCTGGCCCCCTCCTCTCTTCTACCTCTTGCTCCAGCCATACTTTCAGCTCCAGGGCTGAGGACTATAGCTACAGCAGGTGCCATGAAGTCAGGCAGCTGCTTAATGGGCTAGTGCTGGGCAACACCAGGGCAGGGGCAGGAGGGCTCTGAAGCTGCCACTAGCTCCAGTTCTGTCCCTGATGGGGGTTCTTCCCCTAGTGCTGGCACTGGCTCATCAGATGGTGCTGGAAGGTCCTGTATTGCTGTACATTGAGCAGGAGTTGAAAAAGAAGAGAGAGTCACCAATGTCAGTCACTTTCCACTGGAATTTCCACACACAGAATCAACCTCGCTGAATTTAAGGAACTGCATTCCAAAAACACTAGTCCTGCCACGTCTCTGAGTCTATAGGGAAAACACCGCGCCCCCTGCCCCCCGCCGCAAAGTCTCTGAGACTATAGGCCACCTCACCGTGTGCCTGTGCCTCGAGGAAGAGCAGAGGCTCCGGTTGGACAAGAACAATGCCCAGATATGGCCCCAGTGGGATCACAGATGAGGCCTGCCCTGGGTGGGGTCTGCTCTGGGCTGCCCTGTGGTACCTGGGGGAGCCTTCAGCCAGAGGCACCTGGGTGAGGGATGAGCCTGCATCAGCATCGTGGGAAAGGTTCTCCATCTGGGCCCTCCTGAAGCACGAACCTCGAGATGTGGGGATGCAGCATGAGAACATCTTGCTCTCCTGAGCGTCTCCCACCAAGGGAGCAGGCTGTGGGGCTGTCCCTAGGATGTGGGTGCCTGGTTACCAGAGTTCTAAGTTCCAATGAGGTCTGTCACCAAGGAAGTGAACTCACTTCTTTAAGGTTCCGTATCCTTGGCTCCTTCCTTCCATAAGACCTACTAGGAATCGCCTGGGCTGCTTACTGCTCACCCTCCCCCCAGGTCAGCTCCTTACCTGTACACAGGTAAGTCCACCCAGGGCCTGCTTGTACACCTGCGCCTGATGTGCACCTGGGGCCTAGGAATCCACTTGGGGCCTGCGATCCAACAGGGGCCTAATGTGGATTAAAAGTCATTTTGATTATTCCTATAGGGAAGAAAAGGCCTTCTAGCAATAAGAAGCACAGTTTCACATCAAACATGTAAAAATGATCGAAATCTTATGGAAGAAAACTATCGATTTTAATCACTGAAATGTTAACTTTTGATAAATATTTAAGTTTATAAGGAAAAACAAACCATGCTGATTAAACCACAGTTGTAGGGAATGCTATAGCGTTTCTCGTTTGTGGGTTGAACACGGAAAGGTCCCACCTACTTATGGTCATAATTTTCTACCTTAATCTTCCTGTTCTTACGATCCATAGAAAAAATACCATGACAATGACGGTTATGATCGTTCAAGTACACAACTGAGGTTTAGTGACAGAAACATCAGGTGCTCCAG
Organism: Theropithecus gelada; assembly: GCF_003255815.1. Classification (NCBI taxonomy): domain Eukaryota; kingdom Metazoa; phylum Chordata; class Mammalia; order Primates; family Cercopithecidae; genus Theropithecus; species Theropithecus gelada. The sequence continues at coordinate 37,885,482 of NC_037678.1, read as the reverse complement.
TTACAGTGCAGCTGTTCTTATTGGAGTGGGAAAATCAGTCTTCTGTTCAGGATACATGGGAAGCAGGAGTACATGTGGGGAGAACCGCATTTCACTGGACTAAGGTTTTTCCCAGAAGAGCTACAGTTTATCCTGCACTCTGTATTCTGTGATCAAAAACCATGGAACAGAAAAAAACATTTCAACCTGAGACTCAGTTACCAGAAATGCACCCGCCCCACCTCCCTGCAACCATATATACCACCTCTCTGTGCTGAGCCAGAAGGGTTCACATATGGCACAGACTGACGCTGGACTCCATAGTTTTCAGCCTCCCAGGTGTCAGGTGTTTTGTGGTCACCTGGAGGAGGGAAGCTCCTGGGTTCCGTCTTCTTCACCAGCAGGGGGCAGCAGAGCTGCAACCAGAAGTTAGTCTGGGGCTGCCCAGGAGGAGTCTAATAGGGAGGCCTGCCCTGAAGGCTCAACAGGTGTTTGAGGATCAGTCCTGGGTCTGGAAGCCCAGTAAAGTGCATCCTATCCCCTCGGGCTGCAATAAACCCGTCCTGAGTGCTGCATTCACGCGGCGTCACTGAAATGACAGGAGACGGGGAACAGTGAGGGCCTCACCTGGGAAATGCAGCTGGAGGTGCCTGGGCCCTGGTGGCAGCCTGGGCAGCTCCTAAAGGGCTGGGATTCCCTGGGAGATGCCCTGAGGTCAAGGTGCTCTAGGAGGAGGGCATGGTGTGAGGAAAAAGGGTTTCCAGGGCCTGAGCCCTTCATCTAGTATTGCTGCCTGAGCCTCCTGCCCCTCTCAGGGTCTTGTCCCTCTCTGTTCAGCAACATTCTGAGAAGCTGAGTCCTCAGTCCTGGGCGCTTCCACAGGCTCCCCTGTCCCTTCTCCCTCTGCCTTTCCTTCCAGCTCCAGGCCGACTCTGACTCAGGGGGCGGCTCCTGTGCTCAGGGAGTCTCAGGTGGGTGGGGTGGCGCACTCAGGACCCTGGTTCCTGGATAGGACATCCCCAGCCTCCTTGAGGAGATGATCTCCACAGGGGAGGGGATTCTCACCTGCCTCAGGCCACAGCTCTGGCCACCGGGTGGTCTTTGGCTCATTGACAGGATATATCTCATTGCAGGGATCAGGGACCACCACCCTACGGAGCCCACACCCTGAGCAAAGACTGTGTCCCTGGGATTCTCACAGAGACCATGGGGCTTACAGTTGGATTTCCCATCAATATTTCATGTAAACTTGTAAAAGGCACCAGAAAACCACACTAGATAGAGAACCCTGGTGCTTTTTACCATTTTACATAAAATATTGAAGGGAAAATAAATAAACAATGGCAGAGATGAGGATGGCAATGGCTGGTCCACTGTGGGGAAGGGGATGGCCTAGAAGGATCAGTACCATGGGTGAAATGAGACCAGATGTCCTGATGACTCCACATGGGTGAGCGGTTCCTTACATGACTCAACTGTTCTCACTGAAATAGGTGACAAGTGTCCTAATGACACAATCCATCATTTAGAGGAAATGACCAAGATGGGACATGTCCTCAAGCCAGGAAGACTGTGGACAAATTCATGAGCAGGGCTGGCCCCATTCACGTGGATCTGAGACCCTCGGATCTGAGTCCCTCTAGCCCTCCAGGCAGACTTTGAAGAGGGGGCATCAAGAGTGGATTTAGAACTTAGCTGACCAGGATGTATTGGGGTTTGGGGACTCAGCTGTGACTTAGGGAAATGGGGTCTGGTTGAATCATCAGACCGAGGTGGACATCCCTCAGCTGGTCTCTGGATTTCCACAGGTCATGACAAGCCAGTCCTTGGCCTGAATATCCTGGATCAGTCCCCAGAACTGCCCAGCTCAGGCTCATGTCATTCTCTACAGAAAATCCAGTGGACTGGACACTGTGGGATCTGCCCAGATTCTTTTTTCTGTTCTCACCCACCCAGCACTTTTGGGAGCTTGTGGCAGCTGAGAGATGTGCCTTCACTGGGAAGTGCCACTCAGAGCAGAAAATTGCCTCCTCCAGGTTTATGCTCTTCCTCAGTGAGGTTAGGTTTCATGACTGCCTGAGGCCAAGATCTCAAGACTCTGCCTCAATATAGAAGGACCTGAAATTCCTCCTAGCTCCATAGCCCCCTGTGGGAAAGACTGAGGCCTCAATGAGGGTCGGGGTCTCCTGCCCGGTGTTGCCTCCCTCACCTCCTTTCACATCCTCTGTGCATGCAGTTCCCCGTCTCAGAGTCTGCTTCCAGGGAACCCAAATTAAGATCACCAACCATCCCCAACATGGGCCATGCAGGACCTCAGGAGGCCACTGTACACTGGAAAGCACCCATTTATTCCTAAATTAGCATTGTGAGTATCCACATGCCGAATGAGATCTGAGTGTTTCCTGCATTTGTACGGAATGCAAAGGGAGCCTGAGTCACCAGGTGCTCTGGGTTCTGAGGGAGAGTTGGAGACAGATCCCCCCGCAGGGAAACCCGGGACAGCAGGAGCAGCCTCACCCCATGCAGGGACCACAGATGCACCCACAGGGTGAGCTGCAGGATGGACACTGCCCACCTCCACCCTCCACACCCTGGGCAAAAAAATCATTCTTTCCACCCCTCCTTCAGGCTATCAAAGCTGACACTTAAAAAGCCACCACAGCCCACGCTTGTCAACAGGAAACCCATTCACATCTCCATCAGCCACACAATCTCCACAAATGCTTCAGAACATAGTAACAGTAGCCATGCAAAGTATAGAAAATGTCTCCTAAATAATTGTACTTAGATTACATATGAAAGCGATACTATTTTTGATATGCTAGGTAAATAAAGTATATTATTTAACTCATTTTCTTCTTCTCTTTGTATTTCTTTTTTTTTTTTTTTTTTTGAGACGGAGTCTCNAGAAAATGTCTCCTAAATAATTGTACTTAGATTACATATGAAAGCGATACTATTTTTGATATGCTAGGTAAATAAAGTATATTATTTAACTCATTTTCTTCTTCTCTTTGTATTTCTTTTTTTTTTTTTTTTTTGGAGACGGAGTCTCGCTCTGTCGCCCAGACTGGAGTGCTGTGGCTGGATCTCAGCTCACTGCAAGCTCCGCCTCCCGGGTTCCCGCCATTCTCCTGCCTCAGCCTCCCGAGTAGCTGGGACTACAGGCGCCCGCCACCTCGCCCGGCTAGTTTTTTTGTATTTTTTAGTAGAGACGGGGTTTCACCGTGATAGCCAGGATGGTCTCGATCTCCAGACCTCGTGATCCGCCCGTCTCGGCCTCCCAAAGTGCTGGGATTACAGGCTTGAGCCACCGCGCCCGGCCTTCTCTTTGTATTTCTAATGCGACAACTAGACACTCGGTTTCCCATGAGGTTCACAACATATTGTGAATGAACAGTGCTGGTCTGCACCCCTTCAGGTTACAGGGGCTGTGGAGTGACCTGGTGCTGGAAGCCCCGTCTCCATCCCTGTGACATTGGTGTGAACCCAGGGACAGGCGCTGGTATAAAAGAGATGAGAACACAGGTGTCAACCACCTGCTTGTACAGGGGACTCAACCTTCACTTTGAGTCAAATAATTTCCTTTCCTATCTTCAATCCTGAACAGGAGGGCTTTCTGGTCTTCTTTTTGTTTTCAAGTTTGTGCCCCTTCAAGTTTCATGCTGTCTGGATCCCAGCCAGGGGACACTGAGGAAATCCAGGAGTCTGGAGGGCCCTGTCACCTCCTCCTCCACATGTGTTTGTATTTCCATCAGGAATCTGAGCGCCTTGTGCCAGTTCCTGAGGCAGGAACGGGCCACATAGAGAAGAGGAATTTCTTCCCTGAGGTCAGCAATCCATGAATGAAGGAATCAGGGAACTGAGCAGCAGATTCTGAATCTACACCTGGACCCAGGAGGCCCCTGAGCCTCCAGCAGCAAGCGTAGAGAGGCCACCAGGGGGCAGCAGAGAGCAACCTGGCAGAAACTCCTGGGGATGGGGTGAGCCTGGGCATCAGGGAAATGCTGCCATGCAGGGAGGGTCCGTGACCGTGACCTGAGACCTGGAGGGAAAGAGGTTCTTCTTTTCTTAGAGTACTTGTCCCGGGCACTGATGTTTAAATTCTTCTGAATTCCTGGTTCTCAGATCTGACTCTTGGAGATGGTGCCTATTTTTCTGACACAGATTCAGGCACTTTGCCTCTTCCCATAGCCCGGCCCCCATCTCACGGTCACATATGCCATCCCATTCTGTAGTCAAACATATCCCACCTCTCTGCCCTTTGCTCTGGGAGCTCCTGTCCTGCAGATATAGGGACTTCTCCTTCCCTGGCCACTCCTCCATGTCCACTGTTCCCAGTCTGTCCTGGTGAACCCCCCAAATTACAGCTCTTGATTTCCTTATGAGGCACAAAATACTTGCTCATTAACCTTTCCTTGATTTCAGTGTTTATCCATTGATACATTTTCCCAGCAACTGAAGACAACTTCATTATAATAAACACTCACTTCCAGGGTCTTGGAGTTTGCAGTCCCTTCTCGTTTTCTCATGAAGCCAACACCTCCTTCACCTCCTGATCTGTCCCTGGTCCTGACAGCACGCTGGTGATACTGAGGCACAGCACCTATGACCTGGCACTAGAACTCACTGTCAAGGTAGAAACTTATCACATCCCATGGATCTTGCAACACTCCGTGTGCACTTGGCAACCAAGCAATTTCATTCTCCCCTAGCACTGAGGAGCTGTGCCCTGCGGTGAGGCCCGGACCTGTCCAAGGCTTCTGCTGGCCCCTGTAGAGTGGGAATGAACAGGGTCCCTGCCTTGAGCTCTGGAATGTGTCTCCAAAATGGATTTAGGCCAATACCAGACATCTCACATCTGGCATAACATATTTATGACCAGGATATTTCTAGAGACACAGACAAAAGCTAACCACCTCCCTCCTGAGCCAGGATGGAAGGGAGGAGGGAACTCTGGGCTCCAGGTAATTCCCCCATCACCACTGTGACTCTGGCATCCCCTTGAACAAGGCCAAGCACTATCCTATAGGAAGAACTTTGTATCCCCTAGAGAATGAAGAGAAACTCAGCTCTGAGCTTTTCCGTGACCAACCCAGCGAAGCAGCAAGGCTGGGCACAATCTGGGTAAAGATGTGAGCCCAGACCATGAGACCAGTGGGTGAAGGAAAATCGCACGGGCTGAGGGGGTGGGTAAGCAGGGGCCATCCCTCCTCTCTCTGTTTCCCTTTGGGTTGAGCCCTTCACTGGAAACCACAGATCTCCTCCAGCAGCAGCCCCTGACTCTGCTGATTTGCATCACAGGCTGTTCTCTTCAGCAAAGGTATAAGAGAGGCCTGAGAGGAACCTGCCCAGCCTGGCCTTGGGAAGCAGCCTTGGCGGTGCCTCAGCCATGGCCGGGACTCTTCTCCTCCTCTGCCTCCTCGCTTACTGCACAGGTGCTGCCCCCAGAGTCTCACCAACCTGCCCAACTCCAGGACTCTGGGTCCAGCGTGGCCCTGACTCTGAGCTCAGCGGGGCCCTGCCTGTGGTGGGCAGGATGCTCATGACCCTGCTGCAGGGTGGGGGCTGTTGGGGCTGAACTCCCCCCACACTCTGCTCAAGAGCTTGTGAGAGCCAGAGCGGCTACACCTGCCAGGAGAGAATAGTGGGTTTTCAGTTCAAAGGCTCCACGCAACAGGAAAGTCCATGGGCCACTGGGACTGGGGCTAATTGCCGGGAATACCCTGAGGGTTCACAGACTCTCTGGAACTTGTCGCCATCAGGAGGGCAGGGATTTCATAAAAAGGGTCTTTTACCTGCAAGTTAACCTCTACTTTTTTTCTTTCTTTTCCTTTGCAGGCTCTGTGGTCTCCTATGAGTTGACTCAGCCACCCTCGGTGTCAGTGTCCCCAGGACAGATGGCCAGGATCACCTGTGGGGGAGACAACATTGGAAGTAAAAGTGTGCAGTGGTACCAGCAGAAGCCAGCGCAGGCCCCTGTGCTGGTCATCTATGCTGATAGCGAACGGCCCTCAGGGATCCCTGAGCGATTCTCTGGCTCCAACTCAGGGAACACCGCCACCCTGACCATCAGCGGGGTCGAGGCCGGGGATGAGGCTGACTATTACTGTCAGGTGTGGGACAGTAGTAGTGATCATCCCACAGTGACACAGGCAGATGGGGAAGTGAGACCAAAACACCCTCCCAGCCTCTGTCACCCTCTTGCTCCAGCCCCAGGAGGCCTGTGGATAAACCCATGAGTGAATCTGGCCCAGTTCACCTGGATCTGAGCCTTGCAGGCTGTCCTTCCCTCCAGCCCCCTCCAGGAGTCTCTACAGAGCATACATCAGGCAGAGACATGGCCTGGAAGGACCAGAATCATCTGGTGACTTGGGGCTGTTGTGTGAGTTAGAGAATGAGGGCCTGGGTGGAAACACAGACAGAGGCAACTTCTGTCCACTGTCCTGCCCCTGGATGCTCATATGGTTGGGACAGGGCAACTCCTGAGATCAACTGTCTGGATCAGGCCCCAGAACTGCTGCCCAGCCCTGCTGAGGTCCTGGGCCTGAGGCTGTGTGGCAGCCTGTGATTCCCAACAGAGCAAACCAGAGGAGGGGACACTGTGAAGTCTGCCCAGATCTCCTATTCCTTGTGACCCACCTGGCACTGCTGAGAAGCCCAGTAGCTTCTCAGAGGTTGTTTACAAAAGAGAAATAACTCGCTACTGCACATGACATAGACTTGTTGCTAAATCCCATGGGTCTACAGTAGGATTCTCCTCTGAAGCTTTGCCTTAAGCACAAGATTTCAGTTCCTATGTCCAGTTCCTCTATTATGGCAGAGTCTGCTAGTTTCTCAGTCCCAATAGCAGGACACTCACACCCCTGCCTGCACCTGCAGCAGAGCCTTTCTGCTCTTGGCCCCAAAATAACGGATGAGGCATTTCTCAGACCCATGATGTATGAAGTGGCACAATCTCGGCTCACTAAAACCTCAGCCTCTCAGGTCGAAGCAATTCTCCCTGCCTCAGCCTCCTGAGTAGCTGGGATTACAGGTGCCCACCACCTCGCCTGGCTAACTTTTGTGTATGTAGTAGAGACAGGTTTTCACCATGTTGGCCAGGGTGGTCTTGACCTCCTGATCTCAAGTGATCCACCCACCTCGGCCTCCAAAAGTGCTGGGAATATACACGTGAGCCACTGCACCTGGCCATGTTTTTCTTATTTTTGCTCCTCCTCTTTTCCTCAACACCTCAGGTCAGTGAACTGGGGAGATTTTGAGGGACAGGCTCAGTGCTCCCTCAAAATTCCCCTGTCACGCATCGCTGAGGCCCTGTCCTGGAATCTCCCCAAAAGTGGATGGTCTCCCTATAGGATGGGAGCTTCCAAAATGGCTCCACAGGGAAGAGTTAAACTGAGTCCATTCCTTCGTCCTCATTGACATCCAGCATTTGTGATTTCCATGGACATCAATACTTTTGTAGCTGAAATCTTTATTAATCTACTTAAGGAGATAATTAATTTAATAAATATTCAGACATTAGTTGCATCCAATATTTAAATTTCTTTAATCAATTGGTAAACATAGCCATGATTATGTATAGTTTAGGCTTNCCCAGCCCACGATAGCTAACTCTTATGGCAGGTGAGAAGATTAAATAAAATCACAGAGCTTGTTTGGCAAACTATGACAATGTTAGCTGCTGTTGCTTTTGTAGACTGAAAAGACAACACAGTATTTTGAGGATCCATCCTAAGCTCAGCAATGTGCAAGGAGCCAAGAAAAGATGTACAAGAAAAGCAGATATCGGTCTTAGCTCCAAAGAGGAAAGAGAATCGTGTAAGATAACAAATAAGCAAATTAATATTTTTATGAGACAGGTTACAAACAGGCAGAAGATTTTGGTGTGAGTGGCCACATGCGTATGGCTATAGGAAAATATAGTGGGAGGGAGGGTAGGTCCCCCATGAGACATGAGCGAGGCTGAGAAGACTCACATCTCAGACACCAACCTGACAAAGTCAGTCAGATCTAATTTAAAATATGGTCCTGGTCACATACCTGTCACCATGCACCTCTGCAAGTGTGGCTCTGATCCAGGTGAGCTAAGATTTGGAGAAAGCCCAGTCTCCAGGGCAGCCCTGGCAGAGCCACCCCTGTTGGACCCAGGTTCCTCATTTGCAGCACAGGCCACCGCTGGCCCCTTACCCTACCCTGCACATGGGCCTCCACTAGGAGGAGCTCAGAGAGGGCAGGCAGATGATGCAGAAAGGGAACTGAGGACCTCCCCCAGAAAGAACAGCAGGTGCAACAGGGGGAAAACAGACAAAATGAGGTGGAAGGGAGACGAGGAGGACAATGCCCATTGACTGGGTGCCTGCTGTGTGCCAGGCACTGTGGTGCGTGCTTTACCATCTGTATTAGACTGCTATCTCACTGCCATAAAGAACTGCCTAAGACTGACTCACAGTTCCACATGGCTGGGAAGCCTCAAGAAACTTGCAACCATGGCAGAAGGTGAAGGGGAAACAAGGCACATCTTACCATGGCAGAGCAGGAGAGAAAGATAAAGAGAAGAGGAAAGCACCACACTTTCAAATATCAGATCTCACGAGAACTCACCATCACGAGAACAGCAAGGGCAAAGTCCTCTCCCATAATTTAATCACGTCCCACCAGGTCCCACCTCCAACACGTGGGGATTACAATTCGAGATGAGATTTGGGTGGGGACACAGAGCCAAACCATATTATTATTCGTTATCCCACTTAACTCTTTCAACTGGAGTTGAATATCCCTATTTTACAAATAAGGAAACTGAGGTTCACAACAGTTATAAGGCTACCACAAGATCCCACACCTAATAAGTGGAGGAAAGATTTGAACCCAAGTCCTTAGACACTGAAGCACCGGCTCTTTGAGACTTATGGAGGAGGTAACACTGATACAGTGCAGGTGAGCCTGAAAGCGGCACTTAGCCCATAAGGGTTCTTGGCTTTGCTCAGGAAAGAATTCAAGGGCAATCCAAAGGTAGAAGAAAATGGCTTTATTGAAGAGCTGCGTTACAGCCCCATGACTGTCCCCACAGAGCAGAGCTAGGCATAGAGTAGTAGCTCAGGGCAGTTTTGCGGTCATAAGTATATCCACTTTTAATTGCGTGCAGATTAAGGGGTGGTTTATGTAGAAATTTCTAGGGAAGGGGAAGTAACTTTTAGGTCATTGGGTCATTGCCATGGAAAGCGGCAGTAACTCCTGGGTGTTGCCATGGCAAGGGTAGACTGACACGGCACACTGGTGACTGGTGGGAGTGTCTGATTGAAAGCTGTTTCTACTCTTGCCCTGTTTTTGTTAATCCTCAATCTGGTCCGGTGTCCAAGCCCTGCCTCTGGAGTTGAGTCCTGCCACCTACCTTAAAACAGACCATAAGCTGGGGAGAAATGGCAGGGGCAAGGGCAGGGTAAGCATCCTCCACTTCTCTGCCTTTTCCTCAGCTGGGAGAAGAAGAGGTCTAAGTTGGAGATACTTTCTTGGCCCCTTTGGCAAGGTCTTAGAGGCTTGAAGAAATGGAGGAATAGAACAGCTTAAGGAATAGAATAGCTCACAACTCCCCCAAGACAGAGACAGGAGCACCCCAGGGGTCCAGCCCCAAATATCTCAGTTGTGAAGAATGGGAACCGGGGGTACACTCTGTTCAAGAATGAAGATGAGGCATCAGATAGAGCACTTTCCAGAAGGCATGTCTGACCCTGCCCTGGTAGCCAGGACAGGTGAGATGGATGAGGCTGGTCTCAGAGTGCCACTGGGGAGAAGGAGGGCCAGGAGCCTGGATCTAGCAGCTGGGAAGGACACTACCCATGAGGGTATCCAGCCAGACCAAATATAGGGAGAGGCTGGGCGCGGTGGCTCAAGCCTGTAATACCAGCACTCTGGGAGGTCGAAGCAGGTGGATCACTTGAGGTCAGGAGTTGAAGACCAGCCTGGCCAAAATGGTGAAACCCCATCTCTACTAAAAATACAGAAATTAGCCAAGTGTGGTGGTGAGCATCTATAGTACCAGCTACTCGGGAGGCTGAGACAAGAGAACTGCTTGAACCCAGGAGGCAAAAATTGCAATGAGCCAAGATCATGCCACTGCACTCCAGCCTGAGCGACAGAGCAAGACACTGTCCAAAAAAAAAAGTAAAAGAACTGAAAGCACAAGTCAAAAATTCCAGGAACCCACATGCATGGAGTGGGCAGGCCTACAGCAAGCCCCAGGATCGACTTGCTCCATCTCCCTCCAGGATCAAAGCCAAGTCACTTCAAATAATACATTTACATTAGCACAAATTCGGAAAAATAGAACAGAATTCAAAAATCTACATCGATTTTTAAAGCACAACACAAGACTCCAAAGAAATTTCACCAAAACTCCAGCCACTGGGCTGTGCAATGGGAATTTTCGAAAATGAAATTCGAGGAAAAAGGAGATAGCAACACGAGGGACAGCAGCAGGACCAGGACTCACGGGAAGACGGGGCTGTGGAGTTCCATCCCTTTAGATAAGGGGATCTAGGAAGCCAAATGGGTGAGCCCTGGACTGCAGTTGAGGATCCACTTATACAAATTTGGAACATGTCGCCAAAGCAAACGACAACTCCTGCCCATCCAGGGGTTGAACACCAACAGAAATTGTCCAACTGAGAGTGTGTAAACTGTAAAGGGCTCCAGGACATAAGGAATCACCATCCTTGCCAGACAGCCTAGCCTGAGCAGCCCTGCCTGGCTCCTGAGTGGTCCTCTCCTCCTGACCAGGCCCACCTCCTCTGTAGCTCCACCCACCTTTCTAGCCAGCCCCAGACACATACCAGTCTGTGCTCCAAGCCCTGGGGCTGCCACTGTGATCTCTCTCCCTCACCTCCCGGTCGGTACATGAGTTGCAGATGTGAGCTTTGCTACTGTTTGCTCCCTTTGGCTGCTGTTTCTTGGACCCACAGTCCAGACCTGTGGACAACTCTTCACCGCTCCCCAAGGTCCGTTCTTGCTGAGCATCCTCTGCTACTCAGGCTGCACTGGGAGAGATGGTCCACAGCGCCATGGAGCTGGCATGGAAGGGGTGCGGTGGGGGCGCAGCAAGGGTACCTGTTGTGAGCTGAATTGTGTCCCTCCAAAACTCCCATGTTGAAGTCCTAATCCCCCTCCCTGTGTAGCTCAGCATGCGCCATTATTTGGAAATAGGGCAGTAAGTGGTTAAGACAAGGTCATGCTGAAGAAGGGTGGGTCCTAACCTACTATGACTGGTATCCTTGTGGAAAGGGGAAGCTGGGAGACAGATGTGCACATAGGGAGGAGCCATTTGGGTGATGCTTCTGTAGGCCAAGAACAAAGCCCCACAAACTGGGAGAGAGGCCTGGAGCAGTCTCCCTCACAGGCCCAGAAAAAAACCAACCCTGCCCACAGCTTTGTTACAGGAAAGGGATCCCAATCCAGACCCCAAGAGAAGTTTCTTGGATCTCACACAAGAAAGAATTCAGGGCGTGGCCATAAAATGAAAGCATGTTTATTAGGAAAGTAAAGGAAGAAAGAATGGCTACTCCATAGGCAGAGCAGCCCTGAGGGCTACTGGTTGCACATTTTTATGGTTATTTCTTGATGATATGCTAAAAGGAATGGATTATTCATGCCTCCTTTTTTTTTTAGACCATAGAGGGTAACTTTCTGAGGCTGCCACAGCATGGCGCTGGCGGGAGTGTGTAGCAGTGAGGACGACCAGAGCTCACTCTCGTGGTCATCTTGGTTTTGGTGGGTTTTAGTTGGCTCCTTTACCGCAACCCATTTTTTCAGCAAGGTCTTTATGACCTGTATCTTGTGCTGACCTCCTATCTCATCCTGTGACTTAGAATGCCTAACCATCTGGGAATGCAGCCCAGTAGCTCTCAGCCTTATTTTACCCAGCACCTACTCAAGATGGAGTCACTGTGATTCAAATACCTGTGACAGTTTGAGCTCTGACTTCTGGCCTCTGGAACTTTCTGCTGTTTAACATCCCCATTGGATGGTATTTGGTTACAGCAGCCCTAACAAACTAATACAGAACTCAGTCTGTCACCTGCAAGTCAAAGAGGGCTTCTGCAAGTAGTGTGGCCTGAGCCAAGTCTTAAAGAATGGAAAAGAGAATTCCTGATAGACAAGGAGAATGGAAGTTGTTCTAGGCAGAGGAAAGAAGCTGAAGCATGAAGATTCTTCCGAATTAACCACTAGGAGCTTCTGAAAGTGAAAGTCGCTAACCACTGGAGAGAAAGCAGGGGCTGCCAGTGACGGCTCATCCATGGCAAGAGCTAAGAGTTGGAAATGCTCTCAGAGATGTAGTCCGAATCTCTCATCTTATAAATAGGAAAATTAAGGGAAAGGGAGGGGTAATAAGCCACCCAGGGTCACACAGGGGTTACAGCCCAACAGAACTAGAATCCAGCTGTCCTGATATTCGGCTCTGTAGACACCACACTGATTTCTGCCCAGGACGTGACTGATGTAAAATGAGCTATGATTGAAAGCAGGTTTCTGTTTTAAACAAGGCTCATTTAAAACAAAAATAAGCCTCGTTTACCCATTGCTTTTGTTGGTATCTGTACAAATACTTTCTTTTCCATGTAATCAGTATTGCATAAACTTGGTCTACATGGAGAGACGCATAGGAGAGACGGCAGCACCCAGGGCAGACGGGGAACATTGTCGCCTGAGTAAAGTGATGGTTTTTCAACCAGGGGTTCTTACCAGCAAAACTGTTCGTACCTTCCTAAGGACGTTCTGTCCTAGACCAGATGAGGAACAGCATCCTGTACTCCCAGCCCGCACGCCTGATGACTTTAACACGTTCATTGTTCTGCTCAGATGAAGGCTGTTGGGTGACTCCCTTAGTCAGAAACTCTAACCAGATTTAAGGAGAAATTTTGCTGTAAAAGTCATCGGGTGGTTGGACAGGAGTGGCATCTAATCCCACTGCGGGTTCACTGGGCTCTCTCACTGGGAGGTGATGGGCCCCAGGCCGGGCAAGGTGAGGTCAGGCCAGCCAGGGGACCCCAGCCTTCCAGGGACAGACTTCTCCTCCAAACACCAATAGGAAGAACTCAGCCGTCACTGTGATATTCTCACCCCAGTTTATCCTCTCACAGGCTGCATGATACAGGACAGGTCCCAGCCTCTCTGGGATTTGGTTACTTCGTGAAATTCAGCTTACCTACTTCACTTGGATGAAGACAGAGCACTGGTTGGATGAACTTTAGATTTCTTCTACACTAAAAGGCTGTGCTCAATGGGAAATGGAAATATTAGGATTAACAATCAAAATAGGCTTGAGCTGGGCAGCCACTGACATGAGCTCCCTTGATACCCCTTCTCGCTACCCTTCTTTGAGACCTTACCTCTCTCTCTTCTTGTGCTCCAAAACTAACCCCCCACTCCAGAAAAGGGAAGAGGACAGACCAATGTCCCTCTGGCCCTGGCCCTGGCCCATGGCTCTGGCCTAAACCCTTTATGGAGTACACATCACCTCATTTAACTCAGAACCCTGGGAGGGGCTACAACTGTGCCCATTTTATGTATTTGGAAACAGAGGCTCATAGAGGTGCAACAAATTGAGCCTTGTGTCTTGATCTCCAAATATGCCCGTCTACTTTGACACTGCATCACAGTACCAAGCTGTACTTGGGTTCCTCAAAATATCCCTTTCCGCCCTTCAGGAATCAGGCTCCAGCCCCTTCCCAACTCCTGCTCTCCCATACTGCTTCCATCGTCCCCATTTCACCACCCTCTCCCCTTTCCCCTGTCCCTGTGGCCTCCCTCCCTCACCACACACTCTCTCCCTAACACTTGTATTTCCAGCCTTTCTGCTTCTGCACAAAATATTTTATTTTTCAATGTAATCAGCATAACATAAACTTGGCCGATATGGAGAGACACATAGGAGAGGCTGCAGTGCCTGGTGCAGACTGGGGACATTGTCAACCGAGTTAAAGCATGGAAGCATGGTTTTTCTTCTTTTGTTGTTGTTGTTGTTGTTGTTGTTGCTGTTGCTGCTGCTGCTGCTGCTGGATACAGGGTCTCATCCAGGCTGAAGTATAGTGGCACAATCTCAGCTCACTGCCTCTGCCACCTCCTGGGTTCAGGGATTCTCCTGCCTCAGCCTCCTGAGTAGCTGGGATTACAGGCATGAACCACCAGATTTGGCCAACTTTTGTATTTTTAGTAGAGACAAGGTCTCGCCATGTTGGCCAGGCTGGTCTCAAACTCCTGGCCTCAATTGATCTGCCCGCCTCAGCCTCCCAAAGTGCTGGGATTAGAGGCATGAGCCACCACGCTCGGCCTAAAGTGATGGTCTTTCTATCAGGAGGTCTCAGTGTGCTCTTGATAGCCCAACCCAGTGACCTTTCCCCCTGCCAGTGCCTTCACATCATCAACAAATTACCCAAGATGGTTCCCCCTATCCTTCTGATCCCTTCTCCTCTGCCTCTTTTATTCTCTAGTATGGGGAAAGTCATGACTTCGAGTTCATACTCAATCAGCTACTTCCAAGCCTCACTGATTTTTTTCTCCTGATTTCTCTGATTCTGACTATTCCCTGCCAGAACAATTCATACTTCCCCATCAACTACTGACCTGTTGGAAATCACACCACAGTGAAACTATACACCAGACATAGGGGGAAAGGTGCAATTATTTTGTGGAATCATCACAATATGCTTACAAAGGAAAATAAAAATCAGGTCATGTTGCTTTCTTAAGAATGCTGATCTAAATGCAAAATTCAGATGCCATAAAATCATACTGTTTATTCAGATGGATGCCAAGGAAAAAGCTGAATGTGCCCTAATTCAGGATAATTTAAGTGTTCTCTTTTCAATGGTCTGGAATATTTACAGTATTTAGCAAAGGACAAATTAATATATTTGAGTAAGAGAGACAGGAGGGAGGCACTTAGGCTCTACATTTTGAATATGATGCTAACATAATAGTGTGACATCTTAAAAAGAGAAGATTCTACATCTCAAACTGCTAAGGATATTATAAGATCCACCTTCTGGTTCTGACCACTCTAGACTTTAAAAGTACCCACTCTTTCTTCTCAAGTCCTCCTAAATAATGTTTTTAAAAAAAATTAGCCAGGAATACAATTTGAACTTTGAATTTGTCATAGCCAGAGCATAAACAGCTAATCATAAAGAATGGAAGGAGAGGCAGCCAGATGGTGATTGTCTTACATTACAATTGAAGGACAAACCAAGGTATCATAGACAGAAGGACTGAGCCCAAATTAACAGAGGGAGAAATCAGTCCTATTGAAAAGTCACCGTCTCAGAATAATACCTCTAATAATATACTTCTTACATATTAAGAGTCATGAAAGTGTTGTCCAAAATTTGAAGAGTTCAAATCATTTCCTTAGCTTCTGTTTCATGATTTCTAAAAGGAAGGTAATAATGGCATTGCAGGATTGTTGAAAGAAATAGATTATTTAGAGACTGTCTCAGTGCTTGGCACCTACTAAGCATTCCATCGCCTCATTCTTATTGTCCATTTGACTGAGGGAGCAGAGCTATTGAGGGTCCATTGTACATTCAGGACTCTACCAGGTGCTACATAAAGGAGAATGTTTATGCAACCTAGGAGATATTTGACATGAAATGGTTTAAAAGCAATACTCTTCCTAACTCCCAGCTGTTGCAGCCATGATTACTTTTAGTAGTGTGATACCAAAATTGTCATGGTATCTACATTTCTATCTGACAGTGAAATCTGTTTTCAGCTCAGATACCAATAAAGAAGTGAGCCTACCAAAAGGAATTCACAACATCCCTGCTTTCTCCACAGAGCAGTAGGACTCTGAAAGAGAAGAGGTGGGAAGCTAAGAACACAAAGAGAAGCCATGCAGGGATTCACAAAAACAGCAGGCAGCCAGTGTTGCTGATGGAGTGTTGGAGGAAGCTGTCCTGTTAAGCAATACAGTAAAAATGACTGCAGTGAAAGAAAATGGAACAAGTGCATACATTGACAAGAAAGACATGGATTACTGTACACAAAGACATTGCCAAGATGGCAAGGGTGGCATTTGTAGATGAAGGGCAGAGAGGCTGGCCCTCCCACACTAGGTCAGATTGGCTAACAGTCATTCCTTGGCAGGGAAGTTCCCAACCCTGGGTGCATTGCACCATCATCCGTGAAAGATCATTTTATTTTAAAATCAGATTCTTGGTTACACCCTAGCCCTACATAATTAGGATCTCTGGGGATTATATCCTGCCATTTCACAAATATTAAATGCCATTATGTTGCCTGTTGACTACTGTCCCCAATTCTTCTATATCTTTCCCATCCTCCTCCTTGCTGCATCAGTCTTCGACTTTGAAGAGAACTCTAAAGCCTGGAACTGTCCAGTTTTCCCATACTGTTAGGGTTCTCCAGAGAAAGAACCAATAAGATATATATGTGTTTGTATATGTGCATATCCTTATATATATATATATATATGATTTATTATAAGGAATTGGCTCACATGATCACACGATTATAGTGCCTGAGAAGTCCCAACATTCTGCAGTCAGTAAGCTTAAAACCCAGGACAGGCTGGGTATGGTAGCTCACACCTGTAATCCCAGCACTTTGGGAGGCCAAGGTGGGTGGATCACCTGAGGTCAGGGCTTCGAGACCAGCCTGGCCAACATGGTGAAACCCTGTCACTACTAAAAATACAAAAATTAGCCAGGCATGGTGGCTGGTGCCTGTAGTCCCAGCTACTTGGGAGGCTGAGGCAGGAGAATCACTTCAACCTGGGAGGTGGAGGTTGCAGTGAGCTGAGACCACGCCATTGCACTCCAACCTGAGGCAACAAGAGCAAAACGCTATCCAAAAAAAAAAAAAAAAAAAAACAAGAGAGCCAATGGTAATTCCAGTCCAAGTCCAAAGTCCTGAGAACCAGGAAAGCTAATGGTGTAAGTTCCAGTTCAGTCCAAAAGCAGGAGAAAACCGATGTCCTAGTTCACACAGACAGGTGGAGTTCCCTCTTACACATCTTTTTCAGGCTTTCAATGCATTGGATGATGCCACTCACATTACACAGGGCCATCTGCTTTACTCAGCCCAGATTCAAATGCTAACCTCTTCTAGACCTCTCTTCTAAATACAACCAGACTACTGTCTGACCAAATGTCTGGGCACCCTGTGGCCCAGTCAAGTTGACACATAAAAGTAACCATCACAGACCACATGGACCATGGGGATGTCTTCTGCCATCCCTGCCCAGTAAGACCCAACATCTGTGTTTCTACACCCAAGTGACAGACCACTCAAAGAGACATCTGACCTGAAACAATCACAAATATATCTCTCTAATGCCAGCTAGATCATCAGCACCAGCCCTCACATCCTTCACTTACCCTTACTCACCTCCACCCCCAACTCCCATTATTCCACACATTTACTATTTTCCCCACCCCCCTACTAAACCCCTCTCATGGCCTTACTACCTCATACCTCCCTGTCAATCCAGTCTCTCATCCAAACTGTCAGTCCACTCCCATCATCGCCTTATTCCCCATTTCCTCCCCTTCCTCCCCTGTGCCCGTGATATCCACTATCATCGCTTTCCCTGTCTCCCTCCCACCTCCTTACCCTCAGATAACATGCTCAATCCTCTCCCATCCCATGACAGACACTATAAAGCCCCCACCCAAAGATGACCACATCCTCATTCCCAGAGCCTGTGCATCTGTTACTTTATATGAAAAAACGGACTTTGCAGATGGGATTAAATTAAGAACTTTGAGATGGGGAGTGTATTAGTCCATTTTCATGCTGCTGCTGAAGACATAGCTGAGACTGGGCAATTTATAAAGAAAAAGAGGTTTAATGGACTCACACTTCCACATGGCTGGGGAGGCCTCACAATCATGGCAGAAGGTGAAAGGCATGTCTTCCATGGTGACAGACAAGAGAGAATGAGAAGCAGGCAAAAGGGGAAAACCCTTATGAAACCATCAGATCTAGTGAGACTTATTCACTACCACAAGAACAGTTTAGGAGAACCACCCCCATGATTCAATTATATCCCACCACATCCCTCCCACAACACGTGGGAATTATGGGAGCTATAATTCAAGATGAGATTTGGGAGGCGACACAACCAAACCTTTTCAGGGAGATTTATCTGGATTAACCAGGTGGGCTCCAGTGTAATCATAAGGATCCTAATAAGAGGAAGACAGGAGGGTCAGAGTTAGAAAAGATGTGATGACAGAAGCAGAGGTGGGAAGGAGGCAAGGAAGGAACCACGGGCTAAGAAATGCAGGTGGCCTCCGGTAGCTGGAAAGGGAAAGAAAATGGATTCTTTCCTGAGAGCTGTCACAAAGAATGCAGCCATATTGATGCCTTGATTTTAGGGCCTGAGTCCTCCATATCTATAAGAATAAATTTGTGCTGTTTAAGGCCACCAAATTTGTTGCAATTTGTTGCAGCAGTCACAGGAAACAACATCTGAAGATCACCTCCTTGAATCTAAATCCCTCCTTAGCCCACCGTTCCATGACTTTCCCTCCTCTCCAAGTTTCTGAAATAATTGTCTGATCTTATTTATACTTCCTCACCTGCCATTTACCCAACTCATTGCTTCCTGTCCCATCCCCATCGACATAGGTTTTATAATTTATTATTTTAAATAATGTATGGCCGAAGGCAATGCAAATCAGTCAAATATTGTTGAAAACGCTCCGTGAGTTTATCAAATGGGGCAGCTGGACTGCCACCTACATACTCATGCTTTGAAATCTGTGACTCCAGACTGGCTCTCCCCATAGCTTCACACTATAGGGGGCACTGCCTGGTACACATTTTCACACAGGCACCCAGTAGAGCCTCAGACTCAAATTGTCCAAATCAAAATTTATTTCCACTATCTCCTTCATCTGCCCCTCAAAAACAGCCTTCTAGTGTCTTTCTCAATTTGAATTACAACAATAAACCAAGTCACCCACGTAGGAAATCAAGAATTCCTCTTTAAATTCTTCCCCTTCTTTGGGTACCACATCCCATCAATCTTGCTAGTCTACACCCTAACCATCTCTTAAATCCATACATTTTGGAGGGATTTTGTTGTTCTGGTTGTTTTGTTGTGGTTGTTGTTCTTGCTGTTTGGTTTGGGTTTTTTGAGAGAGTCTCATTCTGTCACCCAGGCTGGAGTACAGTGACACAATCACAGCTCACTGCAGCCTTGACCTCCTGGGCTCAAGCGATCCTCCTGCCTCAGCCTCCTATGAGTAGCTGGGACTACAGGCATGCACCACCACACACCTGGCTAATTTTGTCTTGTTTTTCCATATAAACAGGATTTTGCCATGCTGCCCAGGCTGGTCTCAAACTTTTGAGCTCAAGCAATCTACCAGTCTCAGCCTCTCAGAGTGCTGGGATTACAGGTGTGAGCCACTGCGCCTGGCCCATTTTTTTTCCATTACCTATTTTATTTGAAGTCACCATTATTTCTTGGAATTACTTCTTAATTTGTCTGATTACTTCCATGTGCATTGATCTGTTATCCCCATGGCAACCAGAGTGGTTAACATAAGATGCAAATCTACCTACTCCTCAGCTTACCCCTTTCAGTGACTTCCCAGATGAAGCAAAGTAAGCTGTGTGGCTTAACAGGAGCCTCAGTAATTTAATGCCTACCTACTGCTCCAGCCCCACTTAACTTCAGACACTGCCTCGAACTCCATGTACCATCAACCCTGCATATACCAAGCTAATCCTTAGTTCCATGTCTTTTGCTCTTGTTGGTTCATGTCCTCTAACTTTGTTTTTGCAATTACTCATCCTTCAAGCCTCAACTCAAGCATTACCTCCTAAAGAAAACTTTTCTAGACTGTCCCAGGCCAGAGTTAAGTTCACTCCTTTAAATTCCCAGAATGTGTTTGCCAGCACTTGGCGCAGTGCCCAGTCACCCAATTTGATAAACTCATTGAGAATTTTCAACAATATTTGACTTGATTTGCATTGTCAAATATGTACTGATTTGCATTGTCAAATATTGTCAAATATGTACTGTCAACAAACATTAATGGGACTGTAGGCATTAATGGTTTGTTGGGTGAATAAATGAATACACACAGTCAATTATAGTCAATCGGTACAATAATGGAGGTGAGAAAAGGATGCTATAGGAGCACAGTGGAGGGGCACCTTGCCCTCCTGTAGAGCCAAGGAAGGTTCTATGAAAAGGAAGCAGCAAAGCCAAGCATGGCAGGTGACCTGGAGGGAGAGGAGAAATCCTGTTCCAGGCAGATAAGCAGAGACAGCTTCGTGACCGCATCATCGGTGAGTCGCATGGGGCCCCTCGCTTGCTACAGGGCTCTGCTGTCACTGTCTTGAACTTCTTAATTTTTCAATATGGAGACCTGCATTTTTACTTTGCAGTAAAGGCCACAACTTAGGTAGCCAATTGTGCAGATGAGACCAGCTTGTCCAGAGACACAGGGACCTGGAGAAAGTTCAGCAGACCTGAAAGTAGCTCTGGTCTGACTGTGCTCCCCTGGGCCAGACTCTCAACCACAGTAAGAAAGCATCTGCCTTCCCCTGTGCATCTTGATCTATTTATAAATGTTTAGAGTTTAGGAGGAAAACACCAAATCCACATTTCCAAGCCTTTTTCTGCTCAATACTTAAATGTGCATATCATGGGCAAATCAAATCCATCTGCTACAGATTCATTTACACTTTGTTCAGGAGAATGGCCCCCTGCTCCCTCCCCATGAGGGCTATCGTGTGTCCAAGAAGTTATCTAAGCTCTCTTGGAGCTTTTGGGTTTAAAGAAAAGGGTTTTGCAAAATCTTAATTTAACTCAAGAAAACTGAATTTAAACCTCAAAAGGTCTGATTATATCTTGCTACTCTAAATCCTCCAGTTCAAGATGAGGACTCACCCCAGTATCCGTGTGTGGCAGGCACAGTCCCCCAAAGAGGGACATTTCCTCCTAAGAAAGACACAGTGCCTTGGTTGTACATTAAGAGCTGGAAACTCAGAGGAAATCTCTCTGCTGCTTGAGGAAAAAAAAAAAAAAAGCCTCTTGCTCACACCACTGTATTTAGAATCACAAATCTTTAGAACTAAAAGGGATAATTGAGATCATCTACAATAATAACCACCATCTGTACAGCACGTTACACTTGATAAATCACTTTTACACTCATTTGCTTATCTAATCCCTGCAGCTATTTTGTAAGAAGAGGAGAACTGTTATCATCACCTTCAATTCTGTAGCAAAGGCAGATGAGGCCCAGAAAGGCTATGTGGATCCCCCAAGCTCACACAGCTAACAGTAGCAATGCCAGGACTCAGACTTGGCCCTTGACACTCCACCGTGAGGGTTTGACCTCAACCCTACCCACCATTTCTCAGGGAGAAACAAAGCTAGCACCGTCCAGGCTTTCACCAGCCTCGCCAGGAGTCATTCGCAGGGCAGGGTGACAGCCACACACCCACCTCCCTGCCTGGCACCCTTTCTACTCCTCTCAGTGATCCTTGTTTCCCTTTACTGAAACAAGTCAGGAAAGAAAGAGGCTGATTTCTTTTCATTCCATTCAAAGAAATGATTTCATTGTTGCCGACATTGCGTCACCCACTCCTCTGAAACAGCCAGAAACAGAGCTATTCACTTTAACATACACCATTTTTCAAATCCTCACAGCAACCTGGCAACATCAATATTTTGCAACCCATTTTCCTCAGGGAGAAAACTGAGGTTCTGGGAGGATCAATCACAGGCCCCTATGAGATCAATGGTAAATAGCTAGCAGTGCCAAGACTGCAACCCAGGCTTTTTGGCGCTGAGCCTAAAGATGCTTCCACTAAGTCACATTGATAGCATTTGGCTACAATCCCATGAAGACAACCAGAGGCAGAAAATGGAGCTAATACAGGAGAAAAGGGAGAGAGATAAGACATTTCCCAAGGCCTGGACTGGGACAGATGACTATATAAATTGCCTGTTTGGTCACAATCACTAAAAACTGCAGGAAAATCTTATGCATGAGGAGCAAGACAGCCTGGAAGGGGGATCAGGGGCTGGCCCTAGAGCAAAATCTGAGGAGTGTGTATATGCATACAGAAGACACACAGTTCCATCTCTTTCAAGTATATGCAAACTAAGCTATAAATTAGTACTAATCAGTACCTGTGAGGTGAATTAATTAAAAAGTTACAATTCACAAGAGGCCAACATTACTTGATAATGTATCACCAAAGCTTATGAATATGAGAATTAATTGCTTGGCCCAGATGTTGAAGGAATGCTTAATTTCTTGAGCTCTTGGTTTGAAGCATCCATTGATTTTATACAGCATTGAAATAACGCTAGCATTATTGTGTGTTTACTAAATTATCCTTTTAACAAACAACCACCATTTATTCATGAGTTAATATTCGGTGCTTTGCTGTGCTAAGCATTTTCTACACATTTCATTTAACCCTCAAAACAGCTACCTAAGATAGACACAATTATCAGCACTTCACATTTGCTTTAAAAAAAAAAAAAAAAAAAAAGTAAGCGCCAAGGTCACAAAAATTAACTGAAGAATCAAATATACAAATTGGTGTCTGCCCAATTCTGCCCATAGCAGTGACTCTTAATTCAAATGAAGCCCTTGACAATTCTGACTTACTAGAATATAAATGACTAAGAATTTGTTTCATTTGTAAAACATTTAGTTTTGCCTATTTTTTATTTGAAGCTTAGGGATGAACTTGAATCTCACATCTGTGGCACATAATTCTATTCATTTTCATGCTATGTGTTCATTCCTAACTTGTTTCTCAATTCCTCTTTAACCAAAACCAAAATCAAATGTTTCTTCCTGGTGGGTAGAATGAATACAGAGCCAGATTATAGTAATTGTTTTGAGGTTGCAGGAGCAGAGTGAACATAAAGTCCCTAAACCTCATTGTAGGCAGCTGCAAGAAAAAGGCAGCAGTGGAGAAATTAGAATTTTAAAAATCTGGATTCCATGGATTTTGAGTTCAGATGTTTTAAATTTTTAATAGCATGGTTTTATTTCCTAGAATAAACATGTTTTTCTTTTGTAATATGAAAATACACTTTAATTATTAAAAATACGAATGATAGTTTGGCTGGGTATAGAATTTTTAAATAACAACCCTTCATCCAAACTTTATAAATGTTGTTCTGTTAACTGTCTTTATCCAATGCTGTAGAAGGAATTATGAGGCTTCCTTGACTTTTTTTCCAGTGTACTTGTTTTTTCTTTAAGTATTTTAGGATTCTTGTGTTATCCTTAGAATTTAATCCTTTTGTGAGAATACATCAAGATATTTTCCAGATTTAATTAGATTTTTTTTCAATAAGGTTCACAACTTACTTTGGTTTCAGTAAAATTTTATTCTGTAGTATTTTGAACCATGTTTCTAATTTTTTCTTTATTTTCTAGTTCATGTTTAAGTCATCTTTTCTCTTTTATTCTTCTGTCATTTTTTTCTCCATCCAACTTTCACTCAGATTTAGTCCTGATTCAGTGCACACTCTAAGAGGGCAGAGTCTGTCTCTCACTCTTCTCGGTTCTTCTCTGTAGGGACACTTACCCCCAACCTGGCGCAGGACAGCTCGTGGCATAAATGACTGTGAGTTGAGGCTGGAGAGGAGAAACAAAACCTAGGACTGTCTGCAGTTGAACGCCTAGCTAAAGGCTTGTCTTCTGGCTTCTTTCTCCCCCCGGGATGATACACTGAGATCCTGTTTTTATCCGGGGCCAAGATGGGATGCTCACTTTCCCCATTAATTTTAAGTGAACATTTTTGAGTATATAACTGGGGAGTTTTGCTGAATAGAGGTTTTGGAGCACTGTCTTAAATTAAAAAGCTTGGGAGCACATGAAAGTGGAAATTTCAGTTGCTAGTAAGTGACTTCCTTGGCTTATTGCAGAGAGAAAAGTTAGCTGACGAGTGAATCTTCAAAGAATTAATTTATAAAACTACATGTTTAACATTGCAGCCTCAGCTGAAAGAGTCAGAGAGGCAGAGAAAGTGCTGAGTGTGGGGAAAGTTACTGACGGCCTTGGTACCTTGAGAGCAAGGCAAGCCAAGTCAGCGTCCCCGGAGTGGGGCATATGGCCCTGGGGGAATGAATCTTTCAAATGAGCTGCACTCTGCAAGGTAGCATCTTGCCTTTTCTCCGGGTAGGGCTTCCAGATGGCAGGACCAGTGTACTGGAGCCACCTTCCAGAACCACAGCAAGTCGAGAAACCAGGCAGATTCTCATTGTGCCATCAAGTTCTTCGTGTTCCTCAAGGAGGGCAGGCGCTGCTGGAGTAACATTTGCGATAGCTTCATGCAGAAGAGCACATTTGTTTTTAAGCCATGGGAACAGAAACTGGTCCAAGACCTGGTCCTCTACTTCTTAATGTGGAATATTCTGTGCCCAGGTGCACCATCATCATGGCAGCATGCAGGGAGAATTAGGGAGAGAGTGGGGTATTCTGAAGATGGCTGCAGCTCTGGAGTCAGACAGACTGGTTTTGGGCTGGAACTCTGCCACTTACTTTCTAGATGACCTTCTATAAATAATTTGCATTGCCAAGGCTCAGTTTCCTCCCCTGTGAAATGACAAAGACCTTTACCTTGAGAGCCATTGCATGTAATGGCAGCCGGTATCTCTGCTCATAGGCGTGGCTAGTGCCCAGCGTGGTGGTGATGGCGGTCATCATGGTGGTGGAGGCTGGACCATCAATGGGCCTTTTTCTTTCCATTCAGCATTTTGAGGTCAGGCTTCTTCATGGTGATTGGGAAGTAGCACCCAAGCACAATAGACAGAATCATGAGATTTCCTGGCTGGAAGGGATCACAAAGAGCCTCTTGTCCAGCCTTCTACATGGGAGGCTTAAATAAGCTTAAACTAGTATTTTATCCTCCACTTCAGTGTCTTGCTGATGGGGCATTCCCTAAGTGGTTTATCTCTGGGCTACAGTTTTGTAACGTGGAAAACAGAGTTGATAAGACCCAAGTGGCATGATTGTGGTGGGAGTTAGAGTTCATGGGTGTCTAGAGTCAGAGGTCCTGCCTGCCTCAAGACAAGAGCTCAATACACGTGTTTTCTTATCTCTCTCTTCCCTTTCTCTCCTCTAGAAACTGAAACTGCTTGTTTCATCTTTGGATGGTTCAGGTTTTTTTTGTCTTTTTTTGAGATGGAGTCTTGCTCTGTTGCCCAGGCTGGAGTGCAATGGCATGATCTCTGTTCACTGCAATCTCCGTCTCCCAGGTTCAAGTGATTCCTCTGCCTCAGCCTTCCAAGTAGCTGGGATCACAGGTGTGCACTACCATGCCTGGCTAAGTTTTTGTATTTTAGTAGAGACGGGATTTCACCATGTTGGTCAGGATGGTCTCCATCTCCTGATCTCATGATCCGCCTGCATCAGCCTCCCAAAGTGCTGGGATTATAGGTGTGAGACACTGTGCCTGGGCGGCTGAGTTTTTCAAGCAAGTTCTGATTCCCTGAGGCTTTCACCCATTGGCCTTGGTTTCCCTCTCTGTGGCCACACAGGACATTTGGAGGTGCACACCACTCATGTTCCCCAGTGTCCTCTCATCTCTAGTCCCTGGTTTCTTTGGCCACCCCTTATCACAATGTGACGTGCAGCCCCTCACCCTATTTGTTCTTTTCTGAGTGTGTGTCTGCTTCCTTCTTAAACTGTGGTGCCCATGAAGTTCAGAGCTAGATGTGAATTTAGGGAGTATCTTACCAGACCCTTTAGTTTTTCACCTGGAGAAACAGAGTTCTGATGGGAAGAGAGTTAACACAGCAAGTTCTGCCGTGGTCAGGGCACACCCACCAGTAAGTGTATTCTAATTTATGCAGTGATGGCTATGATGTTCTTTTGGCAGCAATTTTTACACTTTTATTAAAAAGTTTTTCTACTCCCACCAGAAGAGGATCCAGATGCAGCAAAGGGCTTTTTGAGGGGTTAAAAGAGCATCTGGGTTCTTCTAGAAAATTCTCGTCTGACAGCATTTTACATCCAACACCAGTTGTTATTCCTTAGCATGACCACGCTTGAAAGTTGGATGAGAATCCACTCTTTGAACCCAGTGTAGCTGTTATATAGAGGCATGAAGTGGGTTATTTTTATTCTACATGTAACAGGCATGATGAAGAAGAAGGCACGACTCCCCTATGAGATGGGGCTCAAGTACCCCTTCCAGTTATACAGTAGTGAGGCTGTAGGCAAATTCTTCCACCTCTCCAACCTTCAGTTTCCTTTTTTTTTTTTTTCCCTTTAGATGGAGTCTCGCTCTGTCACCCAGGCTGGAGTTGAGTGGCACGATCTTGGCTCACTGCAACCTCCACCTCCACCTCCTGGGTTCAAGCAATTATCCTGCCTTAGCCTCCCGAGAAGCTGGGACTACAGACACGTGCCACCAGGGTTGGCTAATTTTTTGTGTTTTTAGTAGAGACGAGGTTTTACCGTATTAGCCAGGATGGTCTTGATCTCCTGACCTTGTGATCCACCCACCTTGGCCTCCCAAATTGCTGGGATTACAGGCGTGAGCCATTGTGCCCGGTCTCAGTTTTCTTTTCCTAAAGTGAGGGTAATGACCTCTTCATCGTCAAATACTAAAGGTTGTTTGAAGATTATGTGAAAATAATGTTCCAAAAAACTTTTTTGAACTATAAAGCATGATACACAAGTATACTTTCCTGCATTAATTTCCTTCTGCTCAGTTACCTTCAAATTCCTAGCCATCTTGGTCACCTGAGGCAGGTTGAAAGACTGGAGTATATCCAAGTCTATTGTACTGGTGTTTCCTTTTCTCAAGGCCAAGTTCAAGGGCCCAGTTTTCCTGAATGTCTTCTTTGACTACATTCGGTCCTGGCGAGCTTTCTGTCCTTGGAGTCTAGTCCTAGTTTATTATTATTATTTTTTTGAGTCTCACGGAGTCTCTCTGTCACTAGGCTAGAGTGCATGGTGTGATCTCAGCTCACTGCAACCTCCTACTCCCTGGTTTAACTGATTCTCCTGTCTCAGCCTCCTGAGCAGCTGGGATTACAGGCACACACTGCTATGCCCAGCTAATTTTTGTATTTTTAGTAGAGATGGGGTTTTACCATGTTGGCTAGGATGGTCTCCATCTCCTGACCTTGTGATCTGCCCACCTTGACCTCCCAAAGTGCTGGGATTACAGGCATGAGCCACTGCGCCCAGCCCACGATAGCTAACTCTTATGGCAGGTGAGAAGATTAAATAAAATCACAGAGCTTGTTTGGCAAACTATGACAATGTTAGCTGCTGTTGCTTTTGTAGACTGAAAAGACAACACAGTATTTTGAGGATCCATCCTAAGCTCAGCAATGTGCAAGGAGCCAAGAAAAGATGTACAAGAAAAGCAGATATCGGTCTTAGCTCCAAAGAGGAAAGAGAATCGTGTAAGATAACAAATAAGCAAATTAATATTTTTATGAGACAGGTTACAAACAGGCAGAAGATTTTGGTGTGAGTGGCCACATGCGTATGGCTATAGGAAAATATAGTGGGAGGGAGGGTAGGTCCCCCATGAGACATGAGCGAGGCTGAGAAGACTCACATCTCAGACACCAACCTGACAAAGTCAGTCAGATCTAATTTAAAATATGGTCCTGGTCACATACCTGTCACCATGCACCTCTGCAAGTGTGGCTCTGATCCAGGTGAGCTAAGATTTGGAGAAAGCCCAGTCTCCAGGGCAGCCCTGGCAGAGCCACCCCTGTTGGACCCAGGTTCCTCATTTGCAGCACAGGCCACCGCTGGCCCCTTACCCTACCCTGCACATGGGCCTCCACTAGGAGGAGCTCAGAGAGGGCAGGCAGATGATGCAGAAAGGGAACTGAGGACCTCCCCCAGAAAGAACAGCAGGTGCAACAGGGGGAAAACAGACAAAATGAGGTGGAAGGGAGACGAGGAGGACAATGCCCATTGACTGGGTGCCTGCTGTGTGCCAGGCACTGTGGTGCGTGCTTTACCATCTGTATTAGACTGCTATCTCACTGCCATAAAGAACTGCCTAAGACTGACTCACAGTTCCACATGGCTGGGAAGCCTCAAGAAACTTGCAACCATGGCAGAAGGTGAAGGGGAAACAAGGCACATCTTACCATGGCAGAGCAGGAGAGAAAGATAAAGAGAAGAGGAAAGCACCACACTTTCAAATATCAGATCTCACGAGAACTCACCATCACGAGAACAGCAAGGGCAAAGTCCTCTCCCATAATTTAATCACGTCCCACCAGGTCCCACCTCCAACACGTGGGGATTACAATTCGAGATGAGATTTGGGTGGGGACACAGAGCCAAACCATATTATTATTCGTTATCCCACTTAACTCTTTCAACTGGAGTTGAATATCCCTATTTTACAAATAAGGAAACTGAGGTTCACAACAGTTATAAGGCTACCACAAGATCCCACACCTAATAAGTGGAGGAAAGATTTGAACCCAAGTCCTTAGACACTGAAGCACCGGCTCTTTGAGACTTATGGAGGAGGTAACACTGATACAGTGCAGGTGAGCCTGAAAGCGGCACTTAGCCCATAAGGGTTCTTGGCTTTGCTCAGGAAAGAATTCAAGGGCAATCCAAAGGTAGAAGAAAATGGCTTTATTGAAGAGCTGCGTTACAGCCCCATGACTGTCCCCACAGAGCAGAGCTAGGCATAGAGTAGTAGCTCAGGGCAGTTTTGCGGTCATAAGTATATCCACTTTTAATTGCGTGCAGATTAAGGGGTGGTTTATGTAGAAATTTCTAGGGAAGGGGAAGTAACTTTTAGGTCATTGGGTCATTGCCATGGAAAGCGGCAGTAACTCCTGGGTGTTGCCATGGCAAGGGTAGACTGACACGGCACACTGGTGACTGGTGGGAGTGTCTGATTGAAAGCTGTTTCTACTCTTGCCCTGTTTTTGTTAATCCTCAATCTGGTCCGGTGTCCAAGCCCTGCCTCTGGAGTTGAGTCCTGCCACCTACCTTAAAACAGACCATAAGCTGGGGAGAAATGGCAGGGGCAAGGGCAGGGTAAGCATCCTCCACTTCTCTGCCTTTTCCTCAGCTGGGAGAAGAAGAGGTCTAAGTTGGAGATACTTTCTTGGCCCCTTTGGCAAGGTCTTAGAGGCTTGAAGAAATGGAGGAATAGAACAGCTTAAGGAATAGAATAGCTCACAACTCCCCCAAGACAGAGACAGGAGCACCCCAGGGGTCCAGCCCCAAATATCTCAGTTGTGAAGAATGGGAACCGGGGGTACACTCTGTTCAAGAATGAAGATGAGGCATCAGATAGAGCACTTTCCAGAAGGCATGTCTGACCCTGCCCTGGTAGCCAGGACAGGTGAGATGGATGAGGCTGGTCTCAGAGTGCCACTGGGGAGAAGGAGGGCCAGGAGCCTGGATCTAGCAGCTGGGAAGGACACTACCCATGAGGGTATCCAGCCAGACCAAATATAGGGAGAGGCTGGGCGCGGTGGCTCAAGCCTGTAATACCAGCACTCTGGGAGGTCGAAGCAGGTGGATCACTTGAGGTCAGGAGTTGAAGACCAGCCTGGCCAAAATGGTGAAACCCCATCTCTACTAAAAATACAGAAATTAGCCAAGTGTGGTGGTGAGCATCTATAGTACCAGCTACTCGGGAGGCTGAGACAAGAGAACTGCTTGAACCCAGGAGGCAAAAATTGCAATGAGCCAAGATCATGCCACTGCACTCCAGCCTGAGCGACAGAGCAAGACACTGTCCAAAAAAAAAAGTAAAAGAACTGAAAGCACAAGTCAAAAATTCCAGGAACCCACATGCATGGAGTGGGCAGGCCTACAGCAAGCCCCAGGATCGACTTGCTCCATCTCCCTCCAGGATCAAAGCCAAGTCACTTCAAATAATACATTTACATTAGCACAAATTCGGAAAAATAGAACAGAATTCAAAAATCTACATCGATTTTTAAAGCACAACACAAGACTCCAAAGAAATTTCACCAAAACTCCAGCCACTGGGCTGTGCAATGGGAATTTTCGAAAATGAAATTCGAGGAAAAAGGAGATAGCAACACGAGGGACAGCAGCAGGACCAGGACTCACGGGAAGACGGGGCTGTGGAGTTCCATCCCTTTAGATAAGGGGATCTAGGAAGCCAAATGGGTGAGCCCTGGACTGCAGTTGAGGATCCACTTATACAAATTTGGAACATGTCGCCAAAGCAAACGACAACTCCTGCCCATCCAGGGGTTGAACACCAACAGAAATTGTCCAACTGAGAGTGTGTAAACTGTAAAGGGCTCCAGGACATAAGGAATCACCATCCTTGCCAGACAGCCTAGCCTGAGCAGCCCTGCCTGGCTCCTGAGTGGTCCTCTCCTCCTGACCAGGCCCACCTCCTCTGTAGCTCCACCCACCTTTCTAGCCAGCCCCAGACACATACCAGTCTGTGCTCCAAGCCCTGGGGCTGCCACTGTGATCTCTCTCCCTCACCTCCCGGTCGGTACATGAGTTGCAGATGTGAGCTTTGCTACTGTTTGCTCCCTTTGGCTGCTGTTTCTTGGACCCACAGTCCAGACCTGTGGACAACTCTTCACCGCTCCCCAAGGTCCGTTCTTGCTGAGCATCCTCTGCTACTCAGGCTGCACTGGGAGAGATGGTCCACAGCGCCATGGAGCTGGCATGGAAGGGGTGCGGTGGGGGCGCAGCAAGGGTACCTGTTGTGAGCTGAATTGTGTCCCTCCAAAACTCCCATGTTGAAGTCCTAATCCCCCTCCCTGTGTAGCTCAGCATGCGCCATTATTTGGAAATAGGGCAGTAAGTGGTTAAGACAAGGTCATGCTGAAGAAGGGTGGGTCCTAACCTACTATGACTGGTATCCTTGTGGAAAGGGGAAGCTGGGAGACAGATGTGCACATAGGGAGGAGCCATTTGGGTGATGCTTCTGTAGGCCAAGAACAAAGCCCCACAAACTGGGAGAGAGGCCTGGAGCAGTCTCCCTCACAGGCCCAGAAAAAAACCAACCCTGCCCACAGCTTTGTTACAGGAAAGGGATCCCAATCCAGACCCCAAGAGAAGTTTCTTGGATCTCACACAAGAAAGAATTCAGGGCGTGGCCATAAAATGAAAGCATGTTTATTAGGAAAGTAAAGGAAGAAAGAATGGCTACTCCATAGGCAGAGCAGCCCTGAGGGCTACTGGTTGCACATTTTTATGGTTATTTCTTGATGATATGCTAAAAGGAATGGATTATTCATGCCTCCTTTTTTTTTTAGACCATAGAGGGTAACTTTCTGAGGCTGCCACAGCATGGCGCTGGCGGGAGTGTGTAGCAGTGAGGACGACCAGAGCTCACTCTCGTGGTCATCTTGGTTTTGGTGGGTTTTAGTTGGCTCCTTTACCGCAACCCATTTTTTCAGCAAGGTCTTTATGACCTGTATCTTGTGCTGACCTCCTATCTCATCCTGTGACTTAGAATGCCTAACCATCTGGGAATGCAGCCCAGTAGCTCTCAGCCTTATTTTACCCAGCACCTACTCAAGATGGAGTCACTGTGATTCAAATACCTGTGACAGTTTGAGCTCTGACTTCTGGCCTCTGGAACTTTCTGCTGTTTAACATCCCCATTGGATGGTATTTGGTTACAGCAGCCCTAACAAACTAATACAGAACTCAGTCTGTCACCTGCAAGTCAAAGAGGGCTTCTGCAAGTAGTGTGGCCTGAGCCAAGTCTTAAAGAATGGAAAAGAGAATTCCTGATAGACAAGGAGAATGGAAGTTGTTCTAGGCAGAGGAAAGAAGCTGAAGCATGAAGATTCTTCCGAATTAACCACTAGGAGCTTCTGAAAGTGAAAGTCGCTAACCACTGGAGAGAAAGCAGGGGCTGCCAGTGACGGCTCATCCATGGCAAGAGCTAAGAGTTGGAAATGCTCTCAGAGATGTAGTCCGAATCTCTCATCTTATAAATAGGAAAATTAAGGGAAAGGGAGGGGTAATAAGCCACCCAGGGTCACACAGGGGTTACAGCCCAACAGAACTAGAATCCAGCTGTCCTGATATTCGGCTCTGTAGACACCACACTGATTTCTGCCCAGGACGTGACTGATGTAAAATGAGCTATGATTGAAAGCAGGTTTCTGTTTTAAACAAGGCTCATTTAAAACAAAAATAAGCCTCGTTTACCCATTGCTTTTGTTGGTATCTGTACAAATACTTTCTTTTCCATGTAATCAGTATTGCATAAACTTGGTCTACATGGAGAGACGCATAGGAGAGACGGCAGCACCCAGGGCAGACGGGGAACATTGTCGCCTGAGTAAAGTGATGGTTTTTCAACCAGGGGTTCTTACCAGCAAAACTGTTCGTACCTTCCTAAGGACGTTCTGTCCTAGACCAGATGAGGAACAGCATCCTGTACTCCCAGCCCGCACGCCTGATGACTTTAACACGTTCATTGTTCTGCTCAGATGAAGGCTGTTGGGTGACTCCCTTAGTCAGAAACTCTAACCAGATTTAAGGAGAAATTTTGCTGTAAAAGTCATCGGGTGGTTGGACAGGAGTGGCATCTAATCCCACTGCGGGTTCACTGGGCTCTCTCACTGGGAGGTGATGGGCCCCAGGCCGGGCAAGGTGAGGTCAGGCCAGCCAGGGGACCCCAGCCTTCCAGGGACAGACTTCTCCTCCAAACACCAATAGGAAGAACTCAGCCGTCACTGTGATATTCTCACCCCAGTTTATCCTCTCACAGGCTGCATGATACAGGACAGGTCCCAGCCTCTCTGGGATTTGGTTACTTCGTGAAATTCAGCTTACCTACTTCACTTGGATGAAGACAGAGCACTGGTTGGATGAACTTTAGATTTCTTCTACACTAAAAGGCTGTGCTCAATGGGAAATGGAAATATTAGGATTAACAATCAAAATAGGCTTGAGCTGGGCAGCCACTGACATGAGCTCCCTTGATACCCCTTCTCGCTACCCTTCTTTGAGACCTTACCTCTCTCTCTTCTTGTGCTCCAAAACTAACCCCCCACTCCAGAAAAGGGAAGAGGACAGACCAATGTCCCTCTGGCCCTGGCCCTGGCCCATGGCTCTGGCCTAAACCCTTTATGGAGTACACATCACCTCATTTAACTCAGAACCCTGGGAGGGGCTACAACTGTGCCCATTTTATGTATTTGGAAACAGAGGCTCATAGAGGTGCAACAAATTGAGCCTTGTGTCTTGATCTCCAAATATGCCCGTCTACTTTGACACTGCATCACAGTACCAAGCTGTACTTGGGTTCCTCAAAATATCCCTTTCCGCCCTTCAGGAATCAGGCTCCAGCCCCTTCCCAACTCCTGCTCTCCCATACTGCTTCCATCGTCCCCATTTCACCACCCTCTCCCCTTTCCCCTGTCCCTGTGGCCTCCCTCCCTCACCACACACTCTCTCCCTAACACTTGTATTTCCAGCCTTTCTGCTTCTGCACAAAATATTTTATTTTTCAATGTAATCAGCATAACATAAACTTGGCCGATATGGAGAGACACATAGGAGAGGCTGCAGTGCCTGGTGCAGACTGGGGACATTGTCAACCGAGTTAAAGCATGGAAGCATGGTTTTTCTTCTTTTGTTGTTGTTGTTGTTGTTGTTGTTGCTGTTGCTGCTGCTGCTGCTGCTGGATACAGGGTCTCATCCAGGCTGAAGTATAGTGGCACAATCTCAGCTCACTGCCTCTGCCACCTCCTGGGTTCAGGGATTCTCCTGCCTCAGCCTCCTGAGTAGCTGGGATTACAGGCATGAACCACCAGATTTGGCCAACTTTTGTATTTTTAGTAGAGACAAGGTCTCGCCATGTTGGCCAG
Organism: Theropithecus gelada; assembly: GCF_003255815.1. Lineage (NCBI taxonomy): Eukaryota > Metazoa > Chordata > Mammalia > Primates > Cercopithecidae > Theropithecus > Theropithecus gelada. The sequence goes on along the minus strand of NC_037678.1, from coordinate 37,851,659 downwards.
GCTGGTCTCAAACTCCTGGCCTCAATTGATCTGCCCGCCTCAGCCTCCCAAAGTGCTGGGATTAGAGGCATGAGCCACCACGCTCGGCCTAAAGTGATGGTCTTTCTATCAGGAGGTCTCAGTGTGCTCTTGATAGCCCAACCCAGTGACCTTTCCCCCTGCCAGTGCCTTCACATCATCAACAAATTACCCAAGATGGTTCCCCCTATCCTTCTGATCCCTTCTCCTCTGCCTCTTTTATTCTCTAGTATGGGGAAAGTCATGACTTCGAGTTCATACTCAATCAGCTACTTCCAAGCCTCACTGATTTTTTTCTCCTGATTTCTCTGATTCTGACTATTCCCTGCCAGAACAATTCATACTTCCCCATCAACTACTGACCTGTTGGAAATCACACCACAGTGAAACTATACACCAGACATAGGGGGAAAGGTGCAATTATTTTGTGGAATCATCACAATATGCTTACAAAGGAAAATAAAAATCAGGTCATGTTGCTTTCTTAAGAATGCTGATCTAAATGCAAAATTCAGATGCCATAAAATCATACTGTTTATTCAGATGGATGCCAAGGAAAAAGCTGAATGTGCCCTAATTCAGGATAATTTAAGTGTTCTCTTTTCAATGGTCTGGAATATTTACAGTATTTAGCAAAGGACAAATTAATATATTTGAGTAAGAGAGACAGGAGGGAGGCACTTAGGCTCTACATTTTGAATATGATGCTAACATAATAGTGTGACATCTTAAAAAGAGAAGATTCTACATCTCAAACTGCTAAGGATATTATAAGATCCACCTTCTGGTTCTGACCACTCTAGACTTTAAAAGTACCCACTCTTTCTTCTCAAGTCCTCCTAAATAATGTTTTTAAAAAAAATTAGCCAGGAATACAATTTGAACTTTGAATTTGTCATAGCCAGAGCATAAACAGCTAATCATAAAGAATGGAAGGAGAGGCAGCCAGATGGTGATTGTCTTACATTACAATTGAAGGACAAACCAAGGTATCATAGACAGAAGGACTGAGCCCAAATTAACAGAGGGAGAAATCAGTCCTATTGAAAAGTCACCGTCTCAGAATAATACCTCTAATAATATACTTCTTACATATTAAGAGTCATGAAAGTGTTGTCCAAAATTTGAAGAGTTCAAATCATTTCCTTAGCTTCTGTTTCATGATTTCTAAAAGGAAGGTAATAATGGCATTGCAGGATTGTTGAAAGAAATAGATTATTTAGAGACTGTCTCAGTGCTTGGCACCTACTAAGCATTCCATCGCCTCATTCTTATTGTCCATTTGACTGAGGGAGCAGAGCTATTGAGGGTCCATTGTACATTCAGGACTCTACCAGGTGCTACATAAAGGAGAATGTTTATGCAACCTAGGAGATATTTGACATGAAATGGTTTAAAAGCAATACTCTTCCTAACTCCCAGCTGTTGCAGCCATGATTACTTTTAGTAGTGTGATACCAAAATTGTCATGGTATCTACATTTCTATCTGACAGTGAAATCTGTTTTCAGCTCAGATACCAATAAAGAAGTGAGCCTACCAAAAGGAATTCACAACATCCCTGCTTTCTCCACAGAGCAGTAGGACTCTGAAAGAGAAGAGGTGGGAAGCTAAGAACACAAAGAGAAGCCATGCAGGGATTCACAAAAACAGCAGGCAGCCAGTGTTGCTGATGGAGTGTTGGAGGAAGCTGTCCTGTTAAGCAATACAGTAAAAATGACTGCAGTGAAAGAAAATGGAACAAGTGCATACATTGACAAGAAAGACATGGATTACTGTACACAAAGACATTGCCAAGATGGCAAGGGTGGCATTTGTAGATGAAGGGCAGAGAGGCTGGCCCTCCCACACTAGGTCAGATTGGCTAACAGTCATTCCTTGGCAGGGAAGTTCCCAACCCTGGGTGCATTGCACCATCATCCGTGAAAGATCATTTTATTTTAAAATCAGATTCTTGGTTACACCCTAGCCCTACATAATTAGGATCTCTGGGGATTATATCCTGCCATTTCACAAATATTAAATGCCATTATGTTGCCTGTTGACTACTGTCCCCAATTCTTCTATATCTTTCCCATCCTCCTCCTTGCTGCATCAGTCTTCGACTTTGAAGAGAACTCTAAAGCCTGGAACTGTCCAGTTTTCCCATACTGTTAGGGTTCTCCAGAGAAAGAACCAATAAGATATATATGTGTTTGTATATGTGCATATCCTTATATATATATATATATATGATTTATTATAAGGAATTGGCTCACATGATCACACGATTATAGTGCCTGAGAAGTCCCAACATTCTGCAGTCAGTAAGCTTAAAACCCAGGACAGGCTGGGTATGGTAGCTCACACCTGTAATCCCAGCACTTTGGGAGGCCAAGGTGGGTGGATCACCTGAGGTCAGGGCTTCGAGACCAGCCTGGCCAACATGGTGAAACCCTGTCACTACTAAAAATACAAAAATTAGCCAGGCATGGTGGCTGGTGCCTGTAGTCCCAGCTACTTGGGAGGCTGAGGCAGGAGAATCACTTCAACCTGGGAGGTGGAGGTTGCAGTGAGCTGAGACCACGCCATTGCACTCCAACCTGAGGCAACAAGAGCAAAACGCTATCCAAAAAAAAAAAAAAAAAAAAAACA
>NC_037678.1:37833449-37848612 GCF_003255815.1 Theropithecus gelada | reverse complement strand
AAAAAGAGCCCGCATCTCCAAGACAATCCTAAGTCAAAAGAACAAAGCTGGAGGCATCACGCTACCTGACTTCAAACTATACTACAAGGCTACAGTAACCAAAACAGCATGGTACTGGTACCAAAACAGAGATATAGACCAATGGAACAGAACAGAGTCCTCAGAAATAATACCACACATCTACAGCCATCTGATCTTTGACAAACCTGAGAGAAACAAGAAATGGGGAAAGGATTCCCTATTTAATAAATGGTGCTGGGAAAATTGGCTAGCCATAAGTAGAAAGCTGAAACTGGATCCTTTCCTTACTCCTTATACGAAAATTAATTCAAGATGGATTAGAGACTTAAATGTTAGACCTAATACCATAAAAACCCTAGAGGAAAACCTAGGTAGTACCATTCAGGACATAGGCATGGGCAAAGACTTCATGTCTAAAACACCAAAAGCAACGGCAGCAAAAGCCAAAATTGACAAATGGGATCTCATTAAACTAAAGAGCTTCTGCACAGCAAAAGAAACTACCATCAGAGTGAACAGGGAACCTACAGAATGGGAGAAAATTTTTGCAATCTACTCATCTGACAAAGGGCTAATATCCAGAACCTACAAAGAACTCAAACAAATTTACAAGAAAAAAACAAACAACCCCATCAAAAAGTGGGCAAAGGATATGAACAGACATTTCTCAAAAGAAGACATTCATACGGCCAACAGACACATGAAAAAATGCTCATCACCACTGGCCATCAGAGAAATGCAAATCAAAACCACAATGAGATACCATCTCACACCAGTTAGAATGGCAATCATTAAAAAGTCAGGAGACAACAGGTGCTGGAGAGGATGTGGAGAAATAGGAACACTTTTACACTGTTGGTGGGATTGTAAACTAGTTCAACCATTATGGAAAACAGTATGGTGATTCCTCAAGGATCTAGAACTAGATGTACCATATGACCCAGCCATCCCATTACTGGGGATATACCTAAAGGATTATAAATCATGCTGCTATAAAGACACATGCACACATATATTTATTGCAGCACTATTCACAATAGCAAAGACTTGGAATCAACCCAAATGTCCATCAGTGACAGACTGGATTAAGAAAATGTGGCACATATACACCATGGAATACTATGCAGCCATAAAAAAGGATGAGTTTGTATCCTTTGTAGGGACATGGATGCAGCTGGAAACCATCATTCTTAGCAAACTATCACAAGAACAGAAAACCAAACACCGCATGTTCTCACTCATAGGTGGGAACTGAACAATGAGATCACTTGGACTCGGGAAGGGGAACATCACACACCAGGGCCTATCATGGGGAGGGGGGAAGGGGGAGGGATTGCATTGGGAGTTATACCTGATGTAGATGACGAGTTGATGGGTGCTGACGAGTTGATGCGTGCAGCACAGCAACATGGCACAAGTATACATATGTAACAAACCTGCATGTTATGCACATGTACCCTAGAACTTAAAGTATAATAATAATAAAAAATAAAAAATAAAATAAAATAAAATAAAAAAGAGTATGCTTTCTAAATTTCCACAAATTTGTACATTTTCTCATTTTACTTCTATTATTTATTTTTAATTTTATCTCATTGCAGTCAGAGAAGATACTTTGCATAATAGCTATTTTGTTTTCAATCTATTGAGACTTAATTTGTGGCTTAACAAATGAACTATTCTGGAATATGTTCCTCGTGTACTTGAAAAAAATGTGACATGGACACAGGGAGGGGGACGTCGCACACCAGGGCCTGTCAGGGGATAGGGGACAAGGGGAGAGAAAGCATTAGGACAAAGACCTAATGCATGCGGGGCTTAAAACCTAGATGATGGGTTGATGGGTGCAGCAAACCACCATGGCACATGTATACTTACGTAGCAAACCTGCATTTTCTGCACATGTTTCCCAGAACTTAATGTATAATAATAGTAAAAAGAAAATAAAAGAATGTGAATACTGCTGTTGTTGGACATAATGTTCTCTATTTATCTGTTATATTTGGTTGGTCTATTGTGTTTTTTAAGTTCTCTATTTTCTTCTATTTGTTCTACCGATTATTGAGAGTGGGTTATCAATGGCTCCACCTATTACTGTATGACTCTCTATTTCTCCCTTTAATTCTGTCCATTTTTATTTCATGTATTTTGATATACCTTCTTCTCTATGCTGAAGCTTTTATTAATATACGGTGTCCTTCTTTGTTTCTTATATTTTAATTTAAAATTTATATTGTCTGATAGTAATAAAAGAACCCTGCTAACTTTCATTTACTGATTTCATGTAATTTTTTTTTTATCCTTTCACTTTCAATCTATTACTGTCTTTGGATCTAAAAGAAATATTTTGTAGATGGCATAAAGGCGGATCATGTGTTTTTATTCATTTTGCTAATCTCACTTTTGATTGAAGACTTTCATCCATGTAAATTAAAAGTAATCATAAAGAAAGATATTTCTGTCACTTTACTATTTATCTTCTAGATGCCTTTGAGCGTTTTGTCTTCCATTTGCTGCATTATTGTCTTCCTTTGTGTTTAGTAGTTTTTTGTTTTTTGGTTTTTTTTTGCAGAGAAATGTTTAAATTTCTAATATCCTCTTATGTAATGTCTATAGCTATATTTTTGTGGTTACCATGGAGATTACACTTAGCATTCTAAAGTTATAACACTCTAATTTAAATTTACACTGGCTTTACTTCAAAACATACAAAAACTCTGCTCCTTTACAGTTTTATTTTCATCCCCTTTAGTTGTTAAAATTACAAAATTACACTTTTACAAATTGTGTGTCTCAAAACAAAATATTCAAGACTTTTACATGTATTAGTGGCTTAAATTAGGTAGAAAACAAAAAGGGGAGTTCCTAACCATTGTTAAAATACTATTAATTGTTCTAACTGCTTATGTATATAACTTTATTGACTTCATTTCTTTACACAGCTTTGTGCCACTGTCTAATGTCCTTTTATTTCTCCCTACTGAACCATTGCTTTCAGGGTAGGTCTAATGTAACAAACTCTCTCAGATTTCATTTATCTGGGGATCTTAAAAGCTGTCCCTCACACTTGAAAGACAGTTTTTCCAGATATAATATTCCTCATTGATAATTTTTTTCTTACCACTTGGAATATGTCATCTCACTGCCTTCGGACCTCCAAAGTTTTTGATGGAAAATCTGTTCATGATGTTATTGAGAATTTTTTTTCATGTGAAGTCACTTCTGTCTTGCTGCTTTCAAGATTTTGTGTTTGCTTTTGTCATTTAAAAGTGAGATTATAATGTGTGTTGTTTGAGTCTTTGAATTCATCTTCCTGGGAGTTTCTCAAGCTGCTTGGATATATATATGTTTGTCTTTCGTTTATCAGATTTGGAACATCATCACTCACTATTGCTTTAAATATTCTTTCTGTCTCTTTCTCTTCTTCATCTTCTTGTAAGATCCATACAATACATATTTTGATTCATTTGATGGTGTCCCACATATCTCCTCGGCTCTCTTTAGTTTTCTTTAATCTTTTTTATTTCTCTTTCTGAGAAGGTTTGATGATTTCCATTGTCTTATCTTCAAGTTCACTGGTTCTTTTCTCTGCCTCTTGAAATATTCCTTTTTATCCCTTTAATGTGTTTTGCATTTCAGTTATTATACTTTTCAGCTTTAGAATTTTCTTTTGGTATATTTTTACATTCCTTGTCTGTTTATTAATATTTCCATTTTTTTAACACATTGCTTTCTTGACATTCTCAAAATCTTTCTTCTGTCCATTGAGCATCCTTAAGACAGTTGTCTTAAGTCTGTGGCTAGTGGAGGTGTCATAAAAATTTTTTAGGGATAGTTTCTAGTGATTTTTTTTCTTTTGAATAGATTATGCATTACTCTATTTATTATATAGTCTGACTGTTTTTGTCACTTCAACATTTTTATGTTGAAACCATACTTTTAAATTGCTGTTATTAAGTGGTAGGGCATATGGAAGGTGAGTAGTTCATGAGGGCTGTACCCTTATAAATGGGATTAGTGTCCTTATTTAAAAAAAAAAAAGCACAAAGGAGTTTGTTCACACTTTTCATAATGGAGAACACAAAAAGAAGACAACATCTTTGAAGCACAGAGAGAGCCCTCACCAGAGACTAATTCTGCTGGTGCCTTGATCTTGGACTTCTCAGCCTCTATTGACTGTAAGCAATGCATTTTTGTTACATAAATTACACAAGCAAGGTATTTTGTTTTAGCACCTCAGATGGACTGACACTTTGTATGCCTGTGATTTTTTGTTAAAGCTAACATTTGAATGCAATAATCTAACTCTTGATATCAGATTATCCCCTTTCCTCAACATTTGCTGGGTTATTTTTGATGTTTGTTTATGCTTGTTGTTACTGTTTTTCTCATTGCTGTAGCTGTCTCTGCAGCAAAGATCAGCCAGGGGTGTAAACTTAAAGCCTTCTTAGGTATTAACTAAGCTTGTGCCTTTACCTGGACATGTGCAGTCACTTTCTAATTTTTCCCAGATGTACAGTTGCTTCTGAATATCCTGGTCTTTAGTGTCTGGCTCCCAAAAGAGAAAAACAAGAAAAATGAAGGAATGGAGAGTAAAAGTTGTGCTCGCTCTTTAAATTCTCTGGACGTCACTTGAGCTGCACACTTGCAGCATTGTAGGGAGGTGGTACAACAATGACTGCCTGCCTCTATGTCTGCATGTCTGTGATTAAAAGCATTAATCAGTGGACTAACAGGCCAATATCTTAGGCAGGTGCAGACTCTGTGTTCAGACAGAAGCATTATTCAGTAGTCAGAGCACAGATCCCTGATATTCAGAAACAGAGTCATTTTAGCTCACCATGGCTCTGGCAGGCTGCGTGCAGGTTGCTCTAGAAACACATGCACAAATTACTGCCATGTGGTGGGTGGTGAGGGTAGACAAGGTGCTAAGTGTGGCAACTGAATAAAAATTAACTGCATATTTTTGTTCAATTCATTCTTTAGCCACTGCAAACCTTCAACAGATTTTAGAGTTTCAAAATACTCCGTTAAACAGATTCTGCCAGTGCAGTTGTTGTCTAGATGAGAAAAAGAGCTTTCCGATGCTGACTACAGAGACATCATCACAGAATCCTCTTTTCAGACTTTATTATTTTTTAGATAATACTAATAGCTACAATTGAAACTTTATAAAATATCACAAATTTTTTCAAACTCTCTTTATACATTACCTCATCTAATACTATAATTATCTTAGAAAGAAATTATGTCCTGTTACAAATGAGAAAATGTTTCTCTTTTGAAGGACTAAAAAGAAATTCTAAAAATGACTTACTAGAGTGAATAAACCAAAAATCTAGGCTATAAATGTTTCTTCCTAAGATGTCAACATTAATAAATCAATCATTGACTTTTAAACTTAAAAACACAGTAATTATATAATGTACTGCAAAGTTTCTTAAGTAGCAAAAAAAAAAAGAGAATGTGGTATTATTTTTATACAATTTTGAGTTAAATTTTACACAGTGAATTAAATTCATCTAATGAATATAAGAACCCAAATTAATTGTAGATTTAGATGCATTCTATTCTAGGAAAAAGATTTAACAATTCAAGAATATAAATTTTTATTTACTGGTTGTTAAATACTGTTTTAGAAATGTGGACATCACAAATTTTCAAATTTCTAAATAACACTAACACACTGTGTAAAATGTGTAGGGAAGCAAATTCTTATCATATGGTTTTGACAAAAATGCAAATTGGCACAGATATTCTAATTTAGTGATATGTGATAAACCTAATTTAAAAACATCTTTTCATGTTTATCACCAAAAAAGGATTTACTTCAAATAAAATGCATATGCTCAGATACATAAAATATAAACAAGATAATGGGTACCAATGATGAATTTTGTAATTGTGTTTTATATGTCAACTTGGCTAGACTAGCATCTCCAGTATTCAATCAATCACTAATCTGAATGTTGCTGTGAAGACATTTTGCAGATGTGATTAAAGTCCATAATCAGTAGATTTTATATACGGGAGACTATTCTGGAGTCAATCAAGCCAAAAATCTTAAGAGCAGGACTGAGGCATTCTTAAGGAAAAATAAACTTTATCTTTAAACAGCAGCTTTAGCTCAGACTAAGAGCTTGATTGAGCAGATTGAGAGTTCCAATCTGCTCTCCTTGTTAGATACAGAATTTCAGATTTGCCTTACAAGTGCCCAAAATCATGTAAACTGATTTATTGTAAAAAATCTGCTAATATATATCCATTTCTCTGGTTGATATATATTAACAGATACCAATTTATCTGGCTGTTCAATTTCTCTAGTTGAACACTGATTCTGATTTTTAAAAGAGGTAATAGAATACCCATGCAACAAAATAATTTATAGCTGCTAAATAGTTATAGCATAATATTTTTAATTAAAATATCTATAACATGTTTTTAAGAAAAAACTAGTCTATAAAAGAACCTGAGTCATTGTTACCATTACAATATATGTAAAGATGTGCACATATTTGTGCATATATTTGTATATAATATATACAACACATCATATATAAATACTATATACATGTGTATATGTATATTATATATTATATACACAGAATATGACATAATATACACACATATATTAATACATATATATATAAAAATAATACATACATATGTATATATAAATTATTTATATATAATATATACATAAATATATGCACAAATATGTAATATATTATGTACATTAAATATACTTATATATGTAACATTATGTGTGTGCACATATACATAACTTTGTATATTTAATCAAAAACCAAAATATTAAGAGATAATTTAACTTTGGCAGCTGTGAATAGGTCTTATAGTTTGGTTTAGTCTGCTTTTATTTACCTTAATTGTGTTTCATTTATCTGCATTCCTGTACTTTCTAGAAGTAAACATAAACTATGTATTACTTTTATTTGTAATTATAAAAACTTGTGCAATATGTTTACATATATCTCTACATATACACACACACACCATGAATGTATGTGTGTGTGTGGATAGATGCAGATAGATTAGATATAGATATAGATAGATGATATTGACATAGATATGTAACTTCTATTTTCAGCCAAGGGATTATGTAACATCTAAGCAGGAGAGTAATATAACTTATATTTTTCATCCAGCATTAATATCGAAAAAAATGATTTTATTGTGTTTTCCCTTCTTTCCTTTCTGCCTCTCTTCCTTACTTGAATCTTTTCTTTATTTTCTATATATTTTTAAAAGCAGAAAATGCTTTTTTCCTAACTCAGATACAGATTGCCATCCTATTTCATATTTTTTTCATTGATAGGTTTGATTTATAGGCAATTATATATGTAATTCTCAAACATACAGTTTGATATATTTTGATAATGTGCATGTACATGTATCACCACCACAGTTAGAAATAAAGCACTTTAATCACTTCAAAAATATTTTCTTTGTATGCATTATCTGTCAACCTAACCAACAAGGAAAACTATGGTTATGATTTGTATCATTTTATATGCTATTAAAATTGATATAACTTAAACTATACTGTAGGTGTTCTTTTGTATAAGGCATCTTTTTACATAGTACAATTTTGAGATTCATCTGTGTTGTGCCCATGTAACATCAATTTGTTTCTTTTTATTGATAAGCAATATCTCATCAGATGAATGTCATGATTTGTTCATGTGTTCTGTAAATAGACATTAATGTTGCTTCTAGTTTGCAGCTGTAAAAATTGTTGTACACCTCTTGTGTGAACATATGTTTTTAGTTATTTTGTGACAATACACAAGGGTTAAATTTCTAATAATATAGGTGTATGTTTTTAAGATAAGAAACTGTCAATCTTTTTAATTCTATTCTCCCACCGACAATGTGTAAGTGTTCCAGTCGCTTAATATCCTCAACAAAACTTAAAATATCCAGCCATTTAAATTCTACTCATTCTAGTAACTATGAAGTGATAAGAATATGAAATTCTTTTATAGATGGTAATGCTGAGTATAATGTAATGCTGAGTAATGTGCTTATTTGGCCATTCATGTATATTCTTTTGGAAAATATCATTTTAAGTTTTCTTTGTTACATTATTTCATATTTGTAAAAAATAAGATGTAATTTAAATACAATAAAATTTACCTGTGTTAGTGAACAATTAAGCATTTTGACAAATGCATATAGTCATGAATCCACCCCATAATAAAGGTATAAAAACATTACATAATTTTCCCAAATCTTCCACGCACTTTGTAATTAACCCTGTCCCATATGCCCACCTAGCCCTTAGCTAAAAATTGATTTGTTTTCTGCCTTAATATAGTTCAAATTTTGGCAGAATATTATACATATACACATATGTATGTGTGTGTACATACATACATATAATTATATAATATATAAGTTTTTGAGTCATGCTTCTTCTACTTTGTATACTTTATCTGATGTTCATGCTACAGTTTCTGTGAGGACATTAATCATTCTGTTGCTGAAGAGTGTTCCATTGTATGGACTGACCTTAGTTTGTTTTTTCATTCATCAGTTGAAAGGCATTTAGGTTATTTCTAGGTTATATTTTTGTAATTTAATCATTCTGTGATTTAAAATATAGCAGCTATAATATTTGCGTAGTTTCTATGTGAACATAACTATTTATTACACTTAGGTACATATGCAGAATTGCAAGTTATTATGTTTAACTTTATTAAAAATCAACAAACTTTTTCAAAGTGGCTTTAAGATGTTACATTCTCAGCAACAATGTATGAGGCTCAAATTACTTAGCATGCTTAGCAGCATTTAGTATTGTCAGGAAAGACAATTCCTCAAAAAACACTTATTAACCATGAATCTTATATCCAGCAAAACTCTCTTTTTAAAAATAAAAGTGAAATGAAGATATTCCCAGATAAACAAAAACTGCAAGAATTTCTTGCTATTACACCTATCTTGCAAGATGTAGTAGTTGACATTCATTAGGTTGAAAACAAGTGACTTCAAATAGTAATTTAAATCTACTCACTAAACACCAAACAATGCAAACAACCAGCAATAAAGACAATAATTTAATTATATAGGACAGCATAAATGCCTATTTCTTCTCTTTCCTCACTGATTTAAAATACAATTGTATAAAACAGTAAGCACATAATATATTATTAGGCATTTAATATAATATGTAACAAATTTGCCAATAACAGCACAAAGAAGTGGGTAGGAGCAATGTTACACTGGGCAAAGGAAATGACTCCAGATGGTAACTCTAATTCACAGGAACAAATAAAGGGAACCAGAAATGATGAAACAAAAGCTCTAAATATATACTTGCTCTCTTTCATTCTATCAGCTCCTTTAGAAAAATCAGTGTTTTGTTTGTTTGTTTTTGTTTTTCTTCCTGAAGGTGATGGATTAGAGACATGGTGGCATGCCAGTCCCACATGGAAGGACCAAATAGTGTGCAGAAACATTGATAACTTTTTTCAAGAAGCAACACAGGAACTGAACAAGAAAACCAAAGGAATCTAGGGACTCTCTGAAGGAAGCAGGAGGTCGTAGCCGACAATGTGAGTCAGATGAAGGACTGCACATTCCCACATTGTGAGAGGGGAGTTTGCTCCTGGAATACACACCCCCACTGGGGACCCTGAAAGTCAAGGCCATGGGGGAAGACCCTGACCCCACCCTGTGTAGAAACTGACTTGAGGAGGGTCATGGAATATAATTTTCCCGAATCTTCCATGCACTTTGTAATTAACCCAGTCTCATATGCCCACCTAGCCCTTAGCTAAAAATTGATTTGTTTTCTGCCCTAATATAGTTCAAATTTTGGCAGAATATTTTATATATATATACACATACGTATGTGTGTGTACATACATACATATAATTCTATAATATATAGGCTTTTGGGGAGATGGGAAGACCCTTGTATGCACTCCTAGATTCCAACACAGACATAGGGCAGCCATTCCTTACTATTCCCTATAGGGGACCCTGTGGAGGACAGCTAACGACTTCTGGAAGTATCCTGGCAGTGGTTGCTGGTTGAAAAGAAAGCTCCCAAAGGGGTTTCAAGATATAACCTCAGATGGGGACAAACTCCCTTAGCCAGGGACAGGGCAAAGAAGAGTGAAAATTGGGCTGTCAGTACAGGAGTGTCGAGTACAGGAGTCACAGTTCAGGTTTTGCAGTGGACTGGGAGGGGTGTATCCTGAAAGCTGCAGTGGGTGCTGCCTCCATGGGGAAAGCTTATGACTCCAGCAGTTGTGAGTTCTGATTATAAGCTGACTGGAACTCAGCGTGTTGCTGCCAGTGGAACACTGCTGGAGTACATCTGCCTTGCCAAGTGCATGGGAACTGTGTGGGGCTTACCACCACCTGCTATTCCACACTCCCTGCCCAAACTTCCATATAGCAGAGGCAGCAATGCTCTTGTCTGGAACATTGACCCAGAGGCCTGAGACCACTCCCATCTCCCAACACCCACAGGGGCTACTGCTTGCCCTGCAGGTGGAGACTCAGAGAAGAAACCTGCCTGACTGAGCTCCCACCTGGCTTTGCCCTGCCACCACCCCCGGGAACTTAACACAAAAGGCAGAATACCTTGTGAAACACATGGCCCCACTCATTGCCAGGGAAACCAGACTACCCATCCTGAGCAACATAAGGCAAGCAAAAATCTCACTGCTACTACTGTAGCTGGTGCTTTTGTGCAGGCACCACCTCCTGGCTGGAGGAAAACAAATACATTCCATTATAGTATCTCCTTGTAGAATAACACTGCACCGAGGAAGGAGAAAATGGCTGTACAATGTTGGGGGAACACATAAGACAACACAGGACAAGACAAACATGGCAGCCACCCTGAATGGCATGCTCTGCTTTATTTTATACAGTCAGTTGTGGAATGTTGCCAAGTCACAAGACACATGTTGTTTTTCTGACCTTTTCCTGACTTTCTGGTTTCTCAAGATGTTTACACATTAACCAGTCCCCAGGGTCTGCTGTTTGCCTGACTCCTTTGTCCTCCCTGTTTGCAGGGAAGGAACGCCCTGCTTTGTTTGCAAGAGCAGGACTTATTGGGAACATCTCGTTTGCGAGCACGTAGTCTTCTACAGTACAATCTCAGCTATTACCACTGCCTGCACCACTCTGCCTAACCAAGAGGTACTGAATTTGTCCACGTGACCAGCTTATCACTACTATAACTGGCATTCAAGAAAGTCAACACAGTAAAGCTATCAATAACCAAGATATTTCAGAGTCTATATCACTCCCCTGCCACCCCCATTAGAGCTGGTGCTGCTACCTATGGCTGGGAAATTTTAGGACAGGTCATACTACCAGATCCCTTGCAGACATTCCCTAACACCAGCCAGGAGTGTGGACACTTCACTGTGTAGCTAGACCCAAAGGAGCAACAACACTCACAGTAGTCTAGCTCCCAGTGACTCCCACTCCTAGAAGGGGGATGGCAACACATCAAAGGAACACCATGTGGGACAAAAGAATCTAGACAGCCGGCCTTGAGCACCAGATCCTTCCACTACTGGGAAGCTTCTTTCAGCAGAGGCATAGTTGCAGTGCTGGGCTAAGTAGGGAAGGTCTTCAGCTCTATCCCAGTACTCAGATAGCCCTGGGGCATGTGAAGGGTCTTGGAGAAGAGGTAGTCTTTCCCCCTCATCCCTCATGGTAGGCACAGCTGGCGGTTTCCTCCATAGGAGCTTGGCATGGGAGCAACTATGGACAGCCTTTCTGGGATACGTCAGGGTGACTACATCCCCACAGGAGGAACACTGTTCAGGCTGGGGCTTGCTTGAGAGACAGAGTCACAATTCTTTTCTATTTGGAACATCAACATTCCTACAGATGAAAAGAGGTGCCTGTCTGATATGAATAGCTGGAACACTGGGACAGGAGTATGTCTGAGAGGTAGATAACTTTCTTGCTGACCTGGCAGGGAAGCTGAGGTGGCTCCGACCCTTCTCCCTGATAAGACCTCAGTGCAACCCACAGAGAGCTCTTCTAGCCACCTCTGTCAAGGCTGGGACCTCATTTCCCCACTTGTGTTAGCTATAATTGGTTTCTACCCAGTGACACCTCCTCTACTAGTTTGAAGCCTGAACCATCAAACTAGTAAATAAAATACAAATACAAGGGAAAATTAAATAAATAAATAATACATGCCACGGAGGGATGAGATAAGTTTTTGGAGACATCTACTATTCCAACCCTATAGGAGATAGTGAACTTGCTCTGAGCACATTGTTACTACAACAAGCATATGAGAGATCCATTGTATAAATACTCTCTGTAACCAAATAACTCGAGTCTTGACCCGTGAAAGTACCAAGAACTGACTTAGGCTATAAGTAACTATAAGCACTAATGTATCATACTTAAGGGGAAAGATGAAAACAAACAAAAGAAACAAAGTGAAATCAAATATAAATTCAAGCATAACTAGAAGAAATAGTCTACCCAAATGAGAAGTAACATTCCCAAAAGATCATACTAGCTCTCCAGCAATGGACCCAAACCAAGATGAAATATTTGAAAAACCAAATAGGGAATTCAGAAGGTTAATTATTAAGCTACTCAAAGAGATATTAGAGAAAGGTGGAAGCCATCATAAAGAAATTTAAAGATCAGTTCATGATATAAATAAAAATTTTTCTAGAGTGATAGATATCATCAGGAAAAACCAAACAGAATTTCTGGAAATGAAAGACACACTGAGGGAATTATAAAATACAGTGGGACAATAGACTAGAACATGTAAGAGAAAGAATTTTAGAACTCGAAGACAAAGTTTTTGAACTAACTTAGACAGAAATAAAGAAAAGAGAATCAAAAGAAATGACTAAAGTCTCCAAGAAATATGGGAATATGTAAAATGGCCAAACCTAAGAATAATTTGGTGTTCTTGAGGGAGAAGAGAAAATAATAAGTCTGAAAAAATTATTTAAGGGGATAATGGAGGAAAACTTCCCTGGCCTAGCTAGAGATCTAGATACCCAAATCCAAGAAGCTCAAAGAACTCCTAATTGCAAAAAATTTTCTCATTAAGGCTTATAGTCATCATGCTATCTAAAATCAACATGAAGAAAAGAATTCTAGGAGCAGTAAGACAAAAGCGTCAGGTAACCTACAAACAAAAACCTATAAGACTGAAAGTAGATTTCTCAGCAGAAACCTTAGAAGATAGCAGGGATTAGAGACCTATCTTCAAACTCCTTAAACGGAACAACTGTCAGCTAAGAATTTTATATCCTGCAAGACCAAGTTGCATAAGCAAAGGTGAAATAAAGTCACTTACAGACAAATGCTGAGGGGATTTTTCACTACCAAACCAGCATTACAAGAAATGCTAAAAGGAGTTCTAGACATTGAAATGAACTCCCAATATGTACCATGATAGAACCTCTTGAAAGCTTAAAATTCATAGAGCCTATAAAACAATAACACAAAAAGAAATTATCTGGGTAACAATTAATGTGATAAAGAGAACAATATCTCTCATCTCAACATTAACATTGAATGTAAATGGCATAAATCCTCCAGTAAAAAGATACAGAATGGCAGAATGAATTTTTTAAAAAATCACATTTCAAGTATCTGCTGTCTTCAAGAGACTCACCTAACATAGAAGGATTTGTATAAACTCAAGGTGAAAGGGTAGAGAAAGGTAGTCCACCGAAATGGAAACCAAAAACAAGCAGAAGTAGCTATTCTTATAGCAGAAAAAACAGACTTCAATGCAACAACAGTAAAAAAAGACAAGGATGGTCACAATATAATGATAAAATGATCAACTCAACAAGAAGATATTACAATATTAAATTTATGTGCACAAAACACGTATGCTCCTACATTCACAAATCTATTACTACTAGACTTAGGAAATGAGATAGACAGCAAAACAATAATATTGAGAGACTTCAATACTCCACTGAAAGCCCTAGATAAATACTCAAGACAGAAAGTCAACAGAGAAACAATAGACTTAAATGGCATGCTAGAACAAATAGACTTAATGGATATTTACGGAACATTTACCCAAGATCTGCAGAATGGCATCTTCTAATCAGCACATGAAACATTATCCAAGATAGACCATATGATAGGCCACGAAACAAGTGTCCATAAATTTAAAAAAATCAAAATCCTATCATATTCTCAATCCACAGTGGAATAAAACTAGAAACGAACTCCAAAAGGAGCCCTCAAAGCTATAAAAATATATCAGAATTAAATAATTTACCACTGGATGATAGCTAGGTTAATATTGAAATCAATATGAAATTTTAAAATATCTATATTGAATGATAATAATGGCACAAGGCATTAAATCTCTGGGATATGGCAAAAGCAGTGTTAAGATGGATTTTATAGCACTAAATGCCTATGTCAAAAGGTATGAAACAGCACAGATTAACAACCCACATCACAACTCAAGGAACTGAAGAAAAAATAACAAACTAATTCTAAAGCTAAAAGAAGAAAAGTAATAAAGATCAGAGCAGAACTAAATGAAATTTAAACAAACAAGCAAAAAATAATACAAAAGGTCAGTGAAACAGAAAGTTTATTCTTTCAAAAAAGAAACAAAGTTGATAAACTATTAACTAGATTAACCAAGAAAAGAAGAAAGAAGATCCAAATAAGCTCAATTAGAAACTAAACTGAAGACATTACAACTGACATCTCATCATTCAAGACTATTGTGAACATGTTTGTGGGCAAGAACTAGAAAACCTTGAGGAAGTGGGTAAATTCCTGGAAACATACAATACTCCTAGATTAAATCAGGAAGAAATAGAAACCTTGACAGGTCAGCAACAAACAGCAAGATTGAATTAGTGATTTTAAAATTGCCATCCAAAAAAAGCCCTGGACAAGTTGGATTTACAGCTAAATTCCACCAGTCATTCAAAGAAGAATCGGTATTAATCCTATCGAGACTATTTCAAAAGATTTAGAAAGGGTGGGGGCGGAGCAAGATGGCCGAATAGGAGCAGCTCCAGTCTTCAACTCCCAGCGCCAGCGACACAGAAGACCGGTGATTTCGGCATTTTCAACTGAGGTACTGGGTTCATCTCACTGGGGAGTGCCGGACGATCGGTAC
>NC_037678.1:37772512-37833043 GCF_003255815.1 Theropithecus gelada | reverse complement strand
TTCCATCCTTCCTTCCTTCCTTCCTTCCTTCCTTCCTTCCTTCCTTCCTTCCTTCCTTCCTTCCTTCCTTCCTCTCTTCCTCTGTTCCTCTCTCCCTCTCTTCCTCTCTTCCTATTATTTCCATGAGGCTACTGGACATGACCTAATAAGAATTGCCAAATTATAGCTGCAAAATGGTTGCCAGCAATACCATTAATTGTCCTAAATTAAGCAGATAATAAATTATTGGACTTCATGGTTAAGTGGCAAGGATGTAAGCCTTATAAACAGTATGTGTGCATTGAGCAATAAGGCCATGTCGATTTCTCAGGCACACACACAAAGCAATGAGAACAGAGTATTAGTGCTTAATTGATAATGTTAGAAAATGAAAGCTTCCCTGGAGGTGCGAAGGAAAAACACTATCATTTGTGAGGACTCATGCCATAGACTCCTGCTGGAAATTATTGGCATTAATGGCATATAAATCTGAATTCTAATACAGAGGTTATAATGTGTTTTCTGAGAAGCAAATACTGATTATATGATGGAACAGTGGGTAGAGCTTCAAATGAGAATTCCTGAGATCTGGATTTTGATGCCAGGCTTCTACTGTCTTGCTTTTTTCATAATTCTGGGTAACTCAATTTCTCAACTTGTTTTTCTCTAAGATCCCTAATTTTTAGAACAATAGTTTTCTCTACAAGGATGTGTGTGTGTGTGTGTGTGTGTGTATCTCCACAAGGATATATATGTGTGTATATATATATACACATACACACATATACACACACAAATATACACACATATATAAAGTTTGTATTAGTATTATGTACATATACATACACAATGTGTATATATATGCATATAGAAAGATAATTTTCTCAACTAGATTTTATGCAAACTCTAGAAGGATGAGAATTGTCGTTTAAGATCCTAAGATTTTATGGAAAAAATGGAAATGGTGAATGAGTTTTAACAAGATCTGTGGAAGTTAAATATACACATATTAATATCTCTGAAAACATTAAAATGGTACATTACATATAATAAACGACATTTTAGGCAAAATGTCAAAACTTAGAGTTAGGCAATACTCTAAGATATGGTCCCCTATATTTCCACTCCCTGATGTACACACCCAGTATAATTGCCTTCCCTTGAGCGTTGGTGGAATCTATGAATAGAATGGGATATCTGTGATTAGGTTATGTTATATGGCAAAGGTAGAAGATTTTGAAGATGAAATTATGGTCCCAAGCCAGTTGACTTTCGAATTAATCAAAAGAGACATTATTCTGAGTATGTCTGACTTAATCAGATGAGCCCTTTAAACAGAGCATCTAGAGGTCAAAGATAAAGAAGCCAGAGACCCTCTTCCCCAAAACACCATAACTTCTACAGCTTGAAGAAGATGAAATCTGCTGATAACTATGGCTTAAAAGAGAATCCTAAGCCACAGATGATACTCCAGCCCCAGACAACACCTTCATCACAGCTTGATGAGACCTGAACAGCAGACCCTGCTAAATTGTGCCTGAATTCCTGTCCTACAAAAACTGAGATAATAAAAGTGTATTGTTTTCAGTCATAGCATTTGTGATCATTTATAATACAACCATAGACAAATTAATATAGTATCTTAATCTAGTTAGTGGGGCTGTGTGTAATGTCTCTGTGTTACTTTCCTGTAACCTCTATAACAAATCAGCACAAACTTAGTGGCTTAAAACAAAACACATTTATTATCTTACAGTTCTGGAGGTCAGAAGTCCAAAATCAGGTTCAGTGGGTTATGGTTAATGTATTAGCAGGTCTGCTTCCTTCTGAATGCTCTGAGGGGAGAATCTGTTTCCTTGCCTTCTTCAGCTTCTTGTATTCTTTGGCTTATGGCCCCCTTCTCCATCTTCAAATGGTGGGACTCTACTCTCTGCTTACATCATTACATCACCCTCTCCTCTGACTCTGACTCCTCCTGCGTCTCTCTTAAAAAGATCATTGTGGTAACATCATGCCAACTAGATAATCTAGGATAATCTTCCCATCTCAAGATATCTGATTTAATCATATCTGTAAAGTCTCTTTTGATATGTGATATTATGCTTATATATATTATATACAGATCACAATATATTATATAGATCACTATATAACCATATACATATATATGGTTTTGTCCACAGTTCCTAGATAAGAACTCCCATAACAGGGAGTTACAGTCTTTTATTATAATCCTCGGGTACTTTAGGCCTCAGAAGCAGGCCTCAGGAAACAAAATATTTGTGACCTTCTCTTGTCCTCCTTTCACCCACTCAAGGCAAGACTCTAATCTGCTTGTGAGTCATAAGACCCTCATTGCACAGAGGGTCCTGCCCCATACTCTGGAGGAAGGAATGTTGCAAAGAGAGACCAAGAAGGATCTAAAGAGATAGGCGTTGCTGGGTTTACATCATACACTTCTTGTCCAATCACATTTTGACACCATTACCCATGCTTCGATCATAGATAACCTATGAAGTCTCCATGAAAGGCTTAAAGGACAGGGTCTGGGAAGCTTCCAGAGAGCTTAACAAGTGGAGGCTGGCAGAAAGGTAAAGAACAACTCATCCACCTGCCAGGAGGGTGGCACACCCTAAGTTCACAGGGACAGAATTCCTGTGCTTGGGACCCTTCCAGACCTTGCCCTCTGTATCTCTTCATCTGCTTGTTTATTTGTACGCTTTTAAATATCCTTCATGATAAACCAGTTAGCTTAAGTAAGTGTTTCCTTGAGTTCTGGGAGCCACTCCAGCAAATTAAACCTAAAGATGGGGTTGTGGGAACCCCAACTTGAAGACTGTTGGTCAGAAGTTCTGGAGGCCCAGACTTGTGACTGCAGCAGACACCAGCTGAGTGTCCACAGTTCAGTTCTGAGACTGTCTATTCAGAGATAGTGCTGGATCCCACAGGTTGGGGGCTTGGTTCCACAAGACCACCCACTTTTCCCCTCTAGTCATCTTCTGTGTTGATAACTGTTGTGGTGGTATGAGCAGAGGAAAAACATGGTTTGAGAGAGTTTTTCCTGAAACACCGTATAATGTAACATTTATAAATTCTGAGGACTAGAACATGGACACATTTTGGGGGGCATTATTCATCCTACCACAGTCACCCTCAAGTCTTCAAAGAGTCACATCCATTGCACATGCAAAATACATTTCCTCCATCCTGAGCTCAAAGTCTCACCATTGCACTGTTGTTTTGATCCTGAGACAATTCTTTGAGAGAAGAGTAAGGCATTGTTCATGGTAGTAATGATGGAAATGAATGGAAACCCTGAATCCCCTACCTCTTCTAATATGCTCAAGGCTTTGGCAAACTTGCTGGCTGTGTTATTCCATTCTCACACTGTTATAAAAAACTACCTGAGACTGGGTAATTTATAAAGAGAAGAAGCTTAATTGACCCACAGTTCTGAAGGCTGTGCAGGAAGCATAGCAGCTTCTGCTTCTGGGGTGGCCTCAGGAACCTTCCAATCACGGTGGAAGGCAAAGAGGGAGTGAGATACTTCACATGGCCACAGAGGAGAGAGATTGGGGAGGTGCCCACACTTTTAAACAACATCTCACAAGAACTCACTATCATAACAACAGCATCAAGGAGGATGTTGTTAAACTATAAGAAATCACCTCCATAATCCAATCACCTCCCACCAGGCCCCACCTCCAACACTGGGGGTTACAATTTGATATGAGATTTGGACAGGGACATAGATCCAAACCATATCACTGGCCATGACAAATATTTGTACAGACACCCTGGGAGTATTCTCTCCACCTTTTCTTAGAAAGCATAAAGTGTGGGCTAATCAGTCTTGTTCTGAAAGTCTATTTGTAAATCCTTAGAGGGTTGCTGAGCATTAATCCTACCTTGTTCTGAGGGTCTATTCTTAGGCTATCCTAATGATCTTGCATAAAGTACAATCTTTAAGTAGCAGGCCTTTATAAACTGATTTTCATGAAAGACTTTGCCTCTGCTGTTATTCTGTGCAAAGTGCTAGATGCTTTAGCAGTTAGCAGGAATGCTGTGCTGTGCCAAAGCACACCGCCTTTCTAACCTGAATATGCTGCCTGCGGTTTCTTTGGTTCATTTACAAACTCAATCATATGTACAATGATGGCTCCCTGAAAATATAATCAAAACAACCTGTTTATGAGACAAAGCTGAGCTTATTTTTACTATGATAAGAGTAATAAATGGTGATAAAGCAAATACTTGTACAATTGCCAGCCACTACCTTGACAGAATCTTAGTGCATCTCAGAAGACAGAGAGCAAAACTGAGACATTTATTGAGTTTTAGAGTCCTGTTTAAGGCAGGTTTTTCAGTGTGGAGGCTTGATTAGGATTGGGTAACAATCATAATATGTTAGGAATTGTGTACCCAACAAGGCAGATTTAGAGCCAAGAGATTCAAAGGATCTTGGAGAGTAAGAAGTTTTTTCAATTGTTTGATGCCATTGATTAAAGAGTTGGACAATCTAATGTTCATTTAAAGGGCTTTTAAAGGAAGCTTCTGAAATAAATAATAAAGTTATTTGTAACTGTTATCTTTTGGGGCAAGATTTTCCTGGAATAATAAAGTCATACTGATGAAGACAGTGGCATAATAAGGTCATGTTAATGTGGACAGTAAGCTCTGTAGATACAGATGGTTTTGATTTTTACAACAAATATTTTTTGAACATGTACTAGGAAGTGGTGGAAATATAGTGGTGAATGGAAGGGACATGATAGATACTGAGAGACCACTGAGAAGACAGAAAAGTAAATAGTCGTTTATAAGAAAACTTTGGTCACATAAAATAAGATGGGTGAATCTTACAAATATAATGTTGAGTAAAAAGCAGGAGCAAAATAATGCAAACAGCATAGTGCCATTTCTATAAAATGTAAAAAGAAGATCATAAGGCAACTGAACTGTATTACTTATGGATGTATACATAGGTGCTGAAAATAAAAGAAACTAATTATTACCACAGATAACAGAATAGTGACTACTTTAGGAGGGAAAGAGAATTGTGATCTTTAAAGGATGCCTGGATGGTTTTGGAGTGCCAGCGACGTTCTATTTGTTTACTTGCATTGTAATTATACAAGTATTTGCTTTAGGACAATGTGTTAAACTGTCCACGTAAGTTTATACACTTTTCTGTTTGCATGTTTATAGTTCAAAATAAAAATATTTTTAAAATAGCCAATTATATATGGTTTTCTCTTGTAAGTGCTGTCATGGGAAGATTACTGAAAGACCAATTGATACCAAAGTGGTACTTTATGGAAAATTTAAATCAATATAGGAGGCAACAGTTTACATTTGATAAAAGTTTCTTAAAACCTAATAAAATGATATAATTCTGTGCATATGAAAGCATCCCTTACTAAGTTCAACAATGTGTAGAGTTGAATTTACATAATTTTAATGTAATGTTTTCAATCAAACATTTTGGTGGTTGCTTGGATAAGGGAGAAGAAAAAGTCAAGGATAACAGGCTTATCAAAGGAGACATATGTTGGGATCATTGCTGGAGTAGGAAAAACAAGAGTAGTTTTGGGAGGTGAAAAGAGGATAAGTATAGTTTGGAGCATTCTGAGTTTGTTGTGCTCTTGGGATATCCAATGGAGATGTCCAATCAGCTGTTATATTTGTAGGTTTGATGTATCAGTGAAAGCTGTGAACTGGAAATAAAGAACTAGGAGTCATAATAATAAACATGATAAATTGAAAACAGAAGAATGAGAAGGGCCATGAGAAGATGAACAGGCTGACATCAGGATCAGTTCATTTTCAAAACTCGACCATATTAGTATGGGAAAGAGCATGGCCATTGCTACCTCCTTTCAGCCCTAATTTGGGCAGATAGTTGAAACAAATCCCCTATATTTTAGGGTCATAACACTTCCAGGGAGACATCATTCAGCACCACCAAGCAAGAGCAACTCCCAGGGAATACCACTGAATCACTTTATTTCTAATTTATGGCAATATAAGCATCCCCAAAATATTTATTGAGAGACTTAACTTGAATGTTACCAGTTGTTCAGGGAGCAAGAGTTTTAGAGTCTTGTTTAAGGCAAGTTTTTCAGTGTGGAGGCTTGATTAGGATTGGGTAATAATCATAATATGTTAGGATCTGTGAACCCAACAAGGCAGACTTAGAGCCAAGAGGTTCAAAGAGGTACAAGAATTGGGTGAAAATTCTAGTCAGAATGGCTATTACTAAAAAGTCAAAAAGGCTAGGTGCGGTGACTCACACCTGTAATCCCGGCACTTTGGGAGGCCGAGGTGGGTGCATTACGAGGTCAGGAGTTCAGGACTAGACTGGCCAAGATGGTGAAACCCCATCTCTACTAAAAATACAAAACATTAGCCAGGCGTGGTGTTGGGTGCCTATAATCCCAGCTACTCGGGAGACTGAAGCAGAGAATTGCTTGAACCCAGGAGATGGAGGCTGCAGTGAGCCAAGATCACACCACTGCACTCCCACCTGGGTGACAGAGTGAGACTCTGTCTCAAAAAAAAAGTCAAAAAATAACAGATGTTGGTGAGCTTGCAGAGAAAAGAGAATGCTTATACACTGTTGGTGGGAATGTAAATTAGTTCAGCCACTGTGGAAAGCAGTTTGATAATTTCTCAAAGAATTTAGAGCCACCATTTGACCCAGAAATCTCATTACTGGGTATATACCCAGAGGAAAATAGATGATTACACCAAACAGACACATACACTCATATATTCATTGCCACACTATTCACAATAGCAAAGACATGGAATCAACCTAGATGCCCATCAACGGTGGATTAGATAAAGAAAATGTGGTACATATACACTGTGGAATTCTATGCAGCCATAAAAAAGAATGTAATGATGTCCTTTGCAGCAACATGGATAAAGCTGGAGGCCATAAACCTGACTGAATTAATGCAGGAACAGAAAACAAAATACTGCATGTTCTCGCTTACAAGTGAGAGCTAAACATTGAGTACACCTGGACATAAATATGGGCAAAATAGATACTGTGGACTACTAGATGGGAGAAGGAGAGACAGTGTGAGTAGAAAAATTACCTATTGGGTACTATGCTCCTTACCTGGGAGCGTACCCATGTGAAAAACCTGCACATGCACACCTGTATCTAAAATAAAAGTTGAAAAAAAATTTAAAAATCAGACATAGAATTAAAATAACACAGGAGGATATGGTCACCACAGACTATGAAGACCAAGTCTTCTTATCTTCCTAAGGGCCTTGCTTTATTTTAGCCTCATGCTGTCACTAGTGTTTGATGCAAGCATCGTGGGACATCATGGAGAGTTCAAATTATGTTTAAAATATCATGTAATAGTTCTCTGAAACTCTTTTTTTGGAAGTTTAATGGAATACATTTATAACTAAACACTGTTTAAGAAGGCAAAGAAACGAATGATACATTTGACAAAGATTTTAAAAACTGCTAAAATCTAAAATAACATCTGAGTGTTTAATAAAAGGAAAACCTTTGATATATAAAAATACCATCTAGAACAAATTGTTTCCTGAGACTTCAAAACTGTAAACATTTTCCTGTTATCACTTTTATTATTGATATGTTTCAAGTGAGTATGTTAAGTGGCTTGGAATTATGTGAATGATTTCCTTAATGTCTTCTTTTCCTTGGTATGTGGGGACCCAGTTCACTCCAAACAATTAGGCTTTGAGATCAATTCAACAGAAACAAGTCATTACCTGTTGCTTTAAATAAGAGTTCAAAAAGCTTTTAGAAACCTTGGGACTCAAAAACACTGCCTAAGTCATTTTGCTGAGGGGAGGTAGTGAGTGAGTGTGGGCTATTTTTATTTCCAAAACTATATTTCTTTACAAAGGATTCACTCCTAGGAGTCCTTTTTAAGCTGGGCAACTTCCCTGAACTAAAATACCATTTAATTAATACCCATGTTCCATAAATTTTTTATGCTTCCATTTTGCAAAGAAAGATAAATATGTCACAAAGCTGGGCTGTGCAGATGGACAGAATTCTCTTAAAGTAGGTCCTTAAAAAGTGGAATATGGATATAGACACAGAGTGAGACAGTCAAGTGTCAAAAGAAATCTGTCGGCTTTTTAGCAGTTGAATAATTCAGAAGATGTGCATTAAGCCAACTTCTTAATTTCCCGTTTTCCCCCTTTCTAATTCTTTCCTTTTCATCCTGTGATCTTCTCTCTCCCTCAAAGCTATTTGTTGCAGAGATGCCCTGGAAAGCAGGTGGTCTTCCTTACATGACAGCATCTGCTGCTCAGAATGAGAGCCTGAAGATCTAAAGGCAAAGGAAATGAAACCGCAGTCCTATAAATGCCTGTTTAAAAATAGCCTTGTTTTTTATTATTTTTTTGTTGAATCAACTGGAACATTTTTATTGTTCACAATAAAGCAAATTGTCTAAAGGCAATGATCCTCCTCCCTTTATATTTCTGATACTAGGGTTTGTTTTATTCCCAGTCATTTACTGGATCAGGTTTCTTCCCTAAGATTTTACAAATGGTGTGGGTGGCTGCAAACCCTCTGAAGGTTTTCTAAAGCCATTTGTTAATAATATCCTCTCAGCATTGACTCCAGCCTTTATAGTTGTGATTGTTAGTGAAGCTTCAAGGGCACGGTGGTGTGTTTTTATTCTTCTAGCCCTTGGGGAGAAAAGAATTCCCAGGAGGACTTTTGGCTGGCTTATTATCATCCAGAAACAAGAAATCAGAAAGCCTAAGCTAAAAGGCTGAACATGTTTTTAAACTATTTAAACATGATTGGACAGTGTGGCATATGTAATAAAAAAAGAACAGGGGTTCAGGGCTCATATAGACCTAAATTTAAATCCCATATCTGCTACTTACTAAATGTATAACACTGATCACTCAAGATTTTTAAACCTTAGATTCTTACCTGTATATAGGAATAATGTATAATATTAGCTGTTTTACTGGCAAAAAAGATTTTTGAACCCGTTTCTTGTAGGTATAACAGTGTAGGTTATAACAATGCCCATGTCACAGTGTTGCTGGAAGTACTAAATAAAAGTACCTAATATTGCTTGCCACGTGGGCCCTTGAGAAACCTTAGCTTCCTGTGAGGGTCACCTCCCCTTTCTCTCTCCATTCCTCTGTCCGGTCCACATCAAAATCCACAGGCATTTACAGGATATTGGGACTGGCATTCTTACTCTATCCTCTGCCTTTTATGGGGAAAATCTGGATGAGATAGGAACCTGTCCCAGCCTGTTATGCTGTTGAAGTGAACTTTGATTCACAAGTGAGACCTTTGTCTTGTCTGGGAGACTGCTAGAAGCAGGGTCTATCTCAGACCCCACTCTTATGCAGAGAGGAAGTGGGGCCACTCGGTTTGGCAGAAGACATTTCCTCTTTGAACCCCTGCCCAATCTGTCCTTTTCTGGTTTTCCCCAGAGCTATGAAATGTGATAGTGAGCTGTAGGAGTCATTGTTTTAGGACCATGAAACGAATGTTTGGGGTTTGAGAATACAAACGGTCCTCACATGTCTCCAGCAGCTCATCGGTTGGATACCAGTTTTGGAATCACACAAATAGCTGGTAATGAAGGTTATTTGCTCACATTTTGTTCTCGCTACTCACTTTCACCTGCCTCTCCCTCTTCTCCTCTAGGCTGGTATCACTTCCCTGCCCCAGGGTGACTGGCAGTCACATCAACTGTCATTCCAGTGGGATTCTCACAGTGGGCTGTTTGGGTGCATTGAACAGTTCCATGAAACATGTCTTCATGGAATCATATGCATATTGTATGCCTTTTATTCTCTTTAATCTCCTGGCTCTTCCTGATTTCTGCTTTCGGCTTCAGTGCTGGGTGCTTGAGATGTCAGTTGGCCATGAAAGGTAGCCCCTATCTAAATACCTAATGCAGTAAAGGATAATTATCATATCCCTCAGTTGTGATCCCATTTACATTTTCAATGGGGAAGTCAGAGAATTAGACAGCTGATTTGAAGAGAGTATAATTAAGTGCTACAATAAAAGTAAGCACAGTAGCCCGTGTAAATAACAACCTAATCTGAATTTTTTTCTTGGCTTTTTATCCTTTAAAAAATTAAACAAAAAATGTACAGCTTTATTGGGCAATAATTTATTTACTGTAAGTTATAATTCAATAATTTTAAATAAATTTATAAAGATGTGCAAACCCCAAGCACAATCTGATTTTAGAACGTTTCCATTTTAGAACTTTTCTCTGAGTTCCCCACGAACCTGTTGGCAATGAATACCCACTCGCACACTCACAGCCCCAGCAACCATTGATCTATTCTCTGTCTTTATAAATTTGCATTTTTGTGCATTTCCTGTACATGGAATCATACAGTATGTATCCTTGTGGATCTCACTTTTTTTGATTTACCACATTTTTGAGGTCCATCGATATTTTAACATGTATCAGTGTTTGCATTCCTTTAAATTGCTGACAAATATTCCATTATATGGATATACCACATTTATTCATTTATCAGATTGTTAGACACTTGGATTATTTGTAGTTTGGGGCTAGTAAGGTAATGCTGCTATGAATACTTAGGTTCAAATCTTTGTGCATATATTTTTATTTCTCAGGTAGATTCTTAAGAGTAGAATTGCTGGGTTCTTTGGTAAGTTTATGTGTAACTTTAAGAAACTGCTGAACTGCTTTGGATAGTGGATGTACCACTTTACATTTCCACAAGCAATTGATAAGGATGCCATTATTTCACATACCATTTTAGTTGATATGCAGTGGTAACTTCCTGTAGTTTTAGTTTCCTTAATGACTAATGATGTCAAGCACTTTTAAATATACTTGTTAGCCATTCACATGTTGTTTTGCTCATTTTCTAATTGGGTTGTATTTCTACTATTGAGCTTTAAGAGTTATTTATATATCTAGATATAAGTCTTTTATTTTTATTTATTTTTTTGAGAGAAGGTGTCTCTCTGTCATGCAGGCTAAGGTGCAGTGGTGCGCTCACTGCTACCTTGAACTTTTGGGCTCAAGTGGTCCTCCCAGTTCAGCCCCCGTAGTAGGTAAGACTACAGGCATGTGCCACCACGCCTTGGTTTTTTTTTTTTTTTTTCTTTTTGGAGAGATGCTATGTTTCCCAGGCTGGTGTTGAACTCCTGGCCTCAAGCAATCCTCCTGCCTTATCCTCCCAAAGCACTGGGATTACAGGTGTGAGCCAGCATGCTCAGCCTAGATACAAGGCTTTTATCAGATATATGATTTGCAAATATTTTCATCCACTCTGTGGGTTGCCCTTTCATTTCCTTAATGGTGTCTTTTGAAGCACTCTTAATTTTTATGAAGTCCAGTTTATCAGGTAATTTTTTAATGGCTTTTGCTTTGGTTTTAACCTAAGAACTCCTTGACTAACCAAAGGCCATAAAAATCTTCTCCTGTATTTTCTTCCAGATGTTTTATGCTTTTAATTATTGCATTGATATTGATGATCCATTTTGAATTAAAGTTTATATGTGGTGCTAGCACAACCATCTATTGAAAAGACTATCCTTTTCTCATTGAATTGTCTTGGTGCTTTTGTTAAAAATCAATTGACCGGCTGAGTGCAGTGGCTCATGCCTGTAATCCCAACACTTTGGGAGGCTGAGGCAGGTGGCTCACTTGAGGTCAGGAGCTCAAGACCAGCCTGGCCGATATGGTGAAACCCCATCTCTGCTAAAAATACAAAAATTAGCTGGGTATGGTGGCACATGCCTGTAATTCCAGCTACTTGGGAGGCTGAGGCAGGAGAATCACTTGAACCAAGGAGGTGGATGTTATGGTGAGCCGAGATTGTGCACCGCCGCATTCCAGCCCGGGCAACAGAGCAAGACTCTGTCTCAAAAATAAATAAATAAATAAATAAATTGACCATAAACATAAGACATATTTCTAGACTTCTGTTCCACTGATCCATATAGGTCTATCCTTATATGAATACCACACTATCTTGATACCATAGCTTTATAGTAAGTACACTGGTTTTCTTCAAAATTGCTTTATTTTAGATCTTTTGCATTGCCATTTAAATATTAGAATTATCTTGTCAATTTTTATAATAAATCCTTGAATTTTATAATCCATAAACATGGAATGTCTTTCCATTTACGGATGTATTTTTAAATTACTTTCAGCAATGCTTTGTAGTTTTCAGTATACAAATCCTGAGTTTCTTTTCTTAAATGTACAGTTAAGTATTTTATTCTATTTCATTTTTGTAAATGAAATTATTTCTTTAAATTTACTTTCTGGTTATTTGCTATAAGTTCATAGAAATACAATTAAGTTTTGCATATTGATCTTGTAACTTGTGACCTTACTAAAATCGTTATAGTAGCTCCACATTGTGTGTGTGTGTGTGTTCTCTAAGAATTTCTACATGTCACCTGCAAATATAGTTTACTTCTTTCTTTCTAATCTAGTTGTCTTCAATTTCTTAGGCGCACAGTTTTCTTTCACCATTAAGTATGTTAGCCGAGAATTTTTCATGGATACCCTTTACCAAGTTGGAAAAGTTCCCTTCTATTCCTGGTTTGTTGAGAGATTTTCATCATGAATCAGTGCTGAGTTTTGTTGAATGTTTTTTCTGCCTCTCCTAGATGGCCATATGGGTTTTGTCCTTTACTACGTTACAATGGTATATAAAAGTAATTGATTTTCATATATTAAGGCAATGTTACATTCCTAGGATGAGTTCCACTTGGTCTTAATAATAATCCTTTTTATATGTTTCTGAATTTGGTTTGCTAATATTTTAAGGATTTTTGCATCTATGTTTATGAGGAATATTGAACTATAGTTTTCCTGTGATATCTCTGTCTGACTTTGGTATCAGGAATAAAGCTGGCTTTTTGGAATGGGTTAAAAAATGTTCACTTCTCTTCTATTTTTTGGGAGAGTTTGAAAAAGATTGATGTTTTTCTTCTTTAAATGTTTGGTAAAATTCACCAGCAAAGCCATCTGGTCCTGAGCTCTTTTTTGTTGAATGGATTTTTTTTATTACTAGTTCAATTTCTGTACTTGTTATAAGTCTGTTCTGATTTTGTATTTCTTCATGAGCAAATTTTGATCATTTGTATGTTTTCAGGAATTTGTCCATTTCATCTAGGTTATCCAACTTGTTCACTTACAGTTATTCATAGTATTCTCTTATAATCCTTTTTATTTCTGTAAGGTCAGTAATCATGTCTCCATCTTTATTTCTGCTTTTAGTGATTTGCACCTTCTCTCCCTTTTTTCTTAGTGAACTTACCTAAACGTGTGGCAAACTTGTTAGTCTTTTCAAACAACCAACTTTTGATTTCATTGATTTTCTCTATTGTTTTTCTAGTCTCCATTTCACTTATCTCTGCTCTAATTTTCATTCTTTCCTTCCCTCTGCTAGGTTTGGTTTTAGTTTGAACTTCTTCTAGTTCTCTAAGGTGTAAAATAGGGTTATCAATTTGTGAGAGATCTTTCTTCTTTTTAATATAGGCACTTACAGCTTGTTATAAATTTAACTCTGAGCACTGTGGTTACTGCATCTTGTAAGTTTTGGTATGCTATGTTTTCATTTTCATTTATCTCAAAGTATTTTCTAATTGCCTTGTAACTTATTTTCTGCCCAATTTAAAGAGTATATTGTTTAATTTCTAAATATTTGTGAATTTTCCAGTTTTCCTTATGTTATTGATTTCTAATTGTTTTATTCCATTGTGGTTGAAAAAGATATTTTGTAAGATTTCAGTCTTTTAAAATTTATGGAGACTTGTTTAATGGTTTAGTATATGGTCCATCCTGGAGAATATTCCATGTAGACATGAGAAGAATGTATATTCTGCTGTTGTTAAATGGAGTTTTCTATGTATGTCAATTAGGTCTAGCTGGCTTATACTATTACTCAAGTTGTCTGTATCCTTGCTGATCTTCTCTCTAAATGTTCTCTTGTTTCCCTCTTATGAGGACCCTTGTGAATACACTGGGCCAAGCTGGATAATCCAGGATAATCTTCCCATCTTGGAATTCTTAATCACATCTGCAAAGTCCCTTTTTACGTTTTAAGGGAAGATATTTACAAATTCCAGGGATTAGGAAGTAGACATCTTTAGGATGCCATTATTCAGCCTCTCACATTAACTATATAGTCTTGTCTTAAATACTTATCTTCCATCAATGCACTCACTAACTGCAGGGTAGGACAGGATTAACTCAGAAATAGGGAGAAGAGTGTGCAACTACAATAGCATGGGGGCAAAACACAGTATCAAAGTAGCATTTTGAAGCATTCCAAAACTGAATGATGGATGTTATTCTATCAGAATAAAAGAGGGCCTCAACTTACAGGACAATGGAAATCAGGGTGGAAAACTGTACATATGTATGTATGTATGTGTTTTGTTAGGGACAGGATCTCACTCTGTTGCCCAGAAGAGAGTATAATGGCTCAATCATAGCTCACTGCAGCCTTGAACTCCTGGGTCAAGTGATCCTCCCAAAGTGCTAAGATTACAGATGTGAGTCTCTACATGCAGCCTGTACTTGATATATTTATTGTATTTAATATGATTTGGCAAGAGGTTTTACATGGGGGAGTCATTGTTACTTATGCTCCAATGTAGAGAAAATTTGAGTCTTTTCCAAATATTTGTGTTTTTGTTTTTGTTGTGTGTGTGTGTGTGTGTGTGTTTGTGTGTGTGTGTGTGTGTGTGAAGGGCATGGGTTTGTATCAGAAGCATACTTTGAACCTCCGGATATGAGTTTTATGATATAGTTTTCATCCCCAATAATAATAGTTATGGGTTTATTCCTCTGTGTGTCACACAAAATATGCTTCACAGTGGGGAGATTTTATAAATTAGGGTTATGTTTTCCACTGGGATCTTTGTAATGAATTTTTAAAAATTTGTTGGTTCATCTTTATTTGTGTGACTTATATTATGTCTAGCTTGAAAGACCTTGATCTGACTTCTATTCAATTAAGTTTTATGGCTTTGTACTCCACAGCCAAACCATAACTATAAACCTACAAGAAAAGTTATGGCTAAAAGAAAGAACATCACAACATGTTAACTGCCCTCTTTCCATCATTTAGAAATCTCCAGTTGAGTGCCAGGAAGTTTCTGACCAGTGAGTTCAATGTTAAATGTTGATGCTCCTTTGTTAGACTTTATTTTAAAGTTTTTTTGTTTGTTCGTTTGTTTTCCAAAGAAAGGGCTTCTGAAGGATAACCACAAAATCCAGTGGAAAATAACATGGGAATAGTTTTTATAGCCTACTGAACTGTAGTCAGATGATGTAGTTTCATATCATGGTTCTGATACTTACAACTTGACCTTGTAAAAGTCAAATAATCTCTATGAGCCTCAGTTTTCTCACCTGTAAAATGAAGATAATATCTACCTCACACAGTTTTAAGAGTTACTAGAATGTGCTTTGAAAAGTGTTACATATTAAACAAATGAAATGGGATTACTACTACTTTTAAGTAGAAGAGGAACCTCTGCATCTTGAATAGTAATAATAGACTTGCACATAGGTAAATTTTCATCATTAAGAATGAATGTATTTGATGAGAACAAGTACTCCATCCAAGGGCTTGAGAGGTTTCAAATATCTAGATCATGAGGCTGATGGGACAAATGTGAACACTTTGTTTCTATTTATCTGCATGTAAGCAAGCGGAGTTTTCTCTCCATTTTTTAGCCACAGCTCCAACTCTGACCAGCCATCTCACAAATAATTGGTGTCTGGTTAGGAAAGACTACGTAAATATGATAAATCTACCCTTACTACAGGAAAAAGGAGTTGAAGACACACGCTCCTTTATTGATAAGTCAGATGTGCCTAGTTTACATCAGTAAAACAAAATACTTGTCCAGGTGTATCAAAAGAGTAGGGAATGGGTTACTAATATTTAGAAAGAATTATTTAATAACATAATGAGCATCACATGCTCAAATTTAGTTTTTTTTAAAAAAATGATAGTTTTAGGGATAGCATGAGTAGTTCAGAGAGAATTTCACTGAAAATATGAACCTCTGGTCCAATATTTGTGAATATATATGTGATGTGTGCATGTGCACATGCACTCACACACACATATACACACTTGGGGTTCAATCAAGTAAACAAAAAAAATACTTGGGAATTTAAAAATTATGTCTGCACTTACCACTCTGGGTTTGAAATAAAACTAATGCTTTAGGGAGAGAGAATTTCTCCCACTATTACCCAAGAAGAGTTAAGGAAAATATCTCTCTTCAAACAATTTAAAATAATTGAGCGAATGCAATGGTGTAAAGAGAGGGGTTTTTAAAATTTTTATTTTGAGAAAGGAGAAGCAAAAGAAAAATATAACTCCTTTGTTCATTAGTGTCATTCAAGAGCATGGAGATGCATATATCACTTTCCCTACATTACATTGCTGGATTGTAGCCCTATGACCACATCTGCGTATCTGTTGGTCTTGATACCATACAATCAAGCTTCAGAGACCAAAAGGGGGTTGAGTTGGCAGAGATCAGGTCATATGCCCTTGCTTTGGTTGCCAGCAGATGCAATAGTGAAAGGTAAGAATCTGATTTCCACTGAGATTTATTCAACAGGGAATTCACACAGATTAGGAAAACTTTTTGATACCGAGGAGCTAAAAAAATTCTACTGCTTATTACATAATTAATTCATTAAGAAAAGCTGTGTACTGAAGATGATCAACACTGTAAGAACTTCGGATTATTAATCCAAATATGTGTTGGTCATTCACAGGATTCAAAATAGAACCTTTTGTGGTAGATTGTATTTTGCAGATGGTCACAATATCTCCCATCCCACATCTTTGTCTAACAATGTGACTTTGATTTCCCCTCCTCAATGGGGGAGTTTCTTTTCACTCCCTTTGAATCTGAAAAATATAGTCATTTATGTATTTTATTATTTATAATAGTCTTCTATACGGCCATTCACCAATTTATCCATGAATATATACGTGTACACACACGCAGTGCTCAATTTGCCTTTTGTTTCTTGGGAAAAATGGACACTATCAGCAAATGCCAGGCTCTCTGCTAAATATATAAGCTCATTTAAATCTCACAACTTCTCATGTGATAGGTACTATTACCATTTTACATATGATCTTTGTGAGGCAGATGTCTTCTAGAACATGTTAGGTTCTTATTAGAATTTGTATGGTAAACTTCAATTTCTAAGGTTTCAAATACTCCACACATCTGCTATTTCTGCCATAGCATAGCTGTATAGTGGAGCAGTAAGAACATGAACTTTGGAGCTGGTATGTTTATTTATTTATTTATTTAATTTTTTATATTTTGGAGACAGAGTCTTGCTCTGTCACCCAGGCTGGAGTACAGTGATGCCATCTTGGCTCACTGCATCCTCTGCATCCCAGGTTCAAGTGATTCTCCTGCCTCAGCCTCCCGAAGTAGCTGGGATTACAGGGGCCCACCACCACGCCTGGCTACTATTTGTATTTTTAGTAGAGATGGGGTTTCACCATGTTGCCCAGGGTGGTCTTGAACTCCTGAGCTCAGGCAATGCTCCCACCTCGGCCTCCCAAAGTGCTAGGATTTAGGCGTGAACCACCGCGCCTGGCCTGTTATGTCTAAGTTCAAATCCTGACACTACCCCTTAACATGTGTGACCATGTGCAAATCACTTAATCTTACTGTGCCCCGGTTTTCTCATCTAAAAGTTATGGATAATAGTAGTTACCCCTATTGAAGAGTTGTTATGAAATTTACACCCCCTACTAAACAGTTGTCATGAAAATTATACTTAATATTTGTGAGATGCTTTGGACAGTGCCTGTCAAGTAGTTAAGCACTATATTTATGATTACTAGATAAAATGTTAAAAATAAAATAAGACGGCTGGGCGCGGTAGCTCAAGCCTGTAATCCCAGCACTTTGGGAGGCCGAGACGGGTGGATCACGAGGTCAGGAGATTGAGACCATCCTGGCTAACACGGTGAAACCCCGTCTCTACTAAAAAATACAAAAAACTAGCCAGGCGAGGTGGCGGGCGCCTGTAGTCCCAGCTACTCGGGAGGCTGAGGCAGGAGAAAGGCGTGAACCTGGGAGGCGGAGCTTGCAGTGAGCTGAGATCCGGCCACTGCACTCCAGCCTGGGCGACAGAGCGAGACTCTGTCTCAAAATAAATAAATAAAATAAAATAAAATAAAATAAGACATAATTTAATTTCTCCCTTATACCAAGGATTTCTCTTCAATTTTGCCCAAATTTTAATTTTGTGAATTACCTAATGAAACATTTTGCAGAAGTAAAGACTTTTTTGTGCTCCCGTGAGAGCACTAGATCTGTAGCTATTTATTTAACTGGTTCATTCTGGGATGGTAAAGGTCTTCACGCAGCAAGGAGATGTGTAGATGGATGGAAAGGAGTTTTATGAGCACTCGAGCCTGTCTGAATGTTCGTATCTATACATTCCTGCCCCTCAAATATCTCCTTTTTTGTTTGCCATACTCGCAACTGATATAATTATATTGTCTTTAGCAGAATGCTTCAAAATGTGGTATAGGTAAACAGAATGACACTAATTCACCAAAGTAGCTAAAGGAAAACTATTTAAAGGATTATGTCTTCACTTGTTTTTTTATGATTGAGGGCATCATTACTAAGTTAATGCAATTATGAAGGTGGAGGAGGCAACATTAATCAGAGTGGCTGACTGTTCTATCTACTGGGTATCTATTTACTTATGTAATTTAATGCATCATACTAATTCCTCACCATGTTAGAATTGTATTAGTCTTGGTCACATATTTTGTGCAGTGCAATTGGAGATTTCAGTGCATTCACACACCTTTACCCTATTAGGCACTGGCTTTGCTCTCTCAAGATCTCTACTAAACTGAGGGATCTAAGCTATAAGAATGCAAAGGCATAAGAATTATATAATGGACTGTGAAAACTCAGGAAGGAAACATGGGAGGGGGGTGAGGTATAAAAAAACTACACTTTGGGTACCAGTGTACACTGCTTGGGTGATGGGTGCACCAAAATCTCAGAAATCATCACTAAGCGACCAGGCATAATGGCTCATGCCTGTAACTCCGGCACTTTGGGAGACCAAGGTGGGTGGATCACTTGAGGTCAGGAGTTTGAGACCATGGCCAACATGGTGAAACCCTGTTTCTACTAAAACTACAAAAATTAGCTAGGTGTGTTAGTGGGTGCCTGCAATCCCAGCTACTTGGGAGGCTGAGGCAGGAGAATCACTTGAACCCGGGAGGCAGAGGTTGCAGTGAGCCAAGATCACGCCACTGCATTCCAGCCTGGGTGACAGAGTGAGACTCCATCTCAAAAAGAAAAGAAAGAAAAGAAAAGAAAAGAAAAGAAAAGAAAAGAAAAGAAAGAAAAGAAAAAGAAAAAGAACACCAGAAATCACCATTAGAGAACTTTTCCAGGCAACCAAACACCACCTGTTCCCCCAAAACTATTGAAATAAAAATTAAAATTAAAATTAAAAAAAGACCCCTACCAAACTGACGCAGACTAAGCAGCAAAAGGCGCAGACTATGGGGATTCCATTCAGGACAACGGGTAAGAGTCAAGTAGAGGAAAGCATTAAACTGCTCATGCACATGCAGTGCCAGATGGACCTAAACATGTATACACTGGGGAATTGGAAAGCAGCTAATGTGGCTGTAGAAAACTCAGATAGGAGTATCTTGGTCTGTTTGGACAGCTATTACAAAATACCATTCACGGGGTGGCTTCTAAGTGACAGAAATTTATTTCTCATATTTCTGGAGGCTGGAAAGTGCAAGATCTAGACCCCGGCAGATTCGTTATTTGGTGAGGGCCTGCTTCCTGGTTCATAAACAGCCATCTTTTTGCTGTAAACCTCCATAATGGAAGGAGTAAGGGAGGTCTCTGGGGTCTCTTTTATAAGGTCATAATCTCATTCATCAGGGCTCCACCCTCATGACCTCATCATCCCCAAAGACTCCACCTCCAAATACCAT
This sequence comes from Theropithecus gelada, assembly GCF_003255815.1. NCBI lineage: Eukaryota > Metazoa > Chordata > Mammalia > Primates > Cercopithecidae > Theropithecus > Theropithecus gelada. The sequence goes on along the minus strand of NC_037678.1, from coordinate 37,813,021 downwards.
CACATTGAGATTTCGGCTTCAACATATGAATTTTCGGGGGTGGGAGAGGGAGAGTGGAAACAAATATTCATGGTAGGAAGGAGAAAAAAGACTAGAAACGGCCGGGCGCGGTGGCTCAAGCCTGTAATCCCAGCACTTTGGGAGGCCAAGAAGGGCCGATCACAGGGTCAGGAGATTGAGACCATCCTGGCTAACCCGGTGAAACCCCGTCTCTACTAAAAAATACAAAAAACTAGCCGGGCGAGGTGGCGGGTGCCTGTAGTCCCAGCTACTCGGGAGGCTGAGGCAGGAGAATGGCATGAACCCGGGAGGCGGAGCTTGCAGTGAGCTGAGATCCGGCCACTGCACTCCAGCCTGGGCGACAGAGCGAGACTCCGTCTCAAAAAAAACAAAAAAACAAAAAAACTACAAACGAAGATCAGAGCAAGGAAATAAAGTAAAACGGAGAGCATCTTTGTGAAGAGAGTGAAAAGCAAGGCAAACAAAAGGGAGGAAAATGCAAATGGACAAAAAGTTGCCCTCGCCTCAAAGCTTGTTTTATGCCCCTCTATTTTGGCACTTTCACAATGTGTTGGAAATCTCTGGTTATATAGCCCTCCAGGGAGGTAGCACAGGCAGGGCAGAGTAGTGGTCAACAGATAGCTATTTATAGAATAACTGGATGAAGCAGAAGGATAAATAGGGATTTAGAATAACAAAGGAAAACGTAGAAGCAAGCAGAGGAAAGTGAAGTTGACAAGAAATCAACAAACACATCATTACTAACCAGAATATTAGAGACAAGATGCTATCAAGAATTAGGAAAGCCTCTCTTCCCTGATTTGTCATATGTCAGTCAGTTTCAAATACTTTATATTCAATGAAACCCAAATACTGAGTTCCTGCTTTTAAAAAAGTGGAGATAGAGAGGAGGAAATACATATGTTTCTGATTCGTTTACACAAAACTCATTGAAATTCAGCTTAGCATAGGGTGATTAGATGTCATATATGCCAATGCACACATAGTAATTGTTTTAAGTCATTTTTGATGCCCCAGGAAGTCTCTAAGAATAAACAACATCAAGTCCCAAAGGCCTAAGAGTGCAGTCTGAAAGAAAAAAACCAAAAACATCTGAATAAGGGTCTACATTTCCAAATTTAACAGTCTGCTGTGAAGAATCCAAGGATATCTTATGATGCCCAGGATCCCAGGAAATAGCAGTCAGGGCTTGACAATTGGAGAATAGGTAGAGTCCTCACCAGCAATGTTGTGAGGAAATGGAAATAAAATGAAATGAAACAAAATCCAAATGGAGGAGACAATGAGGCTCTATCTGAAAATAACTGAAGATGGACTGAAGCAAGAAAAAGAAAACCCATGGAGAAAATGGGAACAGAGAAGATCAAGGAGTTAGAAACAAACCGAACCTGCAAAGAATAAAGTTTTACAACTACAGTGTTAATTGGGTGCAATTGTTCCTTATTTCAGTGCCTCATTGTATTTTATACACTGGTTCAGTCACAGTCAGTGCAGAGACACACTGTCCATAACCCCAAAGGAGAAGATGACAGAGAATGTCTTTGCCATCTAGTAGCTTCCATCTTAGTTGAAGGAGAAAGGCCATGAACCCATAAAAGGGGAGTTGGGATTCTGGTTTCAGCAAATGCAAAAGTGACAATGCTGTTTACTGAGATGAGAGAAGAGTGGATATGTTAAGTGTGAGATGGCTGAGCTATATCCAAGTGGAAATGTTAAGGAAGCAATTGAATATATACATTTGGGCATCACTAACATATCTAATCTGCAATATTGAAACCTTGAGGGTAGTTGAATAGTCTGAACAATAAAGCTAACATATATTGAATGTTTCAATGTTCCAGGAACTATTTTAAGCACTTGATATGGATTATCTCATTAATCTGTGAGATAATCCATAATTAAACTGTCCTGTGAGCTAGAAACAATTATTATCCAGAGTTTACATATGAGAAAACAGGGGATTAAAGGATTCTTCTCAGTAAAACTAAACCAGCCCAGAGAAAAGACCACTGACAATGACATTAGGGGTCCCTTGGGAACCATGAAAGCCCTGCCTCCTATACTTGGAGCTTGAAACCAGCTCTCTAGTGTTTGAGTCCTAGATATTAACAGCTTACCAAGGATCACCACACATTTCAGAAAACCTTTGAAATGATACGCACAGACCAAGACAGGCAAATGGAAGGTGAGGTTGGGAGCAAGCACGTACATGCGCGCGAACACACACACACACACACACACACACACACAAACACCTCACAGTAACACAGTAACAGAGAGGGAGAATGCCTTTGTCTTAATTTATGGCTCACTGTATGGTAACTTTTAGAAAATGTCAATGTATGCTCAACTAGAATATACTATTGTAATTGTTGGGCGTACTGTTCTCTGTATGTCCATGATATCAAGTTTGCTAATCATGTTATTAACATCTTCTCTATCCACGCTGACTTTTTCTCTGTTCTATCAAATACTAAGATATAGAAAATGTCCCAGTATCATGATTATTATCTGTTTCTTCTTGTACTTCTGTCAATTTTCCTTTATATATTCTAAAGATTTTATGTTAGGTTTACCAAAAGATTAAATCTTTAATATGATTTAAAGCATTATAATTATGAAATGACCCTCTTTGTTTTCAGTAAACTTTTTGCTTGATATTAATATTATTGTTTTGATTAGTGTTTGCATGATATATCTTTTCCTATTCTTTTATATTTAAACTATATCCTGTTTTCATTGTGTTACTTGTTAACAAAATATTGTTGAATCTTGTGTTTTTATCTAGTCTGACAATCTTTGTCTTTTAGCTGGTACATTTAGTTCACTTAATATAATTAGTGATATATTTGGGCTTAGATCTACCATCTCACTATGTACCTTCTAATGTTTCTTCTTTTACATACTTTTTCTTTTATTCCCTTATTTTGGTTATTTACCATTTTTTCTAGTTTTTTTCTATTAATTTGAAAGTCATATACCCTTTAATTATTTTTTAATTCAGGTTGTTCTTCCCCTTTTTCCAATCATGACATCATTACAACAGACAGTAAAACACAAAGCAATTGATTAGGCTACAGCTTTATATTAGTTGCATCCCCAATTGTGTGTTGTTAGTGAAAATTTTAAGTCAGACCCAACATTATGTAAAACCAGGCTCCAATATTTACTTATTGTACTATGCTGGGTAGTGTATTCATGTCACTGAGTTTCTTCACCTACCAAATAGAGTTGATATATCTTTATAACCTTGAACCCTATAATAAACTTACGGAGTTGATGTGAGGATAAAGTCATACGATGTTCAAAAAGCATCAAACACTGATCCTAACATATAATAAGCATGAGGTCTCTATTCCTGTTTTTCTAAGCTTCGCCATATTGAAAGACATTATAGATTCTTAGAGTGAAGTAGACTTGGAAAGTTAAATTGTCTTGCTAATGGATGGCTTTATTTATTTATTTGAGACACAGTCTTGCTCTGTCATCCAGGCTAGAGTGCAGTGGCACGATCTGGGCTCACTGCAACCTCCACCTCCCGGGTTCAAGCGATGCTTATGCTTCAGCCTCCCAAGTAGCTGGGATTATAAGCACGCACCACCATACCTGGCTAATTAATTTTTATTTATTTATTTATTTATTTATTTATTTTAGTAGAGATGGGATTTCATCATGTCGGCCAGGCTGGTTGGTTTTATTTATTTTACGTTGATTCAATTAGCTTCAAATTCAGAAAGTGGTAATTCTGATGTTGAAACCAAGTTATCTCTGTGCATGTATGTTTGGTGGGGCAGTGGGGAGCAGTTCTTGGCTTGTTGATAACAGATACATTTCATACCCTTTTCCTGCTCTGCTCCAGTCCATAGGGTGACTAACACCTGAAAGCTGTATTTCCCTGTGTCCTAGTTTCTTGCTAGGTTTAACCAATGGGACACACCAGCAAGCTTATGGGCAGAGGGAAGGAAGAAGTGAGTTGTTTTTCCCTTTTCACTTCACATCTGGGCCCATCTTCCTGAGTGGCTGTGTCTGTTCCATTGCGCTAACTTCCTCTGTAACAGATGTAGTGCATTTCTAGCTTATACCTAGTGATTTCTGCCAAAACTCCCTTAATCCCTCTAGTTTATGGGTGACAATAGCTTCCTGATGCTGCTAAACCTTTGGGTTGCCTCTATGTCCCCTCTATGTGATTTCTTAAGTATTTTATCATCTTTGTTACCAGTCACCTGGGTTAAGTGTTTTCTTTTGTAAATACTTAGAGTAGCTTTTTCTAGTTTGACCATGACTGAAACAATGTGAGTGATTGGTTGTGTGTGAGTGTGTCAGTGTTTGTACTTAGGGGTGAATTAAAGTAGGGTGTCACCTACTTTAGTGACTGTGGTTTCCTATGAACATCCAAAAATGGTAACTATGAGCTAGCTAGATAGTCCAAGAAAAAAAAAGTTCGTTGGAGTCACCCAATAACTTAATGCACTCACCTAGTGGAGTGTTACACTATGAATTATATGGACACTTTCATAGTTGTTCAAACATAGAGTCATTGATGGATTGATGTGATGGTTCTGGTACAATAACCATTACAAAATAGAAAAGAATCCCTTTCCTGTTTGGGCTACTTCCTCATTCTGAGAGAAAATAGAGTTTGCTGCCATCTTAATACCTTGTCTGTTGCTAGATAAGCCAAGGGAAGCCCCTTCCATATATAGTTGCTCTTTAATGATACCTGTCCTCTAAAGTCACCCAACACTTTGGATTGCTGATAAAATACCTAATAGTTAAAAATAGGGTGGGGGTAGGGGAAGGCCTGGATCTAAATTATTCTGGGAAGATTTTTAAACTTTTTTTAAACTTTGGATTTGCTACTTATAAAATCTTTTCACACTAGAAATATTGAGATCTTTTTTTAATGTACTAAAAGGAATTACTTGACGGCATTCCATTTTTCCCTCTTAGGGACTGCTGAATGAATTGGCATTTCCCCAGCCAGCTGAAGCTATACTTTTATTTTATTTGTCTCAGTGCTGGTTTCAGATTTTCACTTCCCTGTTTTGAATGTTGACTCCTTTAATTACTTTGTTACACATTTGCCAAGAAGAATATTTTTCAGTCTAGCTTTGTGAGCCTGTAAAACATGAAGCAATTTTTCTAAATAATATCCCATTTGATACATCATTGGCTTGTGCTGATTTATTTCAATCTAGACCAATGTAGAAAAGTTTTTTCACCAGTGTAGAAATATCCTAGTAATAGATTTGATCACATACTTATGTTCTACTGTGCTTCAGGTGCTTAAAAGTCAAATGCCAATAATATTACCTTCTCATTTGACTTACCAAGAAAATTATGTATATTGAAAAGGGATAACCTAGGAGTGCTGAAAAATGTTTTAATGTCAACAACTATTTACTAAATACTTACTATGTGCTAGGCAGTGTGCTAAGCATTACAAGGATTTAACAATGACACTTATAGTACTAAGGGGACCGTATTTAAACAAGTTATTTAAAGCACTTAGCACTAGTCCTGGCATGTAGTAATGCTCAGTAAGTGGTAGCTGTTATTAATAATCTGGTGTCTTGCATCCCAATCCTGGGTTTTCCCTGCTCTAAAGAATCAAGGTAGGATAGGATATGTGTATATGCCATGTGATCCTGACCATGCTTCTATTGGCCTCCCATATTAACTTTAACCTAACTACTAACCTATCTACATTATCTGCTTACTACTACTATTATCTATCTGTTACTAACTGTTATTTATCTATCACTAACAAACATACCTGCTTTAACCTTCATCCTGCTATGGTCTGAATGTTTGTGTCTCCCTAAAACTCATGTTAAAATCCTAACCCCCAAGGTGATGGTATTAGGAGGTGGGGCTTTGGGGAAGTGATTAGGTCATGAGGGAAGGGCCCTCGTGATTGGGATTAGTTTCTTTATTAAAGAGACCCCAGAGGGCTAGCTTTCCATTTCCTCTATGTACAGTTACAATGAGAAGGTAGCCCTCCATGAGGAAGTGGACTTTCAGCAGACACAGTGAAGATTCAGTGTCTGGTGAGAGCCCATTTCTTCATGGAGGGCCATCTTCCATTGCAGATCTTGGACTTTCCAGCCTTCAGAAACATAAGAAACAAATTTCCATTGTTCAGAAGGCACCCAGTCTTTGCATTTTGTTATAGCACCCCAAACTGACTAAGATACTGCTTTTCATCCCCTTATCTTAATAATGAAAATAGCTGACATTTAACCTGACTCTGACTTTTATCAGGCATGGTGCTAAATGCTTTATAAGTATTATCTTATTGAATCTTATGTGGTAGACCCTATAGCCCTGAAGCTTAGAAAGATTTAGTAACTGAAGCTTAGAAAGATTGAGCAAACAGTCTGCAGAGCTAGAAAGTGGCAGAACTAGAATTTAAGTCCAGGCAACTTGACTCCAAAGCTTGTGTTCTCAAATGCTAGGTCCTGTTGCCAGTTCCCTTGGGCCTTCATGTCAACCTCACCTGTTGTAACCTCAGGCTGAACAGATGCTGTTCTGAGTCTCTGGTCCTGATAGGCTCTTGCTGAACCTGGCCCCTTCCAAACTCTAGTGTAAAGAGCTAGAGAGTTATATAATTAGGGAAAGGAATAGTAGTCCCATAAAAATACGGGCTCCGTAAGTGGTCTTCCTGGTTGTTCCATGTGGGCACTGGAAAGAAGAATTTAGAAAAGGTAAAAAAAGAATTATGGGTCTTATTGGCAAGTAGATAGAAAGAAGCAGTACCTGGAGGGTCACTGGGAAGAAAACTGTTTTAAGAGGAGAGAAAAACTTTGCTTAAAAAATTGAAAGTCTGTAAGTTATATCAAATATCTAATGAGATTCCCTGGGGATAAAGGGAGATGAGTAAGGGCCACTGTGAAAAAGTGGGCAGTGTCCCACCACAGAGTAGCTTTCCTTTCCATCTCTACTTCTCAGTTTGCAAACTGTTTTTCTCTCATTCTAAAGACTCAGAGGTTCATTTGCAACTCTGAGTGTTCACTTTCTCCTTTTACTGCCCCCCCCCCCGATCACATTGTGCACACTTAAGCTGTAGTTACTAAGTAAACCCTGAACAGCATATCAACAGAAAAAAAAAAAAAAAAGATGTTTTTATCCCAGAGGACATATGGCTTCAAGACAAAGATGAACTCAATTTGCATTTCCGTTGACAACCAATTTTAAGGGTCCATGAAAAAGCCTTTGGTGTTGCCAATCTGGAGGAAAGTTGGGCATTGTCTGCCTAAGTGCTTCCTTACTCTGTGAGTTCCAGTCACCAGATGCACAGAGAAACCTTCTGGGTCTGCCTGTCCCTTTCTTTTTCTTTCCTCACTTACTTCAGAAGCAATTAGACAGCATGAAGATGGATGCTGACCAGCCTCTGTGTTGAGATATTTGCTGGCCACCCAGCACGGTGGGCACTTGTCTTTATTTTGGGCCATTCAGCCATAGTGCCCTGGCTCTGCAAGCATGCGTGTGTTAGCACCATAAAAGATGACTTACAAATGAAACAAGATGAGGACACCGCGCTCACCAGAATTCTTCTTCAGAAAGGAGAGCCATCAGTGTTGGAACTTTTGATATGAGAGCAGCTAGGAGCTTAGCCAGCCTGGGGGTGAGTAGACCTGTTCTTTGTTGCTTGCTAAGGCACATGTCCTTTGCACAAGTTGTTCTCTCCATAGGTGGGGAGCATGGCTCTAGAACCAGCCTACCAGGTTTAAACCCCATCACACACTGGCTCTTGGGGAAGATACTTGACCACTCACACCTTGATTTTCTCACTGTAGGATTAGGCACACTCATAGTAGTTCCAAATGGGATCATTGTGAGAAAGATATAAGCATGCATGGAAGGCCAGCAGAACAGTGTGTGGCACATAGTATTAATAATAACATGTGGCCTGGTGCAGTGGCTCATGCCTGTAATTCCAGCTCTTTGGGAGGCGGAGGCGGGTAGATCACGATGTCAGGAATTCAAGAGCAGTCTGGCCAACATAGTGAAACCCTGCCTCTACTAAAAATACAAAAAATTAGCCGGGCATGGTGGCAGGTGTCTGTAATCCTAGCTGCTTAGGAAGCTGAGGCAGGAGAATCACTTGAACCCGGGAGGCAGAGGTTGCGGTGAGCTGAGATTGCACCACTGCCCTCCAGCCTGGGCAACAGAGTGGGACTCTGTTTCAAAAAATAATAATAATGATAATAATAATAATAATATGTAAGTGTTCCTTTTTTGTGTTCTACATAACCATATTAATTCTCACGCTTCTTTCAAGTCTTAAGTATCACTTCCTTAGGGAACCTCCCCACCTGGTAGATCAGTTGCTTTGTACATGCTCTCTGAGAAATCTGCGCTTCTTTTGCAATCCTGTGTTTATTCATGTGATCATTTGGTGAGGTCTGTCTTCCCCACTAGGCTGCAAGCATCCTTTTTTACGTTATATACCCAGTGCCTGGCATAGGATCTAACATATAGTAAGTTCTCAATAAATTTTTGCTAAATGCATTATATATCTCTATGATCCATGTATAGAAATGTTTAAAGCACCTACATTGATACATTTTATTTCATTCAACAAAAATGTACTGAGCACTAACTTCATACCAGACCCTGTGCTAGAAGTTAGTCAGGCAAAGATAGAAAAGATGGTTCCTGCTCTCAAAAGGTCCCCAGTATTGTTGACAGCCACATACCAGATAAATCGTAGCACTCGAAGATGTAGCCTGTGTAAGTCATGTGCTCACCCTGTGCTGAGTCACTCTAAAAACAACCACGTATGAGTAGTTGAGTAGTTGGGGGTAATTTTTGCTTCACTGAGTATTATGGAAGCTTAATGACTTAGTAATAAATGTATGCATGGTAGCATTATGGCCTATATACAAAGAAACAAACAAAAAATAGGATAATCAGAATCCTAACACTGTAGCAGAAAATAACAATTTGCGTTTCTTTGGAGCGTTATAGCTCCACATCAGTTTTCTTTTATGATCTTCTGGGTCATTGCATAATTTTTATCCCCAGTTTATTAGAGGAGATAAAATATGCATTATCCCAAGAACCCAGTGAGGACCCAAGCCCAGATTCTTTGACCTAGATACCCTGGCTTCCTTGACCAGCACAAGGAATGGAATGAGCACATCCCTGCCTCCCAATGTTAAGTGAAACTAAACATCCTCCCTGCCCACCCCATGGGTTCATGGTGGTTCGGGGTCCTATGCTCACAAATACTGCTCTTTTCAGAGCAGAAATGGTAGGTTCTGTCTTTTGTGATTGCAGACCTTTAGGCTTTAAGGCTTAGCATATACAGGAATACCTCAGAGATATTTCAGGTTCAGGTTCCAGACCATCACAATAAAGCAAGTCACCAACAATTTTTGGTTTCCTCATACATATAAAAGTTACATTTACACTATAGTCTATTAAGTGTGGAATAGCATTATGTATAAAAAGTTTGCATTATGTTTAAAAATACCCATAATAAAAATACTTTACTGCTAAAAAAAAATGCTAGTGATCATTTAAGCCTTCAGTGAGTTATAATCTTTTGCTGGTAGAGGGTCTTGTCTTGATGTTGATGGCTGCTGACCAGGGTAGTGGTTGCTGATGGTTGGGATGGCTCTGGCAATGTCTTAAAATGAGACAACATTGAAATTTGCTGCATTGATTGATTTTTCCTTTCATGAAAGATTTTTTCTGTATCATGTGATACTGTTTGATAGCATTTTACCCACAGTAGAAATTCTTTCAAAATTGCTCAATCCTCTCAAAACCCTGCCACTGCTTTATCAACTAAGTTTATTCTAAATCCTCGTCATCATTTCAACACAGCAGCTTCATCAGAAGCATATTCCATCTCAATAAACCACTTTCTTTGCTCCTCCATAAGAAGCAATTCCTCATCAGTTCAAGTTTTGTCATGAGATTGTGGCCATTCGGTGCCATCTTCAGGCTTTACTTCTAATTCAAGTTCTCTTACTATTCCTACCACATCTGCAGTGACTTTCTCACTAAAGTCTTAAACCTCTCAATGTCATCTATGAAGGCTGGAATCAACCTCTCCCAAACTCCCATTAATGTTGATATTTTGACCTCCTGCCATGAATCACAAATGCCCTTAATGGCATTCAGAATAGTGAATCCTTTCCAGAAGCTTTTCAGTTTACTTTGCCCAGATCCATCAGAGGGAATCACTATCTATGTCAGCGATCACCTTACAAAATGTAGTTTTTAAATAATAAGACTTGGAAGTCAAAATTACTGCTTGATACATGGGCTGCAGAATGAGTGTTGTGTTAGCAGGCAAGAACACAACATTCATCTCTTTGTACATCTCCATATAGGTAGTAAGTTTGTTTCACTTTCTTTTCGTTCTTTTGCTCACTGGAGTAGCACTTTTAATTTCCTTCAAGAACATTTCCTTTACATTTACACCCTTGCTAACTGTGGCAAGAGGCCTAGCTTTTGGCCTGTCTTGGCTTTCAACATGCCTTCCTCACTAAGCTTAATCATTTAAAGTGAAAGATGTGTGACTCTTTCTTTCACCTGAACACCTACAGGCCATTGCAGGGTTATTAATTGGTCCAATTTCCATATTGTGTCTAGGAAATAGGGAGACCCAAGGAGAAGGAGAGAAATGGGGAAAAGCCAGTCATTGGAGCCATTAAAATACACATAACATTTATCAATTAAGTTTTCCATCTTACATGGGCATGGCTTATGGTACCTCAAAGCAATTAAAATAGTGACATCAAAGATTACTGGTCACAGATCACCATAACAGATATAATACTAATGAAAAAGTTTGAAATCTTACAAGAATTACCAAAGCATGACACAGAGACATGAAGGGAGCACATGCTGTTGGAAAAATGGCACATAGATATTGTTGCCACAAGCCTTCAATTTGTAAAAAACACACTCCCTGCAAAGTGCAGTAAAGCAAAGCACAATAAAAGGAGGTACGCCTCCATTCTCTGTTACTGAAAAAGAGAATATTGGAAGAATACATGAGCATGTCCCTTAGCAATAAGGCCTAAGACCCAGAAGGAAGGCCATGTCCTCTCATTCCTACCTTGGTGGGTGCTTCCTCCCATGACTCAGTCCCTTAGGGTTAGGTAACTTTGGTTTTCATTCTTACTTCAGAAATCTTAGATCTAGGATTGCAGAATCTAGGTGTCAGCTCTAAAAGTCCTCTATACCATTTCTTCCAGAAGGCTCAGATGTCCTTATGCAAATGAAATCCTTGGTGCCTTCTCAGATATTCCAGAGTTCCTCAGGGGCATACACTCAGTTCAGATTTCCCTCTTGTGACTGTATCTTTAAGTGAAGCTGTTCTTTTCCTTTCCCTAGACAACACAAATGTCCACCATCTCTTCCTGCTTATTATTTAAATATACTTAGAGGCTGCCTTCTGGAAAGTGCTGGACTCGTGGCAGGTTGGAGATCTCCTGAGCTGTGTCCTCTTGACCCCCGCCAATTCCTGCCACAGTCTGCCCACCAGGGACAGTGCCCCCCCTCAGTGGCACATTTGCCAGGCCAGGAAGTACCAGGCAAATGTCCCACCACAAGATGACAGGCTCCCCACCACAGGTGCCAGACTCTTCTCCTTTGTCTCATGGTAGCGCTTGGAGCTGCCGTGGCCACAGTGCAGAGTCTGGCACCTGGGGGGATGGAGAGGGGGGCTCTCGGCAGCAAGCCTACCTGTCAAGTGCTTCTGGGATTAGGAGTGCACATTGCCAACTCCCCCCTCTGGAAGAACTTGATGGGTGGGCATCCTGCCAAGAGGCAGAGCTCAAAGCCCTTCTGTGCATGTGCTTCTCAGACCCCCAACTGGCTACTTAGCCATTTGGCCAGATACCAACTTCTCCAGCAGTGTTTTTGAGCCCTGCCCATCTTTCCTTTGGCTGGATTGAGCAGACCCACTATCAAACACTATCAATTTTCCTTCATATATATGAGGCAGACCCTGAAGCAGTTTGTTGGGTTGGGTCCATGTCTTTGCTCTATCCTAACTGCCCTCTCTCCCTCCCCACCACTGATTTTGATGATACAAGGCTGGTTTTGTTCTTTTGAAACAAAACCCCTGTTCTGGGTGGATGTTCCAAGTCAGAAAGCCTGGTTGTGTTTATCCCAGGCCATTGGCTGGGCATGCACATGCTTTTTGTATTTGGTAAGTGACAGTATTTGCAAAAGCTGATTGCCACAGCAGGCGGAACAGAGACAAGACTAGCAAAAACATGTGTCGGTAACATATGCTGTAGCCTTTTCTTCTTTGCTTGGAGGACTGACACTTCCTACAGGAAGAAGTAATTATTTTGCATGTGCATAGATTACACTGGAATGAAAAAGACAGAGGAGGGGCTGCTGCTTTATACATGAAAGAAGAAATACCTCCCTGTTTCTCTCTGTCTTTCTCTTTCTCATGCATGTTTGTGTGTGTGTGTGCACACCCACACACACTCTCTCCTCATTCTCATATGCAAGCACACAGGTTAATCTGCCTTATTTTTTAGACATTTCTTCTTTAAAAGAAAGTAGATGTCCTAAAAAAATTCAGAGCCTATAATTAGCAGAGCTGCCCTTTGTAGGAGAGAATAAAAGCATTACCTTAGAACTTAAACAGATCTGTGCACAGGTCCTGTCTCCCCTTCATATAGGTTGTGTGACCCATAGAAAATTATTAAGCTTCTAACCCTTGTCTGCCACAGGTGGACAAACGGCTCAATTCCTAGGTTTGTTGTGAGGATTAAAACTACAAAATACATGTGGAAAGCAGCTTGTGTAGGCTCTTGGGCTGTGCTGTCCTTTCCCTCCCCTGGGTCAGCTTTCCAGAAGGAAAAATAATTGTAAATAGCCATGATGCATCTTCACTGATGAATGACTGTGGGCAATCCCAACTAGTTCTGCAACCACTTAGAACTTCAGAACTTAATTCATGTATTTTCATGCAGCCACAAAGAATAAGTCTAGAAGTAGAGGATCTTGGAAAAGTAGAGCCAATGGGAACTCAGATTCCTGCGCTTGAAGGCATTTTTGCCTCGGTCATTTGGTGGGGGTTCAAAAGAACTGGGTGACGCACATTGGGATAGAGCCAGCAGAAGTCCTAGCAATAGCATAGCCACCATTTGATTCATTATTCCATCTTAACCAGCCCTCTTTCCCACCCTAAACCTGGAATCATTCTGAACCATATTAGCATTAGCATGAGCTTCTCTGGCTGCTTTTCACATTCCTTAGAGCAAAATGTCTCTCAAACTTCTCCCATATACCTGTTTTTGTGCTATTTATTACAACAAAATATAGCACCAAGAATTTTTAATAGCACCAAAATCTTTAAACACCACCACCAACAAAAAATTGTTCCATCTCTCCTGACTTAGACTCAAGATGGTAAGTGTTGGTTACATGTTGAATGAATGAAAGATGATAGCTTCCATTTGTTGAGCACGTACCTTGTTCTTGGGACTGTGCCATGCACATGTTTACATACTTCACAACAATCAATTTATGAAATAATTTCAATCTTATTTGGTAATCAAAAGTTAGAAGTGTTAAGTTACCCAATGACACAGAGCTGGGAAATGGAAAAGACGAGACTTGACCACACAACTTAGCACATGTTTAGAACCTATCATTTGACCTCTGCCTAAACTGAGTGAATGGATGAATAAATGAAGGAATATTAAAGCTACAGAGAACTTTCTCAACATACCCATATCTGGTATCCTTGGTCCTTGGTATCCCTTCCCTATATTTCCAGCTCTGCCTCTTTCCTGATATAGGAGAGACTTTTTATCCTTGTTTCTGTGACTTAGTTCCTACCTCATTCTCCAGTTCTTACAACTGAATCCCCATTTTCTTCCCCTGTGCCCAGTACCTCCAAGTCTCCAGCACTGGGCTCCAAGTTGCCCTGACAGTGAGCCACCCCTGGGGAGTGGAAACATGTCCCCAAACCTAAGCCCAGGAACTGGAGCCTTGCTGCCGATTTCCACAATGCCAACCTCCTGCCTTCCTGCTTGTCTCACCTGCTCCTAAATTCTTCCCACTATAGGTGGGTCACCCGTAGGAACAACATTGTTATCACAACTTCTGCTCCCTAATGTCCACCATTGTTCTTGCACCTTTCAGAAATTTCCTTCTGCCCTGGACTGGGTTTCCCCCCCAGCCTTGCCCTCAGTCTTGCTGCCAGCTGCTGCATCCCAGTTGGCATCCCTAATTCCAGCTTCCAGGTCCTCTTCATCTGCCCCACACTCCTGCAGTGCACCAGGACAGGCCCAGGGTGGCTCTAAACATAGCAGAACACAGGTAGTCCCTTTGGGTCATTTGAGACACAAAGAAGTTTGAGATTTTGTCAAGGTCACAGAAGAGACACACCAAGGCTAAAACTCAGGGCCAGCCCGTCTGGCTCAGCATCTTTCCACCACACCATGCCGCCTCCTTTCCCCATTCTGTCTATATTTTCCTCTTGCTTTCTTTTTCTCCTTCACCCACACCTTTTTAATTTAAGTTTTAACATCTGTTCTCTCTTAGTCCACTACTTCTGTGACATTTTATATTATGTTGAATTTCCATTTCTATTTAAGACCCATCCATTTTCTTACTTAAAAAACACATTTTAAACCTGCTTTTTAAAAAATTTTACATAACTTAAAAAATAAATTCAGTTTGATTTTGTCTTTCTAAGACCTTTCTTGACTTATCTTTCCTGCCTCCTTAGCAGCAGAAATTACTTTCTGCCTCCATGTGGTTTTACTCCTTCTATTATCTGTGCCACTGTAATATCAGGCCTGTAATCTAACAATCTACAGCAATCTATTTTTGCTTATTATTTGTGAAACTAGTAGTTTTAAAATGCAAATGAGGAGACTGAGAGTTTTAGTTTAATTCCTGATTTTATCTTGCAAGAAAAGCCTTTTTTTTTTTTTTTTTTAGTTCTTTTACTGACTCTGCTGAAAAAAAATATCATAGAAAGGGAGAGGATGGGAGAAGAGAAAGCACTGCAAGTAAAAGTGCCTCATACTCAGCATTTCTGCAGTGTGTTGAGTTTTTATTTGCAGGGTAACCTGCAGAGAGCACTGCATTGAGCCAGGCTTCCAGGCTTAGGCCTTCCACCTCTTCCACTGGATATATAATTCCAGCCTAAGAGGTAATCAAGGTCCTTACTGGGGTATTGGGCAAAAGACCCCACTCACCTGAGGGGAAGCAGTGGGCAATAGCTGCTTAGCTACTGGGCAGTAGCTATTATTGTTAGTTAGCTCATTCATCTCTCATCTCTTGTGAGGGCTGTCTTATTATCTTCACTTAACAGACAAAGAAATTGAAGCTTAGAGGTTAACTTGTTCAAGCTTACACAGCTAGGAAATGGCAGAGGTGGAATTCAAGTGCAAGAAACTTAACTCTGGAGTCAGTGTCTCTAATTATATGGGAATATTTTTGGGAGATTCAGTTTTAAAACAGTTTGCCATACTTTGGAATTAAGATGACCCCAAAGAGCTGAAAACCTGAAACATTCAACATTTATATTGTCAGATAGTGGAGAATAAGCTCATTTTCTCCGAACTCTCCCAATTCTGATGTTTTTTGATCAAAACTTTTGAAGTGGTAATATTGTAATCATGATCCTAAAAATAATTTTGTGATATTGCATTTGGTCAGGTTTTTTAGACCTCAGCATTTTTGACATTTGGGGCTGGCTCTTAGTTGAAGAGCTGGGCTGTTCCTTGTAGAATGTTTTGCAGCATCCCTGGTCCCCACCTACTAGAGGCCATTTACATACCCCATCCCTTGTCTTTTCCTTTTTCCGAGTCATAAAGTCAAGACAATCCAAAATGTCTCCAGACATAACCAAATATTCCCTGGGAGGCAAAAACGCCCCCTAGTTGAGAACCACTGTGTTAGACATTGCCCAAATCATAAGCACCTGACTTGTCCATAGTCTATATGGGACCATGTTTTACATTTGACTCACTTACCCTTGCCCTAGAACCACACCAAAATGTTACTGTCAATTCAGTAATCTCACTTCTGAGTATTTACCCCATAGATTAACGTGAAGGAGATATCTGCACACCCATATATATCGCAGCTCTATTCACAATAGCTGAGTTATAGAATCAACTTAATTGTGCATCAACAGATAAATAGAGCAAATGTCATATACAATCAGCCCTCAGTATCTGTTAGTTTTGCATCTGTGGAATCAACCAACTTCGAATCAAAAATATTCAGGCAAAAAAAGTGGATGGTTGAGTCTGTACATGTACAGACTTTTCTCTCTTGTCGTTATTCCCCAAACCATAAAGTACAACCAATATTTACATAGTCTTTACATTGTATTGGGCATGTAAGTAATCTAGAGATGATTTAAAATATAGGCCCAATGTGGTGGCTCACGCCTGTAATCCCAACACTTTGGGAGGCCGAGGTGGGTGGATAACCTGAGGTCAGGAGTTCAAGACCAGCCTGGCCAACATGGTGAAACCCCATCTCTACTACAAGTACAAAAATTAGCTGGGCGTGGTGGTGGGCACCTGTAATCCCAGCTACTTGGGAGGCTGAGGCAGGAGAATTGCTTGGACCTGGGAGGCAGAGATTGCAGTGAGCTGAAATCATGCCATTGCACTTCAGCCTGGGCAACAAGAGTAAAACTCCATACACACACACACACACACATATGTGCATAGGTTATATGCAAATACTACACCATTTAACATAAGGGAATCAAGCATCCTGCATTGTGGTATCCTCCGGGGTCCTAGAACTGATCCCCCAGGGATACTGAGTAATGACTGTATATACACAATGGAATTCTATCCGGCCTTTAAAAAGGAAGAAATTTTGTCATTTGTGACAACATGGATGAAACTGGAGGATGTGTTGCTAAGTGAAATAAGACAGACGCAGAAAGTCAGATACTGCATGTTCTCACTTACATGTAGAATCTAAAACAATTGAACTCATAGAAGCAGAGAACAGAATGGCAGTTACCAGAGACTGGGTAGTCGGGGGAATGAGGAGATGATAATCAGAGGGTACAGAGCTTCAATTAGACAGGAGGAATAAATTTTATTTTTTTCTAAGTTCTATTGCACAATGTGGTAACTATAGCTAATAATTCGGTACTGTACATTTCAATATTGCTAAGAGAATATTCAATATTCAATATTGCTAAGAGAATAAATCTCAAATGTTCCCATTACAAGTGTCAAATATTTGAGGTAATGTATAGGTTAATTAGCTTGATTTAATTATTCTATATTATATTAAAAAATCATAGCATCACTTTGTGCCTCATAAATATATACAACTAAAATTTGTCAATATATAAAATAAAATCTGAATTAGCAAATAAAATTAAAATGTTATTGCCACTTGGGAAGTAGTATGGAGAGTTCTTTGAATCTATTTCTGTTTCTTTTCAAAACTTCTGCTCAGAGAGAATCACTCAGTTCTTAGACATTCATTCTCTCCCCACATCCTTTCTCTTTTTCTCTCTTCCTTTCCAATTATCTTATGATTCATGTTCATTCTCTCTTTCTCTTGCCTTTTATTCTTCCTCAGGACTTCTATCTCAGCCAAATTATACCCCTAGCGATTTCAGGCAAAGAATAACTGTTCTGCTATTGATAACTTTCTAGGGAACGGCAAGGCAGTGGTTTTGACATGAAATTGGATGAGAAGAAAACCTAGCATCATCAGCTTTTAAACCTTTCAAAGGTACAGACAGACAGATGTCCATTTCAATTTATTTATTTATTTATTTTTTGAGACAGGTTCTCACTCTGTCACCCAGGTTGGAGTGTAGCGCTATCCTGGCTCACTGTAGCCTTGACGTCCTGAGCTCAAGTGATCCTCTCACCTAAGCCTCAGCCTCCCGAATAGCTGGGACTACACAGGTGCACCACCACACCCAGCTAACTTTTTTACTTTTTGTAGAGATGAGGTCTCACTATGTTGCCCAAGTTGGTGTTGAACTCCTGGGCTCAAGCAATCCTCCTTTCTTGGCCTCCCAAAATGCTGGGATTACAGGTGTGAACCACCATGCACAGACTCTTTCAAAATCTTGAGACGTTTTCTTCTGCAGCCTCACTTTTCATTGCAAGTCTCCACATTTTTTCAGGAACTGGCATATACTTGCAAATTTATACATCTTAATTAAGTTTCCAACAATCCAAAATGATTAATACTGGTAATGATAGCTAATATTTATTGAGTGTTTGCTATATAATGGACACTATAGTGCTTTACAAGTATTGTCTTATTTAATCATCACATTTAACTTACCAAATGTTTTTAGAACTTACTTCATTCCAGGTATAAAATCAAGGGTTTTCATACCTAACTGTTGTGGATGTTCAGGGACATTAAATCGTTTTCCCAAAGTCAGTAAAAATTAGAACTAGGACTCAGCCCTAGTCTTCAATATTCTACCACATTCATTGCTCTTATTTTTTTCTCAATTTCTGTAAGTATAATAGTATGGTACTTTTTTCTAGTATATAAATATATTTTTTTCATTTCATTATACAGCACATTTTAACTATGTTTTTTCTTGGGAAAACCTGGGAAGTATCACAATTTACCATTTATGACATTCATATAGAGGAAATGGAGTATGAATTTCAAACATGCATGTTCACCAATGTAATTTTGTAATATAAGCTCCCTTAAAATGGAATCTGTTTTTCCTATTGAACATTCACTGACAATTGTATAATCAGTGCTAGTTCTATTTTAAACAGTATCTACTGGTTCTTAAATCTTAAAAGGCCAAAATGTTTAGCAATAAGTACATTTTCCCCAGCAGCTGAATCCATTTGTAAAATATTTGAAAGAATGAAGTGAAGGCAAAAGTAATGCAGTACCACAAAGACAGAGGTGTTCCAAATCAATTTAGGCATCTTTGATTTCTACAAAGATAATTTGCATAGAGCAAATCTTATGGTTTTACCTCAACTTCTGCTATAAAACCTGAAGAATATTTCTGTAACAAAAAGAATATTTTATCCGGGTTGAAACCATTTTGTAATGAAGGGGTCGTGTAGATAACCAAGCAGGAAGATAGCCAGTGAGAGCTGACAGTGCTTTTGAGGCATTTTCAATCCTTTTTAGATGTTTGGCAAAACTTCCTCCGTTATCTTTAACTTTCTCTCTTTGGTCAATTTTGTCCTCACTGTTACAGTCCAGTTTGGAAAAATATCTATGGTGCTACTGCTGTAATTTTGAAGTTCAGCCTAGGAGGCCACATGAGTTCTCGGCTTTTTGCAGGAAAGAATTCAAGAGTGAGCCAACAGAGTAAAGTGAAAACAAGTTTATTAAAGGAATAAAAGGGTGGCTATGCCCTAGGCAGAGCAGCCCTAAGGGCTGCTGATAGGCTATTTTTAATGGTTATTTCCTGATCGTATGCTAAAAAGGGGGTGGATTATTCATGAGTTTTCTAGGAAAGAGGCGGGAAATTCTCAGAAGTGAGGGTTCCTCCCCTTTTTAGACCATATAGGGTAACTTCTGCAAGTTGCTGTGGCATCTGTAAACTGTCATGGCACTGGTGGGAGTTTCTTTTAGCAAGCTAATGTATTAGCAGATCCTGCTGTCTGGGCATATCATTGTAACCTTGATTTAGTAAATTATAATGCATTTATTTAGCAATTATTCAGTTCTCCACACTCTGTAATGAGAATCCTGTCCATTGTCACCAATTATTTCTATCAACTCTCTACCCTCCACCTGTCTACTAAAAATTAAAAGGGAGTCACAAACATTTCTTAAGACCAGTATTTTCCAATTCATTTTTTCATTTATTTCTCCTAGTGGCCCTGTACATTAGGTATTACATCCCTGTTAGGTACCATATCAGGTATTTTCATTGCAAGTCTCCACTTTTTTGTGGTGAAGGAATTGAGGCTTAGAACCATTAAATGACACACCCAGCAATTAAGTAGAGAAGCTTGAATTTGGATTCAGGTCTGTCTGAATCTAATGCTGTTATTCTTTCACTATTATGCTGCTCAAGGCCTTTTTGAAAACACCAGGTAGGAGGGATTTTTAACCTAGAAAGCCACACAGTCGTGTTTCTCAGACACATAAAACCTCCTTTAATGGCTTATTTAAGATGCAGATTTCTAAACCCCGAAAATCTAAATCTGTGAGTTCATGAATGAACTCCAGGGCTCCCATGAACTCTAAAATTATATTCAACATTTTGTGCAATGTTGAATATCTGATTCGCCAAGATATTTTTGACCCCAAAAGGCAAAGCATACCAGCTGTAAAAAAACAAATCGGAGTTACGCCTTGCCATTTTCTAGTTTCCGGTCAGCCGCTGGGAATGAGGAACAGTTAAGTCAGCTTGCAATATGCTGTGTGTTTTCCCATCCCTACTCCTGTCCCTACCCTGCTTCACCTTTACCCTACTCCTCCCTGGGTTGGGTCCTTCCTGTTCCTTACTAGAACCAGCTCCCACCACCACCTCATTCATGGCAAGAAACTCAAAGGGCAAAATGCTTTCTACGACAAATGATGCAGAATTGTTGATCCCCTTGTCCACATTAATTGCAGAACTGAGCACTCAGTGACCTAAGTTGTCTAACATTTTACTGTAAACAGGATACAATTTATGTGAAGGAACATAGTTACCGTACTTCTCTGTCATCTACAGTCTGCAGAGAACAAAAAACAATGGTAACCCGACCCTTGGGCAAAATGCTAATGGCTACATAATTGATTTAGCAGATAATTATAAAACACAGTCCCATCCTAAAACACAAAAGATGTAATTATTGCACTTTACAAACTAATTAATGAATACTAATTCAATTCAATAATTAATAATTCATTATTTAACCTCTAATTAAATCATCATCCTTCTTTTCCTTGCAAACTTTGCTGGTGGCTTAATTGCTCTGGGTCAAATATACAAGAGAGCTCTCCTTCTCTGTTAATTAAACAGTGAAAAGACGTGCAATCATTGTAACAGAGAGAATTAAGGAATTTAGATTTAAGTATCTCCCATTTGAAAGAGACAAGAGCATCTCCTGTCCTCAATTGCCACCCAATGCTTTAATCAGTTAAAATGGTCCAGAGTAACTCAAACCGAAGAACCTAATAAGATTGTTGGTTAATAGAAGGCTGTTCAAGGTATAGATCAGGCCTTAGGAAACACATAGGAGCCCATCAGACTAGATGCATAGTCAGAGTCCCTTGGGGCAGTCACGAGCTTGAAACGCAGACACTGACTCATAAGATGTGGATTGTGTCCCTCTCAGCTCTAGGTTCTCTGACATCATATTGGTATCTTGATATCAGTGATTATGGGAGTATTTACACAATTAGAATTGGTACACACTACAAATTGGGGCTCTTTTCTTTCTTTCCTTCTTTCTTTCTCTCTCTCTCTCTCTCTCTCTCTCTCTTTCTTCCTTCCTTCCTTTCTTTCTTTCTCTAGTGCTGGTTGTTAAACATTTACCAGTCCACCACTGCCCCTACAGCAACAAAGGTGACTTGTGGCTGAGTCCTAGGTTGTCTGGATACAAGTGCCAAAATCCTAGAGTCAGGATTGGGGCTGACCAGCAGCCTGGAGTTCTATCCCTGTGGACCTGGGAATGGAATGATATATATGGAGGCTGTGCTCTATAACAAGTTTTGTGGTGGCACCTTGTACAGCTCATCTCAGTGAATCCTCACGTAACTCTGTGATAGACATTGGTGTTATTCCTAGTGATCTTTTGATTTTTATAAAGTACATCCTTGTCTCACAATTATGGTCCATTAATTTTAAACTTATTTATAATCCATTCATTAGTGGCTTACTCTTTAATTTATAAAAATTTAATAAATTCTTAGCATTTCAATGCACCATGAGATTTTTCTGTACTTGTAAAGTGTGTGTGTGTATGTATATATACACACACACACTTTATAAGTAGAGAAAAAAATATATATAAATAAAGTGTGTGTGTGCCTTTATATATGGACACACACATTTTAAAAGTAGAGAAATATATATATATTTTATACATGTATATATATATATATGCACACACATTTTATAAGTAGAGAAAAATCTCATATATATATGCACACACACAGGATATATGTGTATGTGCAAAGTAAAGCAATTCTCTTCACCTATACATATATATGTATCTTAATATATGTGTGTGTATACACATACATGTGTGCTTGTGAATATATATGTGTGTATATATATATATCTATATCCATATCTATCTCTCTATATAGTCTAAATATTGAAAGCAGACTGGCATTCTCACAGCATAGATGATGTCTTTGGAGGGGCCAAGGAATAAAAAAGAAGTCTAGCAAATCTTTTCCTCACCAAAAGGGTTTCTTTCCCCCAGTAGGAAGTGCCAGTGACCATGTGAGGTGAGAGTAGGGTGGGGGTGACCATCAGGTGGAGTCATCACTTAGCTACATAGCATCACATATTAAGGGATACTACATTTGCAGCTTCCCCATCTCTCTCCACTCTCCTGGTAGTTTCCTAAAAGGGCTCATTTCACCAAATAGTTACTAATAGTTTTCTTATCTGTAAAACTGTGATTATGGTTATACCCACTTCATACCTCCCTTATATAAGCAAATTAAATGAGGTAGTATTTACAGAGCTCTTACAACAGCAACTGGCACATACTGAGAACTCTGTAAGTGATGCTGCAGTGGTAGAGAAAGACATGGAGCTGAAAAGGGTGGGGTTTGTTGTGAGTATAGTCCCGGAAGATTATAGGTGCATAGGAAATGTGATGAGTGACCAGATGACTGGCTTACCCTATTGGTGCAGCCAGTCGGTCCCCTTCCTCCTCATAATATGGCACTTGGAGGCTTTCTGTGTGGTGCAATTGCACTCTCACACTGCCTTTCTGCGTGGTTGTATAGGAGGAGCTCGGTTACCGTAGCAGCTCTCTCCATACCTCGGATATGACTTCCCCTTTGGTACACCCTTGAGGTAGCAATTTATCTAAAACACCCAGGTGATCACAGAACTGCTCTCCTGAAACCCTTCAAGGTTCCCCATAACTTTCAGAAATAATTTCAAACGTGATAGAATAATTTAAAAGTATCTTCCCATCTGGCCTCTGCTCCATTGCCAAGTCACTTCATGCCCTGCCTCTTCCCTCCAGCCCTGGGGAACCAGTGCAGGGTCTCAATCCTGCCTGTGGCGCTGTGTGCCTTTGCATATGCTCTTCCCTAGGTCTAAAAGGTGCTCTCCAGAGAGCTCCTGTTAAACTTTCTAATGTGGTAAATTTTTCTACTCCATCAAAGTTCACCTCCAATGTCACCTATTTTGTGATACCACTTCAAAAAACCCTCAAGTTTAACACAGGCCCATTTTCTGTGCTGCCACAGCACCCTTCATGTAACACTAACATGGGGCTTGTCACACCATCATATAACTGCTTGTTTCACCTCGTTCCTCCGCCACACACACATACACACACACACACACACTCGCCCATATCCCAGGAACTCTAGGTAATATCAGGGTTAAAGCTCATATTGCCTGAGTTCAAATGCTGCTTCTAACATGGAATCCCATTTCCACCTTTGTGAAGTGGAGCTCAAAAATATAACCACTTCTTGGGTTGTTGTGAAGGTTAAATGCAATAATCTATGTAGTATCTCAAAAACTGCCTGACATTTCATGAGTGTAGGTGTATTTGACTATGGGTGTTTTCCCTTGAGATCAGGCAGTATCCAACCTTTGGATCAGTACTGTGGGGTGAGGATATCACAGCCTAAGAGAGACTCATAAGAGTATGGATGCTGCAGTCAGATGGACTGAAGTTGGAACTGTGGTGTCTCTAAAAATTCTTTAGGAAGAGTTCTTACCTCACATGGTTGTTGTGATAGTAAATGAAGTAAAGCAATTCACCTTGCCCATGAAAATCCTTTTAAAATATTAGGTATTATTATTAAAGAGCACCTACTGAAAGTTGGAAATTAATGATGAGCATGCCAAGGGTGACACACAGCTCTCCTGCCACTTACTGCCTGGGACGTGGGAGGCTTCTGTCCCCTAGCCAGGCATGGACTCATGGGCTCTATCGTGACCACGGTGCTCAGCTGTATAGACCATGCTGGTTTGGCCCCTTTGCCTTCCAAATAGCTTTGGTGACAAAGATATAGCTCCTGCCACAATTGCAACTCAAGCCCCTACACTAAATCACAGTGAGTGAGAAATTGCTGGGAAGTGGGAGGAAGGGTGATGGAGGGTGTGGGTAGTCTGGCTTGAGAGGTTCACCCAAACTTTCAAGTAGCCTCCACAATAAATCCAGGACTGTCACTTGGTGATTAGTTAAAGGAAACAGAAACGGCCGGACAAAGCCAGGAAATGACCTTAGAAACTAAACATGGTGTATTTTATTTTAGGGCTTTTTCTCACTTAGAAGTACTGCCAGGTTGTTTAAAGAGAATGAGTGTTATCAGGGAAGGATTTGGGGGATCTGCCAGGCTTTTGACAACATGTGGTAAAAGATTTACAAAGCCCGGAATCAAAGGAGGAGGACGGACAGGGGGATGTGTACTTGAGAGATGCCGCAGGTGGGCCTGAGATTGACATAACTTTTTATTGCCCTTTGGGGAGCTTTCTAGTAAGCCTGATGGGCTCTGCAAGGCAGGGGCAGAAGCCCGAGCAGAATGGCACATTTCTGTGGAAGGCGGAAGAAGTGAGGGAAGGGTGGGGAATCATTTGGGTCATTTGGAACCCATGGATGTCAATTAGGGAAGGGAGTGGCAGGGTGAGAGCAAGCGGGACTAATAAGATTTTGGGCACTTTCCTGCCCTCATTTTTAGAGAGATGGAAATTGAGGAGGTGTTCAAGCAAAAACTAAATAGCCTGAACAATGTAAAACTATTCACAGGAAATGAGGAGGAAGGAAGGTTAAAAGTATTGAACCCCTCTTATGCAGCAGAGTGCTGGCTGAACCATCAGTGCTAATCCATTACCATCCTTAATGTAACAGAGGAGACAAGCAAAGCTTAGACTGATAAAACCCTCTTGTGTGTTGCAAGTGGGGGAAATGAGGGCTGTATCCCAAAGTCTGTCCAACCCCAAAGCCTTCTATGATGTTACCTTGGAAGGGATGGGCAGGTGGAGTTGAATACTAGCTGGCAGGAATCCCTTCTTCTTTGCTTCCTTAAGCAACTGCCTTGCTACTCATCATTGCAATGGTATCAGAATCCAAAATGTGTGTTCCAGGGGTCTCCACTGCACAGTTTCTCTGCACACCATGGATGGTTCTGGCTTCCTAAACATGAGATCATTCACATTCTCTTATTTAAAAACAACTGACTGCAGGCTTCTTTACTTATTGTATCACTGGATTGGCCTAAAGCCCATTTTTAAAAATTGACATTGTATGTTTGTATGTTTTTATCATGTAGAGCATGATGTTTTGAAGTATATATACATTGAGGAGTGGTTATATCCAACCAATCAACAAATATATTACCTCACATAGTTATCATTTCTGTGGTGAGAGCATATTTTCAAGAATACCATATATTGTCATTATCTGTAGTCACTTTGCTATGATATATATCTTAAAATTTATCCCTCCTGTCTAATTGAATTCATGCATCCCTTGACAAACACCTCCCCATCCCTTCCTCCCTTCAAAAACCCCAGTCTCTAATAACCACCATTGTACTCTCTACTTCTATGAGATCAGCTTTTTTAGATTTCACATGAGGGAGATCATGCAGTATCTGTCTTTCTGGGTTTGGCTTATTTTACTTAACATAATGTCCTCCACATTCATCCATGTTGTCACAAACAGCAGGATTTCATTCCTTTTAGTGGTTAAATAGTATTTCATTGTGTATATAGATCACATTTTCTTTATCCATTCATCTGTTGATTGACACTGATTGATTTCATATTTTGGCTATTGTGAATAATGCTGCAGTAAACATGGGAATGTACATATCTTTTTGACATAGTGATTGCATTTCCTTTGCATATATACATAGTAGTGGGATTGCTGGATCATATGGTAATTCTATTTTTAATATTGGGGAAACTTCCCTACTGTTTTCCATAATAGCTGTACTAATTTACATTCCCACCAACAGTGTACAAGAGTTCTCTTTTCTCCATGCTATCTTTGTCTTTTTGATAATAGTCATTGTAACTGGGATGAGATAATAGCTCATTGTGGTTCTGATTTGCATTTCTCTGATGATTAGTGATGTTTGAGCACTTTTTAAATACACTTGTTGGCCATGTGTATGTCTTCTTTTGAGAAATTTGTGTTCAGATATTTTGCATGTTTTAACTTATTTTTTCTACTGTATAGTTGTTTGAATTCCTTATATATTTTGGACATCAACCCTTTGTCAGATAGATAGTTTGCAAATATTTTCTCTCCTTCTGTAAATTATCTCTTCTGTTGATTGTTCGTTTGCTGTGCAGAAGCTTTTTAGGTTGACATAATCCCGTTTGTCTGTTTTTTGCTTTTGTTGCCTGTGCTTTTAAGGTCTTATCCAAAAAGTCATTGCCCAGACCAATGTTATGGAGCTTTTCCCTATGTTTTCTTCTAGTAGTTTCATAGTTTCAGGTCTTACATTTAAGTCTTTCATTCATTTTGAGGTTTTTTTAATATGTTAAGAATAAGATAAGTCTAATTTCATTATTCTGCATGTGGATATCCAGTTTTACCAACATCATGTATTGAAGAGGCTGTCCTGTCCCTATTGTGTGTTCTTCAAGGCCTGTTTATTTTTAATGATGCCATTAACTGGGGCATGCAATGGAGTAATTCTGAGGCCATTTATTTCCTCTTAAAGAGAATCTGCAAATGGTCCTAGGGATTTTTTTAATGTGATAAAATAATAGCTAATAATAGCTCCAATTTATAGAGTGCTTACTATGTGCTAGGCACTGTGGGAAGCATTTTATGATCATTGTCTTACTTAGTTGCAGACTGATGGTATGCAGACAAATCTGGCCTGTAGGCTGGAACTGTGTTTTCAAAAGATAAACTTGAATGGCTTTAAATGGGGCCTGTGCTCTCCAGTTTTCTACAATCAACACCATTCCCTACTTTTTACCACCTTAATTCATTTAATTATAATCAGGCCCCTGTAGACAGTTGCATTTTTAACCTCTGTCTTAAAACAGCCTGATGGAATAGATCTTAAAGAATCCCCATCTTATTGCTGAGGCAAAGAAAAAATATGCAATTTGACCAATGCCACCTAGATAGGAAGTAGCAGATTAGGATTTGAAACAAGTTCTTCTGACTAGAGAACAAGCTTTTAATCAATACATAATAATCCTTACTATCATGGTGATGTTTCCACAGGATGGCATAGTGTCTTTTATCAGGGGCAAGAAAAGTTGTCCTGAATAATTCTTTAATAGCAGTGATGCATCTTCTACCTCTTTTCTCTCTCCCTACTCCTCTGTTCACTGAGCAGATGTCTATAAAAACTGTTGGCATGCAGATGTTGTCGCTCTCATCTCCATCTCTCTTATAGATGTCATTTCCACTTTTCCATACCAGCCAAAGGTTATGATCTCACCCGGAATTTGAATTCCAGGTCACTTGGTCATTCCAGGTCATTGGGAGATACCTTGGAAGAGTTCTATAGCAGAACCTTTTTAAGAACTGGAATTAGTGGCATTCATCTTCATAGTACATCCTCTCCTAGCACAGAAATAGCTGGTATGTGGTAACTGATTAATAAGTGTGGACAATCATCATTATTATGGTTATAACTATTATTATTATTACTACCAGGGAGCAGGTAATAATGTTCACCCAAATACCTAAAACCACCACCTGAAGGGTGATATTTACCTTTTATTTTATATTTTTCCTGATTAATTTGCAGTTTAAATATTATTTCTAGGCTAATCAATATTCTTGTTTTGTATACTGAATATAGAGTATTAGCTTCAACTTATTCATTTATTGATTTACCACTCATTTATTCAGTAAATACTTATTGAGTGACCAAGTGTTAGGAGCTTTGATACAGAGTGATTAGAATACTTGTCCCTAAGGTTAATACATTCTAGTGTAGTGTTTTCAAACAGCAGGACACAATTCATTAGTGAGACATAAAATTAATTTAGTGAGTCATGACAAGCACAAAAGAAAATAATACAGAATAGAATAGACTAGAAAATACCAAAGTGAACTTTGGTTAAGTATTATTCATGAACATTTATTTCCATAATATCTATGGAAGTATTGTGAATATCCTGGGCTGCATTGTAAAATATATTTCTTACAATAGGCTGAGATCAAAAAGCATTGAACACCACTGGCCTGGTGGTCTAGGGAAGAGGGTACAGAGGACAGATGCTTGAACAAGAAGATGACCAGATGGCTGAATTACAATGGTTTTCTTTGCCCCTCAGGTGTTTCTCAGTAAGTCAACAGATGTCCACAGACTGAAAAACACTTGAAAACCCTAGTCCAAAATCTCTGTGGGCTCAGATGCTTCATGCTTTAGGACTAGTCCTCTTCCATGGCCTTAAAACGTTCTCCCCACCTCACCCCACCCCCACTTTGTAGTAACTAAAATCAGTGACCTGTGACCTGATCTTCTTTAGAGCTGGATACACACACACACACACACACACAAGTGAACACACACATGTATTTTCATACTCTTTCTAAATTTGTAAACTTTAAGTCTTTCCTTATCAGAGAATCTACTAATCCTAATCACATAATCTAATCACATTCCCAATGCCACAGATAGCTTAAATATTTACAGGGCTGAGTGAGAACCAATGAATGTAGAAAGGCTGTCAAGCTTGGCAGCCTTGTCAAAAATTCAGTAGTAACCTACTTGCTGAAGGCCAAAGCCGGGAAAGCCAATTCCTGTGCCAAATGCGGGTTCCAATAAAGTTCACATTTCTATTCCAGTCCCACAGCCTATGTGCGTCTGTGTTTGTGGATGTGAGTTCATTGATTGTTTATTTTTTCTAAGCCCTTTGTGAGGTCTCTTGCAAATCACTTTCCAGGTCTGTGCTTGGAATTTTCTGCCGCACATTCTCAAGATTTTCAACCAAATCCAGACGGCACAGTTCCGTTTTGTTTAGATTTGTTTTCCTTTAAGTAGTCCTCCAACTAGGCTTTGAAGCAAGCACCCCAGGATGATAAATGAGAAAAACTCACACCTCTTTGAAGGACTGTGATTCCACTCTGTCTGCCTGGAGCCTAAGCAAAGCAGCTCTAAATTGATTTACAGAGACAACTGGGAAAATGGGAAAGCGTTTCCGTGGAAATGCAGCTAATTAAAGGCTAGATTAACCAGCTCTATCTTCTTTTCACTCTTTCTTATGCCTGAGCACCATATTGCTTTATAGCAGAAAGGTTCCTCATGCTAGGATGTCCACAGGGTCTTAATTCTTTGGAAACCATATTCCTAAGTAGAGTGGTAGACAGTCCTTAAAACCATCAGTTTTGGAACCATTTGCCTTCCTCTAGTCGGGGGCAGGAGGAGCGATTGTTTTCCTTTCCAGTTTGTTTTAGAGGAACAGCTGCTTCTCTGGGCATTTGGCTAACTCTTCTCTAATTCTGAACAAAATCACTAGGAGCCAAGAGCTCCTGGTAATGAAAAAGTTGGTACCTTAAGGCTAAACAGATTGTGCCTTTTCTCCCACATGTGAGTGCTCTTTCTAAACAAGATCTGAGAAAAGGTACTTTGACATATCTTGGGATTGGTGGTTATAGGTGGGGGGCTTTCTGAATGCAAATGAAATGAACTAGATCCTTTGGCTTCCAGACTGTGAAATCTGAGGTCACCAATGAGTGACAGCTACAAAGATTGTGCAATTTCCAAAAGCAATAATTGCTACCCAGGTAATTATTAACAGTAACCAAGGCTGCTAATTCTCTCTCTGTTTTCTCTATTACCTCCTGCTCACTGCACTATGGAGTTCCCTTTGTGTTTCCATGGAAATACAGAGCAGTTTACTGAAATATTCTTCAAAATCAAGCATGGGAAACCCATCCTTTGTGTATTGATCTTATTAACTACATTCTGTTGTAACACTTTAATACCAGGTCAAATGAATAATTTCAAACCTTGGGACCATACATTTTATTTCCATGTCCTCACTCACATCTATTATGAAAATATATATTTGATATGATTTCAGAGTCAGTCTGTCGTGGCTTTTTATAACTGAGTGGACCAATTTTTTGGATTGCTCAGTGTCTAAATGGCAATAGATGCACAGTGTCATTTTATTTTCTCTTATGTTAGTAACTGAAGCATTTATTCCAACTTCAATTTAATTCCTTTTCCATATTATGTCTGCTCTTGGCTCCAGATCCCCACCTTCTTCATGGCCATACCTCTCTCTGCTCATCTTCTTTAGTCAAATACATTAATGTGGTGAACATGCATAGAATAATGCCTGCCACATAGCAGATATTCCAATACATGCTTTTTTATCATATCTGTAATATGATATTCCTTATTAGCAAATAGATGGTTGTTCCAGGGAACATATACCATTCAAAGCAGGATAATAGCAAAGGCTTCAGTTTGTTTGTTTGACTGTTTTTGTTTTTAGTAACAGTCAACCAACATTCTTTGCCATCAGGTTCTTGCACTAAGGACCCAGAATGGAATTGGTGAGAGAGAAGCAGCAGAGATTTTTTCTTTAGTCATATAACTTAGTCATCATGATTCCTTTGTGGGTGAGACAGTAAGCACGTGGATGAGGGACCACACTGCATAGACCTTAGCAACAGGAATTGCAAGAGGGAGGGGGTGCAGTTACTGAGCACATGGCCTGTGACCCTGATTGACTTGGCTTAAATCCTGCCTCTACCACTTGCAGGATGTAAAAGCTTGGGCAAGTTGCCTAATTGTTCTGTGCCTTACTCCTTTCATTTATCAACTGTGGTTAGTAATGTACTTACCCCCAAGGATTGTTACATGATTTAAATAAGTATCTATGGATTGGCTTAAAAACACCTATTATATGATAAGGATTGAATAAGTTTTTGGTATTTTTATCATTCAAAAATTACCTGTTTGTGGTATATGGTGGAAACAGATTTCGTGGGTAGTATAGAGAAGAAAATTTTAAAAATACAAGATACATTTGATTTTAGAGAGAGAGGGAGAGAGAGGACATTTCAGAAAGACATAAGCAGTAGTTAGAGTGTTGCATGGTTTTGATAAGAAAAGAAACCTTAAATGTAGTCAACATTGAAAAAGGAAAAATGTATATGGTTTAGGCAGTAGGCATAGAAAAAATTAAGTCAGGATTTTAGGGGAGGCATTGGGAGAAACAGGTAAGGCAAGAGTGTAGACCATTAACATTCAGGGATTCTCTAGAATAAGGTGACTGTAGATCATGGTAGGAATTTAATCAACTGAGGCAGAGTTGGCAGAAACTGAAGAGCTGGGCATGGGCTTCTCTGTCCAGCACCTGCAAGGTGTAGGAGAAGGTGATGCTGGCTGCTTGGGGACCAGTAGCTTCTCCTGCGAATAATATACTGAAAATACTAGATGTAAAACAAGTAAATGATTATTAGGCATAGCCCAACACATAGGGAGACATCTGAGCTGAAGTTTGGGAGGGGAGTTGGAAAGCAGACAAAGGAAGACGGCACAAGGCAAACGGGCAGAATTGTCCATATAGGAGATTATACTGAACCTGTGTGCTTGGAAACTTTTTTGGTACTGTGATGATTTTGCGTGAACCTATGTTGCCTCATCTCTTTGACCTAATGGGCTTTCTCCCATGGAAAGTATTCCAGGGCAAGAAAATCCAGAACTCATTCTCCCGGTGCTGTGGCTTTTGTGGATCTATTTGGATTACTATTAATAATCCAATATTAATAGCAATTGGAATAGCTGCCTTAGATTATATACATGTATGTGTATATATAAATATAAATATATATATAAATCTTTCCCACAATTCTTCATAAAAATCTTAATATGTAAAGAAGGAAAAATTAGCACAACTCACTACTTTTAAGAAGACATGGATTGTACACACACTAACATGCATGTTAATTTTACCTTCCAATTTTACCTTCCTTGCCTTTTGTAACTTTAAAAAATAAAAATTATTCTATTATTTATATGAAAACAGTTACCTATTTTAATGTGAAGGTGTTAATTTTTAATTTACTAATCTTGTATATTTGGATATGTGTGTACACATGTATAATTTATGTGAATATATATGTACATTTGTATATTATGTCTATATATACAGTACATGATCTCAGAAGTATATGAGTGTATATGATGGGTAAACTTCTGATTTGTTATTCTCCAACTGGACAAATGAAACGTAAAGTCTAGTAGAAAAGAGCCACATGGGAACTCTTTCGTATATCCTTATTTAAATGATGTTGAATATAATGAAACCTTTGATTTCCAAGTTTTCATTTGACTTTCCTAAATTTCAATTAGTAAAGGTAAAAGTGTTCATGGCTCTACTTAGTGATGTAGAGGAAAGAGCCTGAACTTTGAAAGCCAATAGATTTAAATTTATCTTTCTTTTTTATTTTTATTTATTTATTATACTCTAAGTTCTGGGATACATGTGCAGAATGTGCAGGTTTGTTACATAGGTATACACGTGCCATGGTGGTTTGCTGCACGCATCAACACACCCTCTACATTAGGTATTTCTCCTAATGCTATCCCTCCCCTAGCCCCCCACCCACTGACAGGCCCCAATGTGTGATGTTCCCTTCCCTGTGTCCATGTGTTCTCATTGTTCCACTCACATTTATGAGTGAGAACACGTGGTGTTTGGTTTTCTGTTCTTGTGTTAGTTTGCTGAGAATGATAGTTTCCAGCTTCATCCATGTCCTTGCAAAGGACATGAACTCCTCCTTTTTTATGGCTGCATAATATTCCATTGTATATATGTGCCACATTTTCTTCATCCAGTCTATCATTGATAGGCATTTGGGTTGGTTCCAAGTCTTTGCTGTTGTGAACAGTGCTGCAATAAACATATGTGTGCATGTGTCTTTATAGTAGATTGATTTATAATCCTTTGGGTATACACCCAGTAATGGGATTGCTGGGTCAAATGGTATTTCTGGTTCTAGATCCTTGAGGAATTGCTACACCGTCTTCCACAATGGTTGAACTAATTTACACTCCCACCAACAGTGTAAGAGCATTCCTATTTCTCCACATCCTCTCCAGCATCTGTTGTTTCCTGACTTTTTGATGAACCCCATTCTAACTGGTGTGAGATGGTATCTCATTGTGGTTTTGATTTGCATTTCTCTAATGACCAGTGATGATGAGCTTTTTTTCATATGTTTGTTGGCCACTTAAATGTCTTCTCTTGAGAAGTGTCTGTTCATATCCTTCACCCAGTTTTTGATGGTTCGTTTTTTTGTTTTGTTTTGTTTTTCTTGTAAATTTGTTTCAGTGCTGTGTAGATTCTGGATATTAGCCCTTTGTCAGATGGATAGATTGCAGAAATTTTCTCCCATTCTATAGGTTGCCTGTTCACTCTGATGATAGTTTCTTTTGCCATGCAGAAGCTCTTTAGTTTAATTAGATCCCATTTGTCAATTTTGGCTTTCATTGCCATTGCTTTTGGTGTTTTAGTCGTGAAGTCTTTGCCCATGCCTATGTCCTGAATATTACTGCCTAGGTTTTCTTCTAGGGTTTTTATGGTTTTAGGTCTTATGTTTAAATCTTTAATCCATCCTGAGTTAGTTTTTGTATGGTACCAAAACAGATATACAGAACAGAGGCCTCAGAAATAATGCCATACATCTACAACCATCTGATCTTTGACAAACCTGACAAAAACAAACAATGAGAAAATGATTCCATGTTTAATAAATGGGATTGGAAAAACTGGCTAAGCATATGCAGAAAACTGAAACTAGACCCCTTCCTTACACCTAAATGTATCTTTCTAGCTGTAAGAACTTGAACAAGTCACTCACTCCCTTTCTTTCTTTCTTTCCTTCTTTCTTTCTTTCTTTCTTTTCCTTTCTTTCTTTCTTTCTTTCTTTCTCTTTCTTTCTTTTCTTTCTCTCTCTTTCTTTCCTTCCTTTCTTCCTTTCTTCCTTCCTTCCTTCCTTCCTTCTTTCTCTTTCTTCCTTTTTTTTTTTTTTTTTGGACAGACTTTCCCTCTGGGAGTGTTGTGTTGTGGCATAATCTCAGCTCACTCAACCTTTGCATCTAGGGCTCAAGTGATCCTCCTACCTCAGCCTCCTGAGGAACTGGGATGACAGGTGCACATCACCATGCCTGGCTAATTTTTGCATGTTTTGTAGAGACAAGGTTTCACCATGTTGCCCAGGCTTGTCTTGAACTCCTCACCTCAAGCAATCCTCCAGTCTTGGCCTCCCAAAGTGTTGGGATTATAGGTATGCCAAGCCTACTTTTTAAGACATTTTTTTTTTCGTGTATAACATGGTAATAATAATAATACCTACCTCAATCAGGGGATGGTAAGGACCGACTGAGTTTACATAGTGCCTGGTGTGTAGTGGGTTCTCAAAACCCTATTATGATTATGGTTACTGTTATCTGACATTTACTTTTTATGTTTACAATTTTTAAGCTATAAAAGTAACACATATTTAAGGTAGGAAAATATAGACAAATGAGAATGAAGAAGAAGGAGAAAATGGAGGAGAAGGAGAAAATGGAGGAAAAGGAGAATGAAGAGGTGGAGGAGGAGAAGAAGAAGCAACAGCATGGGAGGTGAAGAAAGATTACCTGTGATCTCCACCTAGAGATGATCACTCTAATGTTTCAGTGTATACATTATCCTCATGGCAAATCCTCTGCACACATGCAAAAACACACACATACACTCTTGATAAACAGATAGATAGAGGAAGAAAGATTGAGATAGATAACATTTTTATAAAATTGCAGTCACTCTGTGATGGTTAATATTGAGTGTCAACTTGATTGGATTTAAGGATGCAAAGCAGGCAGGGTGAAGTGGCTCACACCTGTAATCCCAGCACTTTGGGAGGCTGAGGCGGGCAGATCACGAGGTCAGGAGATCGAGATCATCCTGGCTAACACGGTGAAACCCTGTCTCTACTAAAAATACAAAAAAATTAGCCAGGAATGGTGGCAGGCACCTGTAGTCCAGCTACTCGGGAGGGTGAGGCAGGAGAATGGCGTGAACCCAGGAGGTGGAGTTTGCAGTGAGCTGAGATTGCGCCACCGCACTTCAGCCTGGACGACAGAGCGAGACTCTGTGTCAAAAAAAGAAAAAAGGGTGCAACATATTGTTCCTGGATATGTATGTGAGGGTGTTGCCAAAGGAGATTAACATTTGAATCTGTGGATTGGGAAAGGCAGACCCACCATCAATCTGGAAATCTGGGTGGGCACCATCTAATCAGCTGCCAGCATGAAATCAGTCATAGAAAGAGCAGAGTTGCTGAGTCTTCTGGCCTCCAATTTCTCCCGTGCTGGATACTTCCTGTCCTCAAACATCAGACTCCAAGTTCTTCAGCTTTTGGACTCTTGGACATACACCAGTGATTTGCCAGGGGCTCTTGGGCCTTTGGCCACAGACTGAAGGCTGCATTGTTGGCTTTCCTACTTTTGAGGTTTTGGGACTCGCACTGGCTTCCTTGCTCCTCAGTTTGCAGATTACCTATTGTAGGACTTCATCTTGTGATCGTATCAGTCAATTCTCCTAATAAACACCATTTCATATATACATCTATCCTATTAATTCTGTCCCTTTAGAGAACCCTGACTAATATACACTCTAAACATGCTTTCTAATATCCTTGTTTTGTTAAACTTAATAATACATGATAAAGATATTTTTGTGCCAAAAAATAGAAAATTTTATCATCATTATTAATATGCATAGCGTTATGTTTAGAATAATTTATTTTGGGGCCAGGCATGGTGGCTCACGCCTGCAATCCCAGCACTTTGGGAGGCTGAGGCAGGCGGATCACTTGAGGCCAGGAGTTCAAGATCAGCCTGGCCAACGTGGTGAAACCCTGTCTCTACTAAAAATACAAAAATTAGCTAGGAGTGGTGGTGCACACCTGTAATCCCAGCTACTCAGGAGGCTGAGGCACACAAATTGCTTGAAGTCAGGAGGAAGAGGTTGCAGTGAGCCAAGATCATGCCATTGCACTCCAGTCTGGGCCACAGAGTGAGACTCTGTCTCAAAAAAATTAAAATTAATTAAAGTTTAAAAATAGGACTTATTTTTATTCAGCAACTATGCCCTTTTAAGTTTAAATTTATGTTTTCTTTTAATTAAAATGGTGTTTGTTTCCTTAAATGCATATTCATACAGTTTATAGTCATTGTAAAAGTGGAAGCCCTCCTTTATCTCTCCTGATACCCAAGTATGCCCCTCCTTCCTGCCTTCTGTGGTTCCACTCTCCTCTTCAGAGAGAACTGCTTTTCACAGCTGGGAGTGTATCCTCCCCTATCTTTTCCTACATTTGTGTGTATGTGTTTGTGTGTGTGTGGAGTTGTAGGTTTTTATTATACTTGCTATCAACAAATGAGTCGCTGAATTTAAATATATTCTCCATGATTTAGAAATATTTAGTGCTCAGAGAAAATATTTACACAGCTTTAGTTGAAGAGTAAAATAAATCATACATAGTTCACAGTTTATTTATCTTGAATTATGCACAGAATTAGGTTAAATCTAGAAAATCAGTCACCTCAAATCCTTTTTGGTAGTGAATGGATATGGGTGAATGGAACATAAATCATAAGCAAAACATACTCAGGAAATCACTTAGGAGTCAATGTAGGACATTTTACAAATGCAGTTCATTTAACCTCACAAACTTTTAAATAAGTTTATTATACATCCACATTTATATCCTGAGTAGATGTCTTCCTAATCTAAGCCTTAGAATTGGTATTGTATGTATAAATCAATAAAATATCTATTACATTTCATGTTTTTCCTAGTAGCAATATCTCATGAAAGGACTCTGAGATCTATAATAACACAGTATAATCAAGCTAAAAACTAATATTTTGGTCCCATGGAAATATGTTTCTCAGAAAGGGGAAGTATTATATAGCTAAGATCACAATGATCTACTTGATATCAATTTATACACTCCTTTTATAGTTCAAAAAGCACTGGCCTATATTTTCCAATCTATGGTATAGATCTGAATTAGCAAAATTGTGATGTACACTTTAAAATTTGTTATTACACTTGTGAACATGTTCATGCAATAATAGAAAGAAATGCTTAAATAACTAAAGCTGTACGTGGGTAATCTAGTGGGTAATCTGATCTCTTCTCTTTCAGAAGATTTATTTACATGCAATCTTATGTAATGGGATGTTAAGTAGGACATTTCCTATCACCTTGGAATTGGTGACTTGGGTCCAAAGCTTAGAACAGGAAGAATCAAAAAGCCCATATTTTAAAAAGATACTTGATAACTGGGCTAGATGCCATCCAGAACTATAGAGAGGTTAGCTCTGCTATCATTATCCACCACCCAGTTCCTATCTCCTTTGAATCTGTATGAGAAGACAGAAAGCGGGTGGGAACGAGGGAATCACTGGAGTTAGAAGTCAGGCCTTGTAATATTTTTGTACTAAGTCAACCTAGCTAACTTAGAACTGTGTTTCCCAGAATTTTCTTCTCTGTATGATCAGGGATGGGGTTGGCCATAGTGACATTCACATGAGAATTGGAAGGCGGAAGTGAAGCAGCAGACATATTTACTCTCAGAAGGTCAGAGGCTGTAGCAGCTCAAGCATGTTGAGTTGATTTTACATAACTCAACAATCCAGCCCACAGCTCTTCTAACTCTCATATTTCCTCCTTCAACTAACTTCTGGGTCAGATGTATGTTTAGCGTCCTGGCACAGTTCATCTGCATCTACAAGGCTACCCATCCTTGAAGTTGGAGATTCAGAAGTGTGAGACTGATGCAGGTTCCAGCTCAACCTTGCTCTCCTCCACTTTATGTACATCTTTCCTTTCTGATGCTCTGACCTGCTGAGGTTAGGCCAGCACCAGATATGTAGAAGCAACAGCTGTATTATATACATAAAGATGGGACACAAGAGAATCATTAAGAGATTGAGGGTTCCCCAGTGAAGGGGGGAGACAAGAATCTCCCTACCCCACCTGCATGTTCTTTTTATTTCTTTTTTGTTTATTTCTTTTTAAAATATATTATCAATATTTTGATTGACAAACTATAATTCTGTACATTTATAGGATACAATGTGATGTTTTGGTAAATGTATACAATGTATTATGATTAAATCAAACTAATTGACATTTCTATCACCATACTTACGTATCATTTCTTATGGTGAGACATTTGAAATAAGCCTCTATTATTTTGAAATATATAATACATAGCTATTGACTATAGTCACTCTACTGTGCAATAGATCTAAAAAGCAATTCCTTCCGTCTATCTGAAACTTTGTACCCTTTGGACAACAACTTTTCCTGCCTCTCTATACCCTTTCTCCCCAGCCTCTGGTAACCATTATTCACCTCTCTACTTCTATGAATTCAACTTCATTAGATTCCACATACAAGTGAGATCATGCAGTACCTGTCCTTTTGTGCCTTGCTTATTTCACTTACCATAATATTTGCCAGATTAATCCATGGTGTTGCAAGTGACAGAATTTTTCCTCTCTTTGAGGCTGAATAGTATTCCATTGTGTGTATACATATGTCATATTTTTCTTTATCCATTCATCTGTTCCATATCTTGACTGTGGTGAATGCTGCAGTAATCGTGGCAGTGCAGACATCCCTTCAACATCCTGATCTCATTTCCTCTGAGTGTGTACCCAGAAGTGGGGTTACTGGGTCATACAGTAGTTCTGTTTTTAGTTTTTGAGGACTATCCCTACTGCTTTTCACAATGACTGTACTTAAATTGCCACCAACAGTGTATAAGAATTCCCTTTTCTCTGCATCTACTCCAACACTTGTTATCTTTCTTTTTTTTTCCCTGAGACAGGGTCTTGCTCTGTCACCCAGGCTGGCATGCAGTGGGTGACATGATCATAGCTCAGTGCAGCCTTGACCTCCCAGAATCTAGAGATCTTCTGGCCTCAGCCTTCTGAGTAGCTGAGACTGTAGCCATGCACCACCACGCCCTGCTAATTTTTAAATTTTTTATAGAGACAGAGTCTCACTTTGTTACTGAGGCTGGTCTCAAATCCTGAGCTGAAGTGATCCTCCTACCTCTGCCTCCCAAAGTGCTAGGATTATAGGCATGAATCACTATGCCCAGCCATCTTTTATCTTTTTGATAAATACCATTTGAACAGATGTGAGGTGATATTTCCTTGTGGTTTTAATTTGCAATTCCCTAATAATTAGTGATGCTGACCATTTTTTCATCTACCTATTGGCCATTTGAATGTTTTCTTTTGAAAATTTTCTATTCTGGTTCTTTGCCCATTTTTCAATCAGGTTATTTTCTTACTACACAGTTGTTTGATTTCCTTATATATTTTGGATATTAACTTTTTGTCAGACACATCGTATTCAACTATTTTCTTATGGTATTCAACTATTTTCTTCCATTCTGTGAGTTGTCTGTTTATTTTGTTAGTTGTTTCCTTTACTATGCAAAAGCTTTGTAGTTTGATACCATCTCATTTGTCAATTTTTGCTTTGTTACCTGTACTTTTGAAGTCCTATCAAAATATTGCCCACACCAATGTCAGGAAGCTTTTCCCTTATGTTTTCTTCTAGTAGTTTCACAGCTTCAGGTCTTATATTTAAGTCTTTAATCTATCTTAAGTTGATTTTTGTGTATAGTGTAGGCTCTAAAGCTCTAATTTTACTCTGATGAATGTACATATTTGGTTTCTCCAACACCATTTATTGAAGAGACCATCCTTTCTCCATTGTGTGTCCTTGGAAACTTTGTCAAAAATTAGTTGACTATAATTGCCTGGGTTTTTATCTGATTTTGTTTTTTTTTAAGTCCTGTTTCATTGGTAGATGTGCCTACTTTTATGCCACTACCATGCTGGCTTCATTACAATCACATTATAATGTTTTGAAATCTGAAAGTGTAATGCCTCCAGCTTTGTTCTTTTTGCTCAAGACTGTTTTGGCTATTCAGAGTCTTTTGTGGTTTCATATGGATTTAGAATTGTTTTTTCCATTTCTGTGAAAAATGGCATTGGAATTTTAATGGAGATTATATTAAACTTATAGACCACTTTGGATAGTATGAACATATTAACAATAATGATTTTTCTAATCCATGAGTATGGGGTGTCTATCCATTTATTTGTGTTTTTTTTTCAAGTTCTGTCATCAGTGATTACAGTTTTCTTTTATTTATTTATTTATTTATTTATTTATTTATTTATTATTATTATACTTTAAGTTGTAGGGTACATGTGCATAACGTGCAGGTTTGTTACATATGTATACTTGTGCCATGTTGGTCTGCTGCACCCATCAACTCGTCATTTACATCAGGTATAACTCCCAATGCAATCCCTCCCCCCTCCCCC
>NC_037678.1:37731917-37772158 GCF_003255815.1 Theropithecus gelada | reverse complement strand
ACCCTGTGAGGTGTGGGGTGTCAGACTGCCCCTAGTGGGGGATGTCTTCCAGTTAGGCTACTCCGGGGTCAGGGACCCACTTGAGCAGGGAGTCTGACCCTTCTCAGATCTCAGCCTCCGTGTTGGGAGATCCACTGCTCTCTTCAAAGCTGTCAGACAGAGTCGTTTGCATCTGCAGAGGTGTCTGCTGCTTTGTTATTGTTTACTGTGCCCTGCCCCCAGAGTTGGAGTCTACAGAGACAGGCAGGTTTCCTTGAGCTGCTGTGAGTTCCACCCAGTTCGAGCTTCCCAGCAGCTTTGTTTACCTACTTAAGCCTCAGCAATGGCGGGCGCCCCTCCCCCAGCCTCGCTGCTGCCTTGCCAGTAGATCACAGACTGCTGTGATAGCAATGAGGGAGGCTCCGTGGGTGTGGGACCCTCCCGGCCAGGTGTGGGATATGATCTCCTGGTGTGCCTGTTTCCTCAAAACGCAGTATTGGGGTAGGAGTTACCTGATTCTCCAGGTGTTGTGTGTCTCAGTTCCCCTGGCTAGGAAAAGGGATTCCCTTCCCCCTTGCGTTTCCCAGGTGAGGCAATGCCTCGCCCTGCTTCAGCTCTCGCTGGTCGGGCTGCAGCAGCTGACCAGCACCGATCGTCAGGCACTCCCCAGTGAGATGAACCCAGTACCTCCGTTGAAAATGCCGAAATCACCGGTCTTCTGTGTCACTGGCGCTGGGAGTTGGAGACTGGAGCTGCTCCTATTCGGCCATCTTGCTCCGCCCCCAGAGAAGAAAACTTTCTATGAAACTGCTTTAAGTCATGTGAATTCCACTCGCACAGTTAAGCTTCTGTTTTCATTGAGCAGTATTCTATCACTGTTTTAGGTTAATCAGCTAAGGGATACTCGGGAGCGCTTTGAGTCTTACGGTGAAAACAGAAATCTCTTCAGATAGATACTGGAGAGAAGATTTCTAAGGAGGTTCTTAGTGAAGTGTGTATTCCACTCAAACAGATCAACCTTTCTTCTCATAGAGGAATGGGAAATCCCGTTTGAAGGAAACGTTACCAGGGGACATTTGGGAGAACATGAACGCCTATGGTGAAAAAGGAACTATCCTCAGACAAAAACTGGAAAGAAGCTGTCTGTGAATCTGCTTTGTGATAGATATGTCTATTCATCGCCCATAAATAAAACTTTCTTTCTATTACACAGTTTTTAAACTGCGTCATGTACAGATATGCGAAGGGACATTCAGGAGCACACTCAGTCCTGTGGGGAAACAGGAAATAACTCCAGATAAAAAGTGGAGAGAAGCTTGCTGAGAAACTGCTTTGTGATATGTGCATTCCACTAAGGTAGTTATACCTCTTTCCTCATAAGGCAGTCTTTCAACGTATCTGAAAAACTGTAAAAGTGATATTTTACAGTTCACTGAAGACTATGATGAAAAGTGAAATATTCGGAAATAAAACCCAGAAAGAAGGTTTCCAAGAAACTGCTCTCTGACGTGTACATTCATTTCAGAGAATTAGTGCTTACACTACGTTGCCCAGTTTGGAAACTCTGTCTTTGATGAATCTGTGAAGGAATATAAGGTGGCTCCCATGGGCTTGTGGTGAGAAAGGAAACGTCTTCCGATGAAAACTGGAGAGAAGCTTTCAGAGCAACTGCTTTATGATGTGTGTATTCACCTCATAGTGATAAATCATTCTTTGGATTGAGCAGTTCAAAATCACTGTTTCTGTGGAACCTGAGAAAGGACATTTGGGAACGCTCTTAAGAATATGCTGAGAAAGAAATACCCTCTGATAAAAGCCAGAAGGAAACTTTCTGCGAAACTGCTCTAGGTCAGGTGAAGACCACCGGCACAAATGAGCTTCTGTTTTCATTGAGCAGTATTCTAAAACTGTTTTAGGTTAGTCAGCTGTGGGATACTTGGGAGCACTTTGAGGCTTACGGTGAAAATGAAAATATCTTCAGATAGATGCTGGAGAGAAGATTTCTGAGGGGATCCCTTGTGACGTGTGCATTCCACTCACAGAGTTATACTTTTCTTCTCAGAGAAGATTGGGTAATCCTGTTTGGAGAAAACGCTACCAGGGAACATTCGGGAGTATATGGACGGTATGGTGAAAAAGGAAATATCCTCAGAAAAACCTGGAAAGAAGCTTTTTGTGAAACTGCTTTGTGATAGTTATGTCTTTTCATCTCACATAGATAAAACTTTCTTTCTATTACGCAGTTTTGAAACTGTGTCATGGCCGGATTCGTGAAGGGACCTTCGGGAGCACATTCAGGCCTGTGGGGTAATAGGAGATATCTTCAGATAAAAACTGGAGAGAAGCTTTCTGAGAAATTGCTTTGTGATGTGTGCATTCCACTCAGGGAGTTATATCTCTTTTCTCATAAGGCAGTGTATGAACACTATTCCTGTAAAACTGAAAAATTGATATTTTGCACCACATTGAATACTATGGCTAAAACTGAATTATCTTGATATAAAACCCAGAAAGAAGCGTTCCAGGAAACAGTTCTCTGACGTGTGCATTCATTTCAGAGCATTAAATCTTACACTACATTGCCCAGTTTGGAAACTCTTTCTTTGAGGAATCTGTTAAGGGATATTAAGTGGCGCCCGGAGGCTTGTGGTGAGAAAGGAAACTTATTCTGATGAGAACTGGAGAGAAGTTTTTGGAGCAACTGCTTTGTGAAACGTGTATTCATCTCATAGAGTTAAATCATTCTTTGGATTGAACAGTTTGAAATTACTGTATCTGTGGAACCTGAGAAAGGACATTAGGGAACGCTCCAAAGAATATGCTGAAAAAGAAATACCCTCTGATGAAAAGCAGAAGGAAACTTTCTGGAAATGTGCGCTAGGTCAGGTGAATTCCACTCACACAGTCAAGCTTCTGTTTTCTTTGAACAGTATTCTAACACTGTATTAGGTTAGTCATCTAAGGAATACTCGGGAGCACTTTGAGGCTTATGCTGAAAACGGAAATATCTTTAGACAAATACTGGAGAAAAGATTTCCAAGGAGCTGCTTTCTGACATGTGGATTCCACACACAGAGTTATACTTTTCTTCTCACAGAGGACTGGGGAATTCCATTTGGAAAATAAGCTATCAGGGGACATTTGGGATTATATGCATGGCTATGGTGAAAAAGGAAATATCCTCAGACAACAACTGGAAAGAAGCTTTCACTGAAACAGCTCTGGGATTCATATGTCTATTCATCTC
The DNA here is from genome assembly GCF_003255815.1 of Theropithecus gelada. Lineage (NCBI taxonomy): Eukaryota > Metazoa > Chordata > Mammalia > Primates > Cercopithecidae > Theropithecus > Theropithecus gelada. Next base: position 37,768,932 of record NC_037678.1, on the reverse strand, counting down.
ACATAGATAAAACTTTCTTTCTATTATGCTGATTTGAAACTGCCTCATGGACGGATTCGCGAAGGGACATTCAGGAGCATATTCAGGCTTGTGGGGAAATAGGTAATACCTCCAGATAAAAACTGGAGAGAAACGTTCCGAGAAACTGCTTTGTGATCTGTGCATTACACTCAGGGAGTTTTACCTCTTTTCTGATAAGGCAGTGTTTCAACACTGTTCCTGTAAAACTGAAAAAGTGATATTTTGCAAGGCATTAAAGACTATGTCGAAAAGTGAAATATCCTGAAATGAAACCCAGAAAGAAGTGCTCCAAAACTGCTCTCTGACGTATGCATTGACTTCAGAGAGTTAAAGCTCACACTACGTTGCCCAGTTTGGACACTCTGTCTTTGAGGAATCTGTGAAGGGATATTAAGTGATGCCTGGGGGCTTGTGGTGAGAAAGGAAACGTCTCCCGGGCAATGTTGGAGGTAAGTTTTCAGAGCAACTGCTTTGTGATGTGTGTATTCATCTCATAGATTTAAATCATTCTTTGGATTGAGCACTTTGAAATCACTGTTTCTGTGGAACCTGAGAAAGGACATTTGGCAACACTCTTAAGAATATGATGAAAAAAATTTACCCTCCGATAAAAATCAGAAGTAAGCTTTCTGTGAAACTACTCTTGGTCACGTGAAGACCACTCACACACTTAAGCTTCTGTTTTCATTGAACAGTATTCTAATACTGTTTTATGTTAGTCAGCTAAGGGATTCTCAGGAGCGCTTTGAGGCTTACGGTGAAAACGGAAATATCTTCAGATAGATACTGGAGAGAAGATTTCCAAGGAGCTGCTTTGTGACGTTTGCATTCCACTCACAGAATTATACTTTTCATCTCATAGAGGAATGGGGAATACCGTTTGGGGAAAACGCTACCGTGAGACATTCGAGAGTATATGCATGGCGATGGTGAAAAAGGGAGTATCCTCAGACAAAAGCTTGAAAGAAGCTTTCTGTAAAACTGGTTTGTGACAGATATGTCTATTTCTCACATTGATGAAAGTTTCTTTCATTATGCAGATTTGAAACTGAGTCATGGATGGATTAACGAAGGGACATTCGGAGGCACATTCAGGCCTGTGGGGAAATAGGAAATATCTTCTAATAAATACTGGAGAAAAGCTTTCTGAGAAATTGCTTTGTGATGCGTGCATTCCACTCAGGGAGTTATACCTGTTTTCTCATAAGTCAGTGTTTGAGCACTGTTCCTGTAAAACTGAAAAAGTGATGTTTTGCCGCGCATAGAAGACTATGATGAAAAGTGAATCATCTGGAATTAAAACCAAGAACGAAGCAATCCAAGAAACTGCTCTCTGACATGTGCATTCATTTCAGAGAGGTAAAGCTTACATTATGTTGACCAGTTTGGAAGCACTGTATTTGAGGAATCTGTGAAGGGATATTAAGTGGCGCCCGGAGAATTGTGGTGAGAAAGGAAACGTCTTCCGATTAAAACTGGAGAGAAGCTTTCGGAGCAACTGCTTTGTGATGTGTGTTTTCATCTCATAGAGGTAAATCATTCTTTGGATTGAGCAGTTTGAAATCACTGTTTCTGTCGAACCTGAGAAAGGACATTTGGGAACGCTCTTAAAATATGCTGAAAAAGTAATACCCTCCAATAAAAACCAGAAGGATACTTTCTGTGAAACTGCTCTAGGTCACTTGAAGTCCACTCGCACAGTTAAGCTTCTGTTTTCCTTGAGCAGTGGTCTAACTCTGTTTCAGGTTAGTCAGCTAAGGGATACTCGGGCGTGCTTTGAGGCTTATGGTGAAAATGGAAATATCCTCAGATTGATACTGGAGAGAAAATTACGGAGGAGCTGCTTTGTGACGTGTGCATTCCACTCACAGAGTAATACTTTTTTTTCCCAAACAGGATAGTTGAATCCCGTTTGGATAAAAAGTACCTGGGGTCATTCGTGAGTATATGGACGGCTATTGAGAAAAAGAAAATATCCTCAGATAAAAAGTGTAAAGAAGCTTTCTGTGAAACTGCTTTGTGATAAGTATGTCTATTCATCTCACATAGATAAAGCTTTCTTTCTATTACGCAGTTTTCAATCTGCGTCCTGAACGGATTTGCAAAGGAATATTTGGGAGCACATTCTGGCCTGTGGAGAAATAGGAGATATCTTCAGATAAAAACTGGAGAGAAGTTGTCTGAGAAACTGCTTTGTGATGTGTACATTCTACTCAGGGAGTTATACTTTTTTTTTTCTCATAAGTCAGTGTTTGAGCACTGTTCCTGTAAAACTGAAAAAGTGATATTTTGCAGCACATTGAAGACTATGGCGAAAAGTGAAATATCCTGAAATAAAACACAGAAAGAAGCATTCTAAGAAAGTGCTCTGTGACACGTGCATTTATTACAGAGAGTTAAAGCTTGCACTACGTTGCCCAGTTTGGAAACTCTGTTTTTGAGGAATTTGTGAAGGGCCTTTAAGTGCCACCCGGACCTTGTGATGAGAAGGGAAATGTCTTCCAATGAAACCTGGAGAGAAGCTTTCAGAGCAACTGCTTTGTGATGTGTGTATTCGTCTCCTAGAGTTAAATCATTCTTTAGAATGAGCAGTTTGAAATCACTGTTTCTGTGGAACCTGAGAAAGGACATTTGTGAACACTCTTAAGAATACGCTGAAAAAGAAATACCCTCTACTAGAAGGAAACTGTCTGTGAAACTGCTCTAGGTCACATGAATTCCACTCTCACAGTTAAACTTCCGTTTTCGTTGAGCAGTATTCTAACACTGTTTTAGGTGGGTCAGCTAAGGGATACTCGGGAGCGCTTTGAGGCTGATGGTGAAAATGAATATATCTTCAGATAGTTACTGGAGAGAAGATCTGAGGAGCTGCTTTGTGACGTGTGTATTCCACTCACAGAGTTATACTCTTTTTCTCATAGAGGATTGGGGAATCCCATTTGGAGAAAAAGTGAACAGAGGACATTCGGGAGTACATTGATGGTTTTGGTGGAAAAGGAAATAAATTCAACAAAAACAGGAAAGAATCTTTCCTTCTGGGAAACTGCTTGGTGACAGATATGTCTATTCATCTCACATAGATAAAAGTTTCTTTCTAATACGCAGTTTTGAAAGTGCATCATGGATGGATTTGTGAAGGGACATTCCAGAGCACAGTCAGGCCAGTGGGGAAATAGGAAATATCTTCAGATAAAAACTGAAGAGAAGCTTTCTGAGAAACTGCTTTGTAATATGTGTATTCCACTCAGGGAGTTATACCTCTTTTCTCATAAGGCAGTGTTTGAACACTGTTCCTGTAAAAATGAAAATGTAATATTTTGCAGTGCATTGAAGACTATGGTGAAAAGTGAAATATCCTGAAATAAAACCCAGAAGATGCATTCCTTGAAACTGCTCTCTGACGTCTGCATTCATGTCAGAGAGTTAAAGCTTACACTACGTGCCCAGTTTCAAAACTCTGTCAATGAGGAATCTGTGAAGGAACATTAAGTGGTGCTCAGAGGCTTGTGGTGAGAAAGGAAACGTCTTGTGATGAAAACTGGAGAGAAGCGGTCAGAGCAACTGTTTTGTGATGTGTGTATTCATCTCATAGAATTAAATCATTCTTTGCATTGAGCAGTTTGAAATCACTCTTTCTATACAATCTGAGAAAGAACATTTGGGAACATTCTTAAGAATATGCTGAAAAAGAAATACCCTCCTATAAAAACCAGAAGGCAACTTTCTGTGAAACTGCTCTAAGTCACATGAAGTCCACTCACACAGTTCAGCTTCTCTTTTTATTGAGCAGTATTCTAACACATTTTTAGGTCAATCAGCTAAGGGATACTCGGGAGCGCTTTGAGGCTTATGGTGAAAACGGTAATATCTTCAGATATATACTGCATAGAAGATTTCTGAAGAGTTGTTTTGTGACGTGTGCATTCCACTCAGAGAGTTCTACTTTTCTTCTCATAGAGGATTGGGGAATCCCGTTTAGAGAAAAAGCTACCAGGGGTCTTTCGGCAGTATATGGACGACTATGGTGAAAAAGGAAATATCCTCAGACAAAAACTGGGAAGAAATTTCCGTGGAACTGCTTTGTGATAGATATGTCTATTCACCTCACATAGATAATCTTTCTTTCTATTACCCAGTTTTGAAATTGCGTCATGGGCCGATTTGTAAAGAGACATTCGGGAGCACATTCAGGCCTGACGGGAAAGAGGAGATATCTTCAGATAATGGAGAGAAACGTTCTGAGAAATTGCATTGTGATTTGTGCATTCCACTCAGAGAGTTATACCTCTTTTCTCATAAGTCAGTGTTTGAACACTGTTCCTGTAAAACTAAAAAAGTGATATTTTGCCACACATTGAAAACTATGGTGAAAAATGAAATATCCTGAAATTAAACCCAGAAAGGAGCATTCCAAGAAAGTGCTCTCTCACGTGTGTATTCATTACAGAGAGTTAAAACTTACACTACTTTGCCCAGATTGGAAACTCTATCTTTGTGGAATCTGTGAAGGGCCATTAAGTGCACCCAGTGGCATGTGGAGAGAAAGGAAACATCTTCTGATGAAAACTGGAGAGAAGCTTTCAGAGCAACTGCTTTGTGATGTTTGTATTCATCTCATAGAGTTAAATCATTCTTTAGATTGAGCAGTTTGAAATCACTGTTTCTGTTGAAACTGAGAAAAGACATTTGGGAACGCTCTTAAGAATATGCTGAAAAAGAAATACCCTCTGATAAACCAGAAGTAAACTTTCCTTGAAAATGCTCTATGTCACTTAAAGTCCACTCACAGAGTTAAGCTTCTGTTTTCATTGAGCAGTATTCTAAGACTGTTTTAGGTTAGTCAGCTAAGGGATACTCGGGAGCACTTTTAGGCTTATGGTGGAAACGACAATATCTTCAGATATATACTGGAGAGAAAATTTCTGAGGAGCTGCTTTGTGACGTGTGCATTCCACTCACAGAGTTATACCTTTCTTCTCATAGAGGATTTTGAAATCCTTTTTGTGGAAAAAGCTACCAGGGGACATTCTGGAGTATATGGACGGCTATGATGAAAAAGGAAATATCCTCAGACAAATACTTGAAAGAAGGTTTCTCTGAAACTGCTTTGTGATAGATATGTCTATTCATCTCACATAGATAAAAACTTTCTTTCTATTACGCAGTTTTGAAACTGCATCTTGGACGGATTCGTGAACGGACATTCAGGATCACATTCAGGTCTGTGGAGAAATAGGAAATATCTTCAGATAAAAACTGGAGAGAAGCTTTCTGAAAAACTGCTTGGTGATATGTGCATTCCACTCTGGTAGTTATACTTCTTTTCTCAAAAGGCAGTGTTTGAACACTTCTCTTGTAAAACTATAAAAGTGATAATTTGCAGCACATTGAAGATTATGGCCAAAAGTGAAATATCCTGAAATGAAAGCCAGAAAGAAGTGTTCCAAGAAACAGCTCTCTGACGTTTGCACTCATTTTCGAGAGTTAAAGGTTACACTACGTTATCAAGTTTGGAAACTCTGTGTTTGAAGAATCTGGGAAGAAATATTATGTGGTTCCCAGAGGCTTTTGGTGAGAAAGGAAACGTATTCCAGTGAAAACTGGAGAGGAACTTTTGGAGCAACTGCTTTGGGATGTGTGTATTCATGTGGTAGATTTAAATCATTCTTTGGATTGAGCAGATTGAAATCACAGTTTCTGTGGAACCTGAGAAAGGACATTTGGGAAAGCTTTTCATAATATGCTGAAAAATAAATACTCTCCAATAAAAACCAGAAGGAAACCTTCTCTGAAACAGCTCTAGGTCACGTGAAGTCCACTCATGCAGTTAAGCTTCTCTTTTCATTGAGCAATATTCTAACACTGTTTTAGGTTAGTCAGCTAAGGGACACTCGGGAGGGCTTTGAAGCTTCCAGTGGAAACAGAAATATCTTCAGATAGATAGTGCAGACAAGATTCCCTAGGAGCTGCTTTGTGACGTGTGCATTCCAATCACAGAGTTATACTTTTCTTCTCATAAAGGATTGGGGAGTCCCTCTTGGAGAAAACGCTACCAGAGGACATTCCAGAGTAAACCGATGACTGTGGTGAAAAAGGAAGTATCCTCAGACAAAACCATAAAAGCAGCTTTCTGTGAAAGTGCTTTGTGATAGATATGTCTATTCATTTTACATAGATGAAACTTTCTTTCTATTGTGCAGTTTTGAAACTGCGTCATGGACAGATTCGCGAAGGTACATTCGGGAGCACATTCAGGCCTGTGGGGAAATAGGAGTTACCTTCAGATAAAAACTGTAGAGAAGCTTTCTAAGAAACTGCTTTGTGATGTGGGCATTCCACTCAGAGTGGTATATCTCTTTTCTCATAAGGCAGTGTTTAAACACTGTTCCTGTAAAACTGAAAAAGTGATATTGTGCAGCTCATTGAAGACTATAGCGAAAAGTGAAATATCCTGAAATAATAACCAGAAAGAAGCAATCCAAGAAACTGCTCTCTTACGTGTGTATTCATTTCAGAGACTTAAACTTACACTATGTCGCTCAGTTTGGAAATTCTGTCTTTGAGGAATCTGTGAAGGGATATTAAGTGGCGCCCAGAGGCTTGTGGTGAGAAAGGAAACGTCTTCCGAAGAAATCTGGAGAGAAGCTTTCAGAGCAACTGCTTTGTGATGTTTGCATTCATGTCATAGAGTTAATCATTCTTTGGATTGAGTAGTTTGAAATCACTGTTTCTGTGGAACCTGAGAAAGGACATTTGGGAACACTCCTAAGAATATGCTAAAAAATAATAAGAATATGCTGAAAAAGAAAAACCCACAGATAAAAGCCAGAAGGAAGCTTTCTGTGAAACTGCTCTAGGTCACCTGAAGTCCACTTGCACAGTTAAACTTCTGCTTTCATTGGGCAGTATTCTAACCCTGGTTTAGTTTAGTCAGCTAAGGGATACTCGGGGGCACTTTGAGGCTTATGAATAAAATGGAAATAGCTTCAGATAGATAGTAGAGAGAGGATTTCCGAGAAGCTGCTTTGTGACGTGTGCATTTCATGCACAGAGTTACACTTTTCTTTTCACACAGGATTAGGGAATCCTGTTTGGAATAAACTCTACCTGGGGACATTTGGGAGTATATGGACAGCTATGGTGAAAAAGGTAATATCCTCAGACAAAAACTGGAAAGAAGCTTTCTGTGATACTGTTTTGTGATAGATATGTCTATTCATCTCACATAGATCAAATCTTCTTTCTATTACGCTGTTTTGAAACTGCATCATGGACGGATTCGCAAAGAGACATTCGGGAGCACATTCAGACTTGAGGGAAAAAAGGAGATATTTTCAGATTAAAACTGGAAAGAAGCTTTCTGAGAAAGAACTTCATGATGTGTGCATTCCACTAAGGAAGTTGTACCTCTTTTCTCATAAGACAGGGTTTGAACACTGTTCCTGTAAAAGTGAAAAAGTGATATTTTGCAGTGCTTTGAAGAGTATGGGGAAAGTGAAATATCCTGAAATAAATCCCAGAAAGAAGCGTTCCAAGAAACTGCTCTCTGACGTGTGCATTCATTTCAGAGAGTTAAAGCTTACACTACATTGCCCAGATTGGAAACTCTCTCTTTGAGGAATGTGTGAATGGATATTAAGTGGCGACTGGAGGAATGTGGTGAGAAAGGACACGCCTTCTGTTGAAAACTGGATAGAAGCATTTGGAGCAACTGCTTTGTGATGTGTGTATTCATCTCATGGAGACAAATTATTACCTGGAGTGAGCAGTTTGAAATCACTGCTTCTGTGGAACATGAGATAGGACATTTGGGAATGCTCTTAAGAATATGCTGAAAAAGAAATACCCTCTGACAAAACCAAGAAGGAAACTTTCTGTGAAACTCCTCTAGGTCACCTGAGGTCCACTCGCACAGTTAAGCTTCTGTTTTCATTGAGCAGTATTATAGCACTTTTTTAGGTTTGTCAGCTATGGGATACTCGGGAGGGCTTTGAGGCTTACAGTGAAAATGGAAATATCTTCAGTTCCATACTGGAGAGAAGATTTCTGAGGACCTGCTTTGTGACGTTTGCATTCCACTCACAGAGTTTTACTTTTCTTCTCATAGAGGATTGGGGAATCCCTTTTGGACAAAAAGCCACCAGGGGACATTCGGGAGTATGTGGACAGCTATGGTGAAAAAGGAAATACCCTCAGACAAAAACTGGAAAGAAGCTTTCTGTGAAACTGCTGTGTGAAGGCTATGCCTATTCATCTCGCATAGATAAACTTTCATTCAATTATGCAATTTTGAAACTGCATCATTTATGGATTCGTGAAGGGACATTTGGGAGCACATTCAGGCCTGTGGTGAAATAGGAGTTACCTTCAGATAAAAACTGGGGAGAAGCTTTCCGAGACACTGCTTTCTGATGTGTGCATTCCACTCAGGTAGTTATCCTCTTTTCTCATAGGCAGTGCTTGAACACTGTTCCTGTAAAACTGAAAAAGTGATACTTTTCATTGCATTGAAGACTATGGTGAAAAGTGAAATATCCTGAAATAGAGCCCAGAAAGAAGCATTCCAAGAAACAGCTCTATGACGTGTGGATTCATTTCAGAGAGTTAAATCTTACACTACGTTGCCCAGTTTGGAAACTCTGTCTTCGAGGACTCTCTGAAGGGATATTAAGTGGAGCCCGAGGCTTGTGGTGAGATAGGAAACGTCTTTCAATGAAAACTGTAGAGAAGCTTTCGGAGCAACTGCTTTGTGATGTGTGTATTCATCTCATAGAGTTAAATCATCCTTTGGATTGAGCAGTTTGAAATCACTGTTTCTGTGGAACCTGAGGAAGGACATTTGGGAACGCTCCAAAGAATATGCCGAAAACAAAATCCTCTTCGTTAGAAACCAGAAGGAAACTTTCTGTGAAACTGCTCTAGGTCACATGAAGTCCAATTTCACAGTTAAGCTTCTGTTTTCATCGAGCAGTATTCTAACATTATTTTAAGTTAATCTGTGAAGGGATACTCGGGAGTGCTTTGAGGCTTACAGTGAAAAGGGAAATATCTTCAGATAGATACTGAGGAGAAGATTTCCGAGGAGCTGCTTTGTGACATGTGCAATCCACTCACAAAGTTACACTTTTCTTCTCATAAAGATTTGGGGAATCCCGTTCGGAGAAAAAGCTACCAGGGGACATTCGGGAGAATATGGACGGCTATGGTGGAAAAGAAAATATCCTCACACAAAAACTGGAAAGAAGGTTTCTGAGAAACTGCTTTGTGATAGATATGTCTATTCATCTCACATAGATAAAACTTTCTTTCCATTACGCAGTTTTGAAGCTGCTTTATGGACGGATTAGCGAAGGGACATTCGGGAGCACATTCAGGCCAGTGGGGAAATAGGAAATATCTTCAGATAAAAATGGGAGAGAAGCTTCCTGAGAAACTGTTTCTGAGGTGCACATTCCACTCAGGGAGTTAAACCTCTTTTCTCATAAGGCAGTGTTTGAACACTGTTTCTGTAAAACAGAAAAAGTGATATTTTGCAGTGTATTGAAAACTATGGCAAAAAGAAAAATATCCTGAAATAGAACTCAGAAGATGCATTCCATGAAACTGTTCTCTGACGTATGCATTCATTTCAGAGAGTTAAAGCTTACACTACATTGCCCTGTTAGGAAACTCTGTCTTTGAGGAATCTGTGAAGGGATATTTAGTGATGCCCATAGGCTTGTGGTGAGAAAGGAAAAGTCTTGTGATGAAAACTGGAGAGAAAATTTTGGAGCAACTGCTTTGTGATGTGTGTATTCATCTCATAGAAGTAAATCATCCGTTGTACTGAGCAGTTTTAAATCACTGTTTCTGTGGTACCTGCAAAAGGACATTTGGAAACACTCTTAAGAATATGCTGAAAAAGAAATATCCTCCCATAGAAACCAGAAGGAAACTTTTGGTGAAACTGCTCTAGGTCACGAGAAGTCCACTCGCACAGTTAAGCTTCTGTTTTCACGGAGCAGTATTCTAATACTGTTTCGGGAGAGTCAGCAAAGGAATAATAGGGAGCGCATTCAGGATTATGGTGAAAATGAAAATATCTTTAGAAAGAAACTTGAGAGAAGATTTTCCCGGAGTTGCTTTGTGACGTGTGCATTCCACTCACAGAGTTTTACTTTTCTTCTCATAGAGGATGGGGGAATCCCATTTGCAGAAAACACTTCCTGGGAAAATTCGAGAGTATATGGATGGCTATGGTGAAAAAAGGGGTATCCTCAGACAAAAACTGGAAAGAAGCTTTCTGTGAAAGTGCTTTGTGATAGATATGTCTATTCATCTCACATAAGGCAGTGTTTGAACACTCTTCCTGCAAAATCGAAAAGTGATATTTTGCAGTACATTGAAGACTATGGTGAAAAGTGAAATATCCTGAAATGATACCCAGAAAGAAGCGTTCCAAGAAGCTGCTCTCTGACGTGTACATTCATGTTAGAGGGTTAAAAGTTACACTACATTGCCCAGTTTGGAAACTCTGTCTTTGAGGAATCTTTGAAGGGATATTAAGTGGCACCCATAGGCTTGTGGTGAGAAAGGAAACATCTTCCAATGAAAACTGGAGAGAATCTTTCAGAGCAACTGCTTTGTGATGCATGCATTCATCTCATAGAGATGAATCATTCTTTGGATTAAGCAGTTTGTAATAACTGTTTCTATGTAACCTGAGAAAGGACATTTGAGAACCCTTTAAGAGTATGCCGAAAAAGAAATACCCTCTGATAAAACCAGAAGGAAACATTCTGTGAAACTGCTCTAGGTCACGTGAATTACACTTGCACAGTTAAGCTTCTTTTTTCCTTGAGGAGTATTCTAACACTGTTTTAGGTGAGTCAGTTTATGGATAGTCGGGAGAGCTTTGAGGCTTATGGTGAAAGCGAAAATATCTTCAGATAGGTACTGGAGAGAAGATTTCCAAGGAGCTGCTTTGTAACATGTGCATTCCACGCACAGAGTTACACTTTTCTTTTCACACAGGATTGGGGAATCCCGTTTGGAGTAAACTCTACCTGTAGACATTCGGGAGTAAGTGGATGGCTATGGTGAAAAAGGAAATATCCTCAGACAAAAACTGGAAAGAAGCTTTCTGTGATACTGCTTTGTGATAGATATGTCTATTCATCTCACATAGATAAAACTTTCTTTCTATTACGTGGTTTTGAAACTGCATCATGGACGGAATTGCAAAGGGACGTTCGGGAGCACATTCAGGCCTGAGGGAAAAAAGGACTTATCTTCAGATTGAAACTGGAAAGAAGCTTTCTGAGAAAGAGCTTCATGATGTGTGCATTCAACTAAGGAGTTCTACCTCTTTTCTCAGAAGACAGGGTTTGAACACTGTTCCTGTGAAACTGAAATAGTGATATTTTGTAGCACATTAAACTATGGTGAAAGTGAAATATCCCGAAATAAAACCCAGAAAGAAGCATTCCAAGAAACTGCTCTCTGACGTGTACATTCATTTCAGAGTGTTAATGCTTGCACTACGTTACCCAGTTTGGAAATTCTGTCTTTCAGGAATCTGTGAAGGGAGATTAAGTGGTTCCCAGAGGCTTGTGGTGAGAAAGGAAATGTGTTCTGATGAATACTGGAGAGAAGCTTTCAGATCAACTGATTTGTGATGTGTGTATACATCTCATAGAGTTAAATCATTCCTCAGATTCAGCAGTTTAAATCACTGTTTCTGTGGAACCTGAGAGAGGACATTTCGAAAAGCTCTTGTGAATATGCTGAAAAAGAGCTACCCTCCAATAAAAACCAGAAGGAAACATTCTGTGAAACTGCTCTAGGTCATGTGAAGTCCACTCACACAGTTAAGCTTCTGTTTCCATTGAGCAGTGTTCTAACACTGTTTTAGGTTAGTCAGCTAAGGGATACTCGGGAGCGCTTTGAGGCATATGGTGAAAATGGAAATATCTTCAGATAGATACTGGAGAGAAGATTTCTGAGGAGCTGCTTTGTGACGTGTGCATCCCATTAAAAGAATTATATTTTTCTTCTCATAGAGGATTGGGGAATCCCAGCTGGAGAAAAAGCTACCAGGGGACATTCAGTGGTATATGGATGACTATGGTGAAGAAGGAAATATCCACAGACAGAACTGGAAAGTAGCTTTCTGTGAAACTGCTTTGTGATAGATATGTCTATTCTTCTCACATAGATAAAACTTCCTTTCTTTTATGCAGTTTTGAAGCTGTGTCATGGATGGATTCGTGAAGGGACATTTGGAAGCATATTTAGGACTGTGGGGCAACAGGAAATATCTTCAGGTAAAAACAGGAGAGAAGGTTTCTGAGAAATTGCTTTGTGATGTGTGTATTCCACTCAGGGTGTTATACCTCTTTTCTCATAAGGCAGTGTTTGAACACTGTTCCTGTAAAACTGAAGAAGTGATATTTTGCAGCACAATGAAGACTATGGTGAAAAGTGAAACATTCAGAAATAAAACCAAGAAAGAAGCATTCCAAGAAACGGCTCTTTGACGTGTGCATTCATTTCAGAGAGATAAACCTACACTACGTTGCCGAGTTCAGAAACTGTCTTTGAGGAATCTGTGAAGGGATATTAAGTGGCGCCTGGAGGCTTTTGGTGAGAAAGGAAACGTCTTATGATGAAAACTGGAGAGAAGTTTTCGGAGAAACTGCTTTGTGTTATGAGTATTCATCTCATAGAGTTAAATCATTCTTTGAATTGAGCAGTTTCAAATCACTGTTTCTCTGGAACCTGAGAAAGGACATTTGGGAACGCTCCAAAGAATATGCTGAAAAAGAAATACCCTCCTGTAAAAACCAGAAGGAATCTTTCTGTGAAACAGCTCTAGGTCACGTGAAGTCCACTAGCACAGTTAAGCTTCTGTTTTCATTGAGCAGTATTATAATACTGTTTAAGTTAGTCAGCTAAGGGATATTCGGGAGCACTTTGAGGCTTATGGTGAAAAATATCTTCAGATAGATACTGGACAGAAGATTTCTGAGGAGCTGCTTTGTGACATGTGCATTCCACTCACAGATGTATACTTTTCTTCTCATGGAGGATTGTGGAATCCCGTTTGAAGTAAACGCTACCAGGGGACATTTGGAAGTATATGCACGGCTATGGTGAAAAAGGAAATATCCTCAAACAAAAACTAGAAAGAACCTTTCTGTGAAACTGCTTTGTGATAGATATGTCTAATCATCTCACATAGGTAAAACTTTTTTTTTCTATTACGCAGTTTTGCAACTGCGTCATGAATGGATTCATGAAGGGACATTTGGGAGCACATTCAGGCCTGTGCTGAAATAGGAGATATCTTCAGATAATAATTGGAGAGAAGCTTTCTGATAAACTGCTTTTTGATGTGCACATTCTACTCAGGGAGTTATACCTCTTTTCTCATAAGGCAGTGTTTGAGCACTGTTCCTGTAAAACTGAAAAAGTGATATTCTGCCGCACATTGAAGACTGTGGTGAAAAGTGAAATATCCTGAAATAAAACCCAGAAAGTAGCCTTCCAAGAAAATGCTCTCTGATGTGTGCATTCATTACAGAGAGTTAAAGCTCACAGTATGTTGCCCACTTTGGAAACTCTGTCTTTGAGGAATATATGAAGTAATACTCAGTGGCGGCCAGAGGCTTGTGGTGAGAAAGGAAACGTCTTCCGATGGAAACTGGAGAGAAGCTTTCGGAGCAACTTCCTTGTGATGTGTGTATTTATCTCATAGAGTTAAATCATTCTTTGGATTGAGCAATTTGAAATCACTCTTTCTGTGGAACCTGAGAAAGGACATTTGTGAACGCTCTTAGGAACATGCTGAAAAAGAATTACCCTCCGAAAAAACAAGAAGGAAAGTTTCTGTGAAACTGCTCTAGGTCACGAGAAGTCCACTCACACAGTTAAGCATCTGTTTTCATTGAGCAGTATTCTAACACTGTTTTTGTTTAGTCTGTGAAGTGCTGTTCGGGAGCACTATGAGGCTGATGATGAAAAAACTAATATCTTCAGATAGATACTGGAGAGAAGATTTCCAAGGAGCTGCTTTGTGATGTGTGCATTCCACTCACAGAGGTATAGTTTTCTTCTCATAGAGGATTGGGTAATTCCATTTGAAGTAAACGCTACCAGGGGACATACGGAATTATATGCATGGCTATGGTGAAAAAGGAAGTATCCTTAGACAAAAACTTGAAAGAAGCTTTCTGTGAAACTGCCCTGTGATAGATATGTCTGTTCATCTCACATAGATAAAACTTTCTTTCTATTAGGCAGTTTTGAAATTGCGTCATGGACACCTTCACGAAGGGGCATTTTGGAGCACATTCAGGCCTGTGGGGAAATAGGAGATATCATCAGATGAAAACTAGAGGGAAGCTTTCTGAGAAACTGCTTTGTGATGTGTGCATTCCACTCAGGGAGTTATACCTCTTTTCTCATAATCCAGTGTTTGAGCACTGTTTCTGTAAAACTGAAAAAGTGATATTCTGCAGCGCATTGAAGACTGTGGCAAAAAGTGAAATATCCTGAAAACAAACCCCAGAAAGTAACCATCCAAGAAAATGCTCTCTGACATGTGCTTTCATTTCAGAGAGTTAAAGCTTACAATATGTTGCACAGTTTAGAAACTCTGTCTTTGAGGAATCTCTGAAGGGGTATTAAGTGGCGCCCGGCAGCTTGTGGTGAGAAATGAAACGTCTTCCGATGACAACTGGAGAGAAGCTTTCGGGGCAACTGCTTTTTGATGTGTGTATTTATCTCATAGAGTTAAATCATTCTTTGGTTAGAGCAGTTTGAAGTCACTGTTTCTGTGGAACCTGAGAAAGGACATTTGGGAACGCTCTTATAAACATGCTGAAAAAGAATTACCCTCTGATAAAAATCATAAGGAAACTTTCTGTGAAACACCTCTAGGTCACGTGAATTCCACTCACACAGTTAAGCTTCTGTTTTCATTTGGCAGCATTCTAACACTGCTTTAGGTTAGTCGGCTAAGGGATCCTCGGGAGTACTTTGAGGCTTATGGTGAAAACGGAAATATCTTCAGATAGATACAGGAAAGAAGATTTCCAAAGAGCTGCTTTGTGACGTGTGCATTCCACTCTCAGGGCTATACTTTTCTTCTTAGAGAGGATTGGGGAATGCCATTTGGAAAAGAAGCTACTAGGGGACATTCGGGACTATATGGATGATTGTGGTGAAATGGAAAGAACTTCAGACAAAAACTGCAAAGAAGGTTTTTGTGAAACTGCTTTGTGATAGATACGTCTATTCATCTCACATAGATAAAACTTTCTATCTATTACGCAGTTTTGAAACTGTGTCATGGACGGATTCGCGAAGGGATATTCAGGAGCACATTCAGTCCTGTGGGGAAATAGGAAATATCTTCAGATAATAACTGGAGAGAAGCTTTCTGAGATACTGCTTCTTGATGTATGCATTCCAATCAGGGAGATATACCTCTTTTCTCATAAGGGAGTGTTTGAGCACTGTTCCTGTAAAACTGAAAAAGTGATATTTTGCAGCACTTTGAAGAATGTGGCAAAAAGTGAAATATCCTGAAATAAAACCCAGAAAGAAGCGTTCCAAGAAACTGCTCTGTGAAGTGTGCATTCATTTTAGAGAGTTAAGCTTACACTACGTTGCCCAGTTTGGAAACTCTGTCCTTGAGGCATTCATCTGACAGAGTTAAGTCATTCTTAGGATTGAGCAGTTTGAAATCACTGTTTCTGTGGAAAATGACAAAGGACATTTGTCAATGCTCTTCAGAATACACTGAAAAAGTAATACCCTCCGATAATAACTAGAAGGAAACTTTCTGTGAAACTGCTTTAGGTCACCTGAATTCCACTCGCACAGTTAAGCTTCTGTTTTCATTGAGCAGTAGTCTAACACTGTTTTAGGTTAGTCAGCTAAGGGATACTCAGGAGCACTTTGAGGCTGACAGTGAAAACGAAATATCTTCACAGAGATCCTGGAGAGATTTCTGACTAGCTGCTTTGTGACATGTGCATTCCACTCACAGAGTTAAAATTTTCTTCTCATAGAGGATTGGGGAATATCGTTTGGAGAAAAAGCAACAAGGGGACATTCAGGAGTATATGGATGTCTGTGGTGAGAAAAGAAATGTCCTCAGACAATAACTGGAAAGAAGATTTCTGTGAATGGCTTTGTGATAGATATATCTATTCATCTCACATAGATAAAACTTTCTTTCTATTACACACTTTGAAACTGGGTCATGGTCGGATTCACGAAGGGGCATTCGGGAGCACATTCAGGCCTGCGGGGTAGTAGGACATACCTTCAGATAAAAACTAGAGAGAAGCTTTCTGAGAAACTACTTTGTGATGAGTGCATTCCACTCAGGGAGCTATACCTCTTTTCTCATAAGGCAGTGTTTGAACACTGTTCCTGTAGGAATGAAAAACTGATATTTTGAAGCACTTTGAAGACAATAGCACAAAGTGAAATATGCTGAAAAGAAATCCCGAAAGAAGTGTTCCTAGAAACTCTTGTCTGACGAGTGCATTCATTTCAGAGGGTTAAAGCTTACACTATGTTGCCCAGTTTGCAAACTCTGCCTTGAGGAATCTGGGAAGGGATATTAAGTGGTGAATGGAGGCTTGCAGTGGGAAAGGAAACGTCTTCCAATGAAAAGTGGAGAGAAGTTTTTGGAGCAACTGGTTTGTGATGTGTGTATTCATCTCATAGAGTTAAATCATTCTGTGGATTGAGCAGTTTGAAATCACCGTTTCTGTGGAACCTGAGGAAGGATATTTGGGAACACTCTTAAGAATATTCTGAAAAAGAAATACCCTCTGATAAAAACCAGAAGGAAACTTTCTGTGAAACTGCTCTAGGTCACGTGGGGTCCACTGGCACAGTTAAGCTTCTCTTTTCATTGAGCAGTGTTCTAACACTGTTTTAGGTTAGACAGCTAAGGGATTTCTTGGGAGCGCTGTCAGGCTTATGGTGAAAATAAAAATATCCTTGGATAGATACTGGAGAGATGATTTCTGAGGAACTGCTTTGTGACGAGTGCATTCCACTCACACAGTTAAACTTTTCTTCTCATAGAGGACTAAGGAATCCCGTTTGGAGAAAACGCTACCAGTGGACTTTGGGGAGTATATGGATGTCTATGGTAAAAAACAAAATATCCTCAGACAAAAACTGGAAAGAAGCTTTCTGAGAAACTGCTTTGTGATATGTGCATTCCACTCAGGGAGTTATACCTCTTTTCTCATAAGGCTGTGTTTGAACACTGTTTCTGTAAAACTGAAAAAGTGATATTTTGCAGCAATTTGAAGACTATGGGGAAAAGTGAAATACCCTGAAATAAAACCCAGAAAGAAGCTTTCCAAGAAACTGCTCTCTGATGTGTGCATTCATTTCAGAGAGTTAAAGCTTACACTTCGTTGCCTAGTTTGGAAAATCGGTCTTTGAGTAATCTGTGAAGGGTTATGTTATGGCACCCAGAGGCTTGGGGTGAGAAAGTAACATCTTCTGGTGAAAATTGGAGAGAAGTTTTCGGAGCAATTGCTTTGTGATGTGTGTATTCGTTTCATTGAGTTGAATCATTCTTTGGAATGAGCAGTTTGACATCACTGATTCTGTAGAATCTGAGAAAGGATATTTGGGAGCGCTCTTAAGAATATGCTGAAAAAGACATACCCTCCGATAAAAAACCGAAGGAAACTTTCTGTGAAACTGCTCAAGGTCACCTGAAGTCCACACTCACATTTAAGCTTCTGTTTGCATTGAGCAGTATACTAACACCGTTTTAGGGTACTCAGCTAAGGGATACTCGGGAGCACTTTGAGACTGACGGTGTAAACGGAAATATCTTCAGATACATATTTCAGAGAAGATTTCTGTGGAGCTCCTTTGTGAAGTGTGCATTCCACTCATAGAGTTACGCTTTTCTTCTCTTAGATAATTGGGGAATCCCGTTTCGGGAGAAAGTTTTCAAGGGATATTCGGGAGTATATGGACAGCTATGGTAAACAAAGACATATCCACAGATAAAAACTGGAAAGAAGCTTTCTATGAAACTGCTTTGTCATACGAATGTTTATTCATCTCACATAGGTAAAACTTCCTTTCTATTATGCAGTTTTGAAACTGCATCACGCATGGATTCACGAAGGGACATTCAGGAACACTTTCAGTCTTATGGTCAAAAAGGAAATATCTGTACATAACAACTGGAGAGAAGCTTTCTGAGAAACTGATTTGTGATGTGTGACTTCCACTCAGGGAGTAATACCTCTTTTCTCATAAGGCAGTGTTTGAACACTGTTCCTGTTAAACTGAAAAAGTGATATTTTGCAGCACGTTGAAGACTACGGCAAAAAGTGAAATAACCTGAAATAAAACCAATAAAGAAAGGTTCCAAAAAACTGCTCTCTGACGTGTGCACTCAGATCTGAGAGTTAAATCTTACACTACGTTGTCGAGTTCTGAAACTCTGTCTTTGAGGAATCTGGAAAGGGATATTAAGAGGCACCCAGAGGCTTGTGGTGAGAAAGGAATTGTCTTCCGATGAAAACTGGAGAGAAGCTTCTGGAGCAACTGCTTTGTGATGTGTGCATTCATCTCATAGATTTGAATCATTCTTTGGATGGAGGATTTTGAAATCTCTGTTTCTGTTGAACCTGAGAAAGGACATTTGGTACTCTCTTAAGAATATGCTGAAAAAGAAATACCCTCCGATAGAAACCAGTAGGAAACATTCTGTGAAACTGCTCTAGGTCACATGAATTCCACTCCCACAGTTAAGCTCCTATTTTCATTGAGCAGTATTCTAACACTGTTTTAGTTTAGTCAGTTAAGTGATGCTCGGTAGTGCTTTGAGGCTTACGGTGAAAACGGAAATATCTTCAGATAGATTCTGGAGAGAAGATTTCTGATGAGTGGCTTTTTGACGTGTGCATTCCAATCACAGAGTTATACTTTTCTTCTCATAGAGGTTGTGGAATCTCATTTGGAGAAAAAGCTACCAAGGAACATTCAGGAGTATATTGATGGCTATGGTGAAAAAGGAAATATCATCAGACAAAAACTAGAAACAAGATTTCTGTGAAACTGCTTTGTGATAGTTATGTTTATTCATCTCACATAGATGAAATTTTCCGTATATTACAGGTTTGGAAATTCCGTCATGGACGGACCCATGAAGGGACATTCGGGAGCACATTCACGCCTACAGTGAAAAAGGAGATATCTTCACATTAAAGCTGGATAGAAGCTTTCATAGAAACTGTTTTGTGATGTGTGCATTCCACTCAGGGAGTTATACCTCTTTTTTCATAAGGCAGTGTTTGAACATTGTTCCTGTAAAACTGAATAATAATATTTTGGAGCGCATGGAAGACTATGGTGAAAAGTGAAATATCCTGAAATAAACCCCAGAAAGAAGCGTTCCAAGAAATTGCTCTCTGAGATGTGCATTCATTTCAGAGATTTAAAGCTTACTCTACATATGCCAGTTTGGAAAGTCTGTCTTTGAGGTTTCTGCGAAGGGATATTAAGAGACGAACAGAGAGGTTTGGTGAGTAACAAAATGTCTTTCATTGAAATCTGGAGAGAAGCTTTCTGAGCAACTCCTTTGTGATGTTTGTATGCAACTTATAGAGTTAAATCATTCTTTGGATTGAGCAGTTTGAAATCACTGTTTCTCACCAAAAGCAACGGCAGCAAAAGCTAAAATTGACAAATGGGATCTAATTAAACTAAAGAGCTTCTGCACAGCAAAAGAAACTACCATCAGAATGAACAGGCAACCTACAGAATGGGAGAAAATTTTTGCAATCTACTCATCTGACAAAGGGCTAATATCCAGAACCTACAAAGAACTCAAACAAATTTACAAGAAAAAAACAAACAACCCCATCAAAAAGTGGGCAAAGCATATGAACAGACATTTCTCAAAAGAAGACATTCATACAGCCAACAGACATATGAAAAAATGCTCATCATCACTGGCCATCAGAGAAATGCAAATCAAAACCACAATGAGATACCATCTCACACCAGTTAGAATGGCGATCATTCAAAAGTCAGGAAACAACAGGTGCTGGAGGGGATGTGGAGAAATAGGAACACTTTTACACTGTTGGTGGGATTGTAAACTAGTTCAACCATTATGGAAAACAGTATGGCGATTCCTCAAGGATCTAGAACTAGATGTACCATATGACCCAGCCATCCCATTACTGGGGATATACCCAAAGGATTATAAATCATGCTGCTATAAAGACACATGCACACGTATGTTTATTGCAGCACTATTCACAATAGCAAAGACTTGGAATCAACCCAAATGTCCATCAGTGACAGATTGGATTAAGAAAATGTGGCACATATACACCATGGAATACTATGCAGCCATAAAAAAGGATGAGTTTGCATCCTTTGTAGGGACATGGATGCAGCTGGAAACCATCATTCTTAGCAAACTATCACAAGAACAGAAAACCAAACACCGCATGTTCTCACTCATAGGTGGGAACTGAACAATGAGATCACTTGGACTCAGGAAGGGGAACATCACACACCGGGGCCTATCATGGGGAGGGGGGAGGGGGGAGGGATTGCATTGGGAGTTATACCTGATGTAAATGACGAGTTGATGGGTGCAGCAGACCAACATGGCACAAGTATACAAATGTAACAAACCTGCACATTATGCACATGTACCCTAAAACTTAAAGTATAATAATAATAAATAAATTTAAAAAAAAACAAAAACAAAAAACAAAAACAAAAACAAACAAACAAAAAAATAAAACTAGTTTGATCACAGACAGGACAGAATCCCACGAACCTTAAAGGACAATTGAAAACCATATTAAAGGTTTCTGCTCAAAAGGAAATCTTAATGCTTATTGGTGAAAAATTACTCCACAGTACATACATCTAATAATGCAAACGTATTCAGAATATGTAATGGACTGCAACAAAAGAGAAACAATCCAATTAAAAATGGGCAAAAGACTTTAACAGGCCACAAAACAATATATACAAGTTGGTAATAAACATATGGAAAGTTACTCAATATCATCATTAGTCATCAGAAAAATGAAAATGAAATCTACAATGACCTACCATTTCATCCTATTAGAATGACTACATTTTTTAAAAAAAGACTGACAGCACTAAGTGTTGGCACTGGTAGGAGTGTAAAATCGTATAATCACTTCTGTGTACTATTTGAAAGTTTTTAGTAAAGTGAAACATGTACTCTGTGAAAAAAAAAAAAGAAATCACTGTTCCTGTGGAATCTGAGAAAGGACATTGGAGAACGCACTTTAGAATAACCTGAAAAAGAAATAACCTCTGATAAAAACGAGAAGGAAACTTTCCGTGAAACTGCTCTAGGTCACCTGAAGTCCACTTGCACAGTTAAGCTTCCGTTTTCATTCAGCAATATTCTAACACGGTTTTAGGGCAGTCAGCTAAGGGATAGTTGAGAGTGCTTTGAGGCTTACGGTGAAAAAGGAAATATGATCAGACCAAAACTGGAGAGAAGCTTTCCGAGGAGCTACTTTGTGATGTGCGCATTCCACTCACAGTGTTATACTTCTCTTCTCATACAGCATCAGGGAAACCCTTTTGGAGAAAAAGGTACCAAGTGATATTCAGGAGCATGCTGAGGCCTATGATCAAATGAAAAATAGCCTGAGACAAAAACTGGAAAGAAGCTGTCTATGAAACTGCTCTGTGATTTGTGTATTCATCTCACCTAGATAAAGCTTTCTTTGCATTACGCAGCTTGGAAACTCTTTCATGGATGGATCCATGAAGGGATATTCAGGAGTACATTCAGGATGGTGGTGAAAAAGGAAATATCTTCAGAACAAAACTGGAAAGAATCTTTCAGTGAATCTGCTTTTTGCTATGTTTATTCATCTCACATAGATAAAGCTTTCTTTACATTATGCAGCTTGGAAACTCCCTCATGGATGGATCCATGAAGGGATATTCGGGATCATATTCGGGCCTATGGTGAAAAAGGAAATATCGTCAGATAAAAACTGGAGAGTTTACTGAGAAACTGCTTGGTGATGTGCGCATTCCATTCAAGGAGTTATACCTTTTTTCTGATAAGAAACTGTTTAAACACTGCTCCTGCAAAACTAAAAAAGTGATATTTGCAGCACATTGAGCAGTACTGCGAAAAGTGAAAATCGTCAAATAAAACCCGGAAGGAAGCATTCCAAGGAACTGCTCTCTGACATGTCCATTCATTTCACAGAGTTAAAGCTCACTATATATTTCCCAGGGTGGAAATTTTGAGGAATCTGCGAACCCAGTTAGGTCTTTAAGGAATCTGTGAAGGGATATTAAGTGGCAACCGGAGGCCTGAGGCAAGCAAGGAAATGACTTCCATTGAAAATTGGAGGGAAGCTTTCTTAGCAACTCTTTTGTGATGCTTGTATGCATCTCATAGAGTTAAATCATTCTTTGTATTGAGCAGTTTGAAATCACTGTTTCTATAGAATCTGAAAAAGGACATTTGGGAAAGCTCTTTAGAATATCCTGAAAAAGGAATAACCTCGGATAGAAACTGCTCTGTGTTGCATGAATTCTGCTTGCACAGTTAACCTTCTCTTTTCATTGAGCAGTATTCTAACACTCTTTATGATTAAACTGTGAAGGGATATTTGGGAGCACTTTGAGGTTTACAGTAAAAAGGGAAATATCTTCAGATAGAAACTGGAGAGAAGCTTTCAGAGGAGTTGCTTTGTGACGTGTGCATTCCACTCACAAAATTATATCCTTCTTCTCATAGCGGAATGGGAATCCCTTTAGGAGAAAAAGCTGCCAAGGGACATTTGGGAGTATATGGACGACTATGGTGAAAAAGGAAATATCCTCAGACAAAAATTGGAATGAAGATCTGTGAAACTGCTCTGTGATAAATATGTTTATTCATGTCACATAGATAAAACTTTCCTTATATTACAGAGTTTGTAAACTTTGTCATGGTTGGATCCCCGAAGGAGCCTTCGGGAGAACATTCGGGCCTACGGTGAAAAAGGAGATATCTTCAGATAAAAACTGGATAGAAGCTTTCTGAGAAACTGCTTTCTGATGTGTGCATTTCACTCAGGGAGTTATACCTCTTTTCTCACAAGGCAGTGTTTGAACACTGTTCCTGTAAAACTGAAAAAGTAATATTTCGGAGAACATGGAAGACTATGGTGAAAAGTGAAATATCCTGAAATAAAACCCAGAAAGAAAGATTTCAAGAAACTGCTCTCTGATGTGTGCATTCATTTCAGAGAGTTAAAGCTTACTCTACATTCCCCAGTTTGGAAAATCTCTCTTTGAGGATTCTGAGAAGGGATATTAAGTGGTGACCAGAGACCACTGGCGAGCAAGGAAAAGTCTTTCATTGAAAACTGGAGAGAAGTTTTCTGAGCAACTGCTTTGTGATGTGTGTATGCATCTCATACAATTAAATCATTCTTTCGATTGAGCAGTTTGAAATCACTCTCTCTGTGGAACCTGAGAAAGGACATTTGGGAATGCTCTTAAGAATATGCTGAAAAGGAAATACTCTCTGATAAAAACCAGAAGGAAGCTCTCTGTGAAACTCCTTTGGATCACGTGAATTCCACTCACACAGTTAAGCTTCTGTTTTCATTGAGCAGTATTCTAACACTGTTTTAGTTTAGTCAGCTAAGGGATATGCAGGAGCTTTTTGAGGCTTATGGTGAAAACGTAAATATCTTCAGATAGAAACTGCAGAGAACATTTCCGAGGAGCTGCGTTGTGACGTGTGCATTCCACTCAGAGTTATACTTTTCTTCTCATAGAGGATTGGGGAATCCCTTTTGGAGAAAACGGTACCAGGGGACATTCGGGAGTATATGGACGGCTATGGTGGAAAAGGAAATATCTTCAGACAAAAACTGAAAAGAAGCTTTCTGTGAAACTGCTTTATTATAGATATGTTCATTCATCTCACATAGATAAAACTTTCTTTCTATTACCGAGTTTGGAAACTCCAACATGGACGGATTCATGAAGGGATGTTTGGGAGCTCATTCAGGCCTACAGTGAAAAAGGAGATATCTTCAGATGAAAATTGGATAGAAGCTTTCTGAGAAACTGCTTTGGGATGTGTGCATTCCACTCAGGGAGTTATACCTCTTTTCTCATAAGGCAGTGTTTGGACACTGTTCCTGTAAAACTAAAAAAGGAATATTTCAGAGTGCATGGAAGACTCTGGTGAAAAGTGAAATATTCTGATATAAAAACAAAGAAGCGTTCCAAGAAACTGCTCTCTGACATGTCCATTCATTATTCAGAGATAAGGCTCACTCCACATTTCCCAGTCTGAAAGTCTGTCTTTGAGAACTCTGAGAAGGGATATTATGTGGCGACCAGAGACCTGTGGTGAGCAAGGAAATGTCTTCCGTTGAAAACTGGAGAGAAGCTTTCTGAACAACTGCATTGTGATGTGTGTGTTCATCTCATAGAGTCAAATCATTCTTTGGATTGAGCGTTTTGAAATCACTCTTTCTGTGGAACATGAGAAAGGACATTTGGGATCGCTCTAAAGAATGTGCTGAAAAAGAACAACCCTCTGATAAAAACGATAAGGAAGCTTTCTGTGAAACTGCTCTGGGTCACATGAATTCCACTCACACAGGTAAGCTTCTGTTTTCATTGAGCAGTATTCTAGCACTGTTTTAATTTAGTCAGCTAAGGGATACTCGGGAGCACTTTGAGGCTTATTGTGAAAACAGAAATATCCTCAGATAGAAACTGGAGAGAAGTTTTCCGAGGAGCTGCTTTGTGGCGTGTGCATTCCACTCACAGAATTATACCTTTCTTGTCATAGAGGATTGGGAAAGCGTGTTTGGAGAAAAAGCTAACAGGGGACATTCGGGAGTATATGGGTGGCTATGGTGAAAAAGGAAATATCCTCAGACAAAGTCTGGAAAGAAGCTTGCTGTGAAACTGCTTTGTGATAGATATGTTTCTTCATCTCACATAGATAAAACTTTCTTCCTATTACGCAGTTTTGAAACTGCATCACGGACGGATTCACAAAGGGTCATTGGGGAGCACATTCAGACCTAAGGTGAAATCAGAAATATCTTCAGATAAAAATTGGAGAGAAACTTTGGGAGAAAAGCTTTGTGTTGTGTGCATTCCACTCAGGGAGTTATACCTCTTTTCTCATAAGGCAGTATTTGAACACTGTTCCTGTAAAACCGAAAAAGTGATATTTCAGAGTGCATTGAAGACTGGCGAAAAGTGAAATATCCTCAAATAAAACCCAGAGTGAACTGTTCCAAGAAGCTGCTGTGTGACGTGTGCATTCATTTCAGAGAGATAAAGCTTACTCTACTTTGCTGAGTTTGGAAACTCTGTCTTTGCAGAATCTGTGAAGGGATATTATGTGGTGCCTGGAGGCTTGTGGTGAGCAAGAAAACGTCTTCCGATGAAAACTGGAGAGAAGCTTTCTGAGCAACTGCTTTGTGATGTGTGTGTTCGTCTCATGGAGTTAAACCATTCTTTGGATTCAGTGAGCAGTCTGAAATCGCTGTTTTTGTGGAATCTGAGGAGGAACATTTGGGAATGCTCCTTAGAATATGGAGAAAGAAATATCCTTAGGTAAAATCGAGAGGGATGCTTTCTGTGAAGCTTCTCTGTGTCATCTTAATTCCTCTCACTCAGTTAAGCCTCTCTTTTCATTGAGCTGTTTTCTAATCCTGTTTGTGTTTAGGGTGTGAAGGGATATTCGGGAGTGCTTTGAATATTATGGTGAAAAAGAAAATATGTTCAGACCGAAACTGGAGAGAACCTTTCTGACGAACTGCATTGTGACCTGTGCATTCCACTCACAGTGTTATACCTCTCTTCTCATACAGCACTGGGGAAACCATTTAGGAGAAACAGGTACCAGGTGATATTCCACAACATGTTGATGCTTATGTTGAAAAGGGAAATGGCCTCAGATGAAAACTGGAAAGAACCTTTCTATGAAACTGCTGTGTCATATGTGTATTCATCTCAGATAGATAAAGCTTTCTTTACATTATGCAGTTTGGTAACTCTGTAATGGATGGATCCACGAAGTGACATTCGGGAGCACATTCAGGACTATGGTGAAAAAGAAATATCTTCAGATAAAAACCGGAAAGAAGCTTTCTGTGAATCTGCTTTTTGCTATGTTTATTCATCTCACATAGATAAAACTTTCTTTATATTATGCAACTTGGAAACTCCATCATGGATGGATCCCCAAAGGGATATTCTGGATCACATTAGGGCCTATGGTGAAAAAGAAGATATCTTCAGATAAAAACTGGATAGAAGCTTTCTGAGAACGTGCTTTGTGATGTGTGCATTCCACTTAGTGAGTTATACCTCTTTTCTCAAAAGGCAGTGTTTGAACACTGTTCCTGTAAAACTGGAAAAGGAATATTTCAGAGCACATCTAAGACTACGGCGAAAAGTGAAATATCCTGAATTAAAACCCAGAAAGAAGCGTTCCAAGAGACTGCTTTCTAACGTGTGCATTCATTTCAGAGACTTAAAGCTTACTCTACATTTCCCAGTTTGGAAAGTCTGTTTTTGAGGATTCTGCAAAGGGATATTATGTGGCGACCATAGGCCTGTGGCAAACAAGGAAATATCCTCCATTGAAAACTGGAGCGAAGCTTTCTGAGCAACTGCTTTGAGATGTTTGTATTCATCTGATGGAGTTAAATCATTCTTTGGATTGAGCAGTTTGAAATCACTGTTTCTGTGGAATCTAAGAAAGGACATTTGGGAACAGTCTTTAGAATATCCTGAAAAAGAAATTACCTCAGATAGAAACCAGAAGGAAGCATTCTGTGAAACTGCTCTGTGCCATGTGAATTCCACTCACACAGTTAAGCTTCTCTTTTCATTCAGTAGTATTCTAACACTGTTTTTGTTTAGTCCACGAAGGGATATTCAGGAGCAATTTGAGGCTTACGGTGAAAAAGGAAATATCTTCAGACAGAAACTGGAGAGAAGCTTTCCAAAGAGCTGCTTTGTGACACGTGCATTTCAATCACAGAATTATAACTTTCTTCTCCTAGAGGATTGGGGAATCACTTTTGGAGAAAAAGCTACCAAGGGACATTCGGGAGTATTGGGACAGCTATGGTGAAAAAGGAAATATCCTCAGACAAAAACAAGAAAGAAGATTTCCGTGAAACTGCTTTGTGATAGATATGTTTATTCATCTTACATAGACAAAACTTTCCTTATATTACCCAGTTTGGAAACCTCTTCAAGGATGGATTCGTGAAGGGACATTTGGAAGCACATTCAGGCCTATGGTGAAAAAGGAGATGACTTCAGATAAAAATTGGATAGAAGCTTTCTGAGAAACTGCTTTGTGATGTGTGCATTTCATTAAGGGAGTTATACCTCTTTTCTCATTAGGCAGTGTATGAACACTGTTCCTGTAACACCGAAAAAGTAATATTTTGGAGCACATGAAAGACTGGCAAAGAGTGAAATATCCTGAAATAAAACACAGAAAGAAGTGTTACAAGAAACTGCTCTCTGACATATTCATTCTATTCAGAGTGTTAAAGCTTACTCTACATTTACCAGTTTGGAAAGTCTGTCTTTGAGGATTCTGCGAAGGGATATTAAGTGGCAACCGGAGGCCTGCGGCAAGCAAGGAAATGTCTTCCATTAAAAACTGGAGAGAATCGTTCTGAGCAACTCCTTTGTGATGTTTGCATGCATCTCATAGAGTTAAGTCATTCTTTGGATTGAGCAGTTTGAAATCACTGTTTCTGTGGAATCTGAGGAAGGACATTTGGGAACGCTCTTCAGAAATCCCTGAAAAAGAAATAACCTAAGATAGAAACCAGAAGGCAGCTTTCTGAGAAAGTGTTCTGTGTCACTTGAATTCCGCTCACACAGTTAAGCTTCCCTTTTCATTGAGTAGTGTTCTAACACTGTTTTTGTTTAGTCTGCAAAAGGATATTTGAGAGTGCTTTGAGGCTTACGTTGAAAAAGGAAATGTCTTCAGATAGAAACTGCAGAGAAACTTTCCGAAGAGCTGCTTTGTGACGTGTGCATTCCAGTTGCAGAATTATACCTTTCTTCTCATAGAGGATTGGGGAATCCCTTTTGTAGAAAATGCTACCAGGGGACATTTGGGAGTATATGGATAGCTATGGTGAAAAAAGAAATATCCTCAGACAAAAACTGAAAAGATTTCTGTGAAATGGTTTGTGTTAGATATGCTTATTCTTCTCACATAGATAAAACTTTTCTTCTATTACACAGTTTAGAAACTACGTCATGGACGGAACCGTGAAGGGACATTCAGGAGCACATTTGGGCCTATGGTGCAAAAGGAGATATCTTCAGATAAAAACTGGATAGAAGCTTTCTGAGAAACTGCTTTGTGATGTGTGCATTCCACTCAGGGAGTTATACCTCTTTTCTCATAAGACAGGGATTGAACACTGTTCCTGTAAAACCGAAAATGTAATATGTCAAAAAGAATGGAAGACTATGGCGAAAAGTGAAATATCCTGAAGTAAAACCCAGAAAGAAGCATTCCAAGAAATTGCTATCTGACATGTGCATTGATTTCAGAGAGTTAAAGCTTACGCTACATTTCCAGTTTGGAAAGTCTGCCTTTCAGTTTTCTGTGAATGGATATTAAGTGACGACTGAAGGCCTGTGGTGAGCAAGGAAATGTCTTCCGTTGATAACTGGAGAGAAGCTTTCTGAGCAACTGCTTTGTGATGTGTGTATTCATCTCATAGAGTTAAATCATTCTTTGGATTGAGCAGTTTGAAATCACTCTTTCTGTGGAACCTGAGAAAGGACATTTCAGAACACCCTTAAGAATATGCTGAAAAAGAAATACCCTCCGATAAAAACCACAAGGAAGCTTTCTGTGAAACTGCTCTGTGTCATGTGAATTCCACTCGCACAGGTAAACTTCTGTTTTCATTGAGCAGTATTCTAACACTGTTTTAGTTTAGTCAGCTAAGGGATACTCGGGAGCGCTTTGAGGCTTATGGTGAAAACGGAAATATCTTCAGATACAAACTGGAGAGAAGATTTCTGAGGAGCTCCTTTGTGATGTGTGCATTCCACTCATACAGTTATACTTTTATTCTCATAGAGGATTGGGGAATCCCTTTTGGAGAAAAACCTTCCAAAGGACATTCGGGAGTATATGGACGTCTACCGTGAAAAAGGAAATATCATCAGAAAAAACTGGAGAGAAGCTTTCTGAGAAACTGTTTGGTGATGTCTGCATTCCACTCAGGGAGTTATACCATTCTCCTCATAAGGCACTGTGTGAACACTATTCCTTTAAAGCTAAAAAGATAATATTTGGATCACATTGAAGACTATTCAAAAAGGGAAATATCCTTAAATAAAACCCAGAGAGAAGCGTTCCAAGAAACTGCTCTCAGATACGTACATTCATTTCAGAGTTAAAGCTTACTCTACTTTGCCCCCTTTGGAAACTCTGTCTTTGAGGAATCTGTCAAGGGATATTAAGTGCGCCTGGAGGCTTGTGGTGAGCAAGGAAACGTCTTTCGATGAAAACTGGAGATAAGCTTTCTGAGCAACTGCTTTCTGATGTGTGCATTCATCTCTTAGAGTTAAACAATTCTTTGGATTGAGCAGTTTGAAATCACTGTTTTTGTGGAATCTGAGGAAGGATATTTGGGAATGCTGCTTGGAATATAGAGAAAGAAATATCCTCAGGTAAAATCCAGAAGGAAGCTTTCTGTGAAACTGCCGTGTGTCGTCTTAATTCCTCTTGCTCAGTTAAGCCTCTTTATTCATTGAGAAGCTTTCTAACCCTGTTTCTGTTTAGCGTGTGAAGGAATATTCGGGAGTGCTTTGAGGCTTACGGTGAAAAAGGAAATATGTTCAGACCGAAACTGGAGAGAAGCTTTCCGAGGAACTGCTTTGTTATGTGTGCATTTCACTCATGATATTATACCTCTCTTCTCATACAGCATCGAGAAACCCTTTTGGAGAAAAAGGTACCAGGTGATATTTGGGAGCATGTTGATGCCTATGGTGAATAGGGAAATAGCCTCAGACAAAAACTGGAAAGAAGCATTCAATGAAACTGCTCTGTGATATGTGTATTCATCCCACGTAGGTAAATCTTTCTTTACATTATGAAGTTTGGTAACTCTTTCATGGATGGATCCACGAAGGGACATCAGAAGCACATTCAGGACTATGGTGAAAAAGGAAATATATTCAGATAAAAACTGGAAAGAAGTTTTCTGTGAATCTGCTTTTTGCTATGTTTATTCATCTCATGTAGATAATGAGATGAATATGTTCAGATAGAAACTGGAGAGAAATATGTTCAGATAGAAACTGGAGAGAAGCTTAAAGAGGAACTGCTTTGTGATGTGGAAATTTCACTCACAGTGTTATACCCTCTTATCATACAGCATTGGGGAAACCCTTTGGAGGAAAAGGTATCAAGAGACATTCAGGGGCATATTGACGAATATGATGAAAACCGAAATAGCCTCAGACTAAAAGTGGAAAGAAGCTTTCTGTAAAACTGCTCAGTGATATGTGTATTCTTCTCACGTAGATAAACCTTTCTTTACATTACGCAGCTTGGAAACTCTGTCATGGATGGATCTGTGAAGGGACATTTGGGAGAATATTCTGGACTGTGGTGAAAAAGGAAATATTTTAAGATAAAAACTGGAAAGAAGCTTTCTGTGAATTTGCTTTTTGCTATGCTTATTCATCTCACATTGATAAAGCTTTCTTTCCATTACACAGCTTGGAAACTCTGTCATGGATGGATCTGTGAAGGGACATTGGGGAGTACATTCAGGCCTATGCTGAAAATGGAAATATCTTCAGATAAAAACTGGAGAGAAGCTTTCTGAGAAACTGTTTTGTGAAGTGAGCATTCCTCTCAGGGATTTATATGTCTTTTCTCATAAGGCAGTGTTTGAACTCTATTCCTGTAAAACTGAAAAAGGGATATTATGGAGTGCATTGAAGACTATGGTGAAAAGTGAAATATCCTCAAATAAAACTCAGAAAGAATCGTTCCAAGAAACTGCTCTCTGACATGTGCATTCATTTCACAGAGTTAAAGCTTACTCTACATTGTCCCATTTGGAAACTCTGTCTTTGAGGAGTCTGCGATGGGATATTATGTGGCTCCCGGAGGCATGTGGTGCGCAAGGAAATGTCTTCCGTTGAAAACTGGAGAGAAATTTTCTGAGCAGCTGCTTTGTCATGTGTGTATTATTCTCATAGAGTTAAATCATCCTTTGGAATGAGCAGTTTGAAATCAGTTTCAGTGTAACCTGAGAAAGGACATTTGGGAACGTTCTTAAGAATATGCTGAAAAACAAATACCCTCTGATAAAAACCAGAAGAAAGCTTCCTGTGAAACTTCTCTGTGTCGTGCGAATTTCACTTGCCCAGTTAAGTGTCACTTTTCATTGAGCAGTTTCCTTACACTGTTTATGTTTAGCGTGCATAGGAATATTTCGGAAGACTTTGAGGCTTACAGTGAAAAAGGAAATATGTTCTGATAGAAACTGGTGAGAAGCTTTCCCAGGTGGTGCTTTGTGACGTGTGCATTCCACTCACAGTGCTATACCTCTCTTCTCATACAGCATCTAGGAAACCGATTCTGTGAAACTGTTCTGAGATATGTGTATTCATCTCACATAGGTAAATCTTTCTCTACATTTCATAGCTTGGAAAATCTGCCATGGATGGATCCACGAAGGGATATTCAGGAGCACATTCAGGACTATGGTGAAAAAGAAAATATCTTCAGATAAAAACTGGAAAGAAGCTTTCTGTGAGTCTGCTTTTGCTGTGTTTACTCATCTCACATAGATAAAGCTTTCTTTCTATTACGCAGTTTGGAAACTCCGTCATGGATGGATCCCCGATGGGATATTCCAAAGCACATTCAGGCCTATGGTGAAAAAGGAAATATCTTCAGAGAAAAACTGGAGAGAAGCTTTCTGAGAAACTGCTTTGTGATGTGTGCATTCCACTCAAGGAGTTATACATCTTTTCTCATAAGGCAGTGTTTGAACACTGTTCCTGTAAAACGAAAAAGTGATATTTTGGAGCGCATTGAAGACTATGACAAAAAGTGATATATCCTCAAATAAAACCCAGAAAGAAGCGTACCAAGAAATGGCTCTCAGATATGTGTATTCATTTCACAGAGGTAAAACTTACTCTACATTGCCCAATTTGCAAATTCTGTCTTTCAGGAATCTGCGAAGGGATATTTAGTGGTGCCCATTCACCTGTGGTGAGCAAGGAAATGTCCTTCAATGAAAAGTGTAGAGAAGCTTTCTGAGCAACTGCTTTGTGATGAGTGTATTCATCTCATAGAGTTAAATCTTTCTTTGGATTGAGCAGTTTGAATTCACTGTTTCTGTGGAATCTGAGGAGGGACATTTGGGAACGATCTTTAGAATATGGAGAAAAAAAATCCCCCGATAAAAACCAGAAGGAAGCTTTCTGTGAATCTGCTGTGTGTCATGTGAATTCCTCTCACTCAGTTAAGCTTCTCTTTTCATCTAGCAGTTTTCTAACATTGTTCATGTTTAGCGTATGAAGGGATATACAGGAGCACTTTCAGGCTTATGGGGAAAAAGAAAATATGCTCAGATAGAAACGTGAGAGAAGCTTTCCGTGGAATTGATTTGTGACATGTGCATTCCATTATCAGTATTATACCTCTCTTCTCATACAGCATTGGGGAAATCCTTTAGGAGAAAAAGGTACAAAACGCTATTCAGGAGCATATTGATGACTATGGGGAAAAGGGAAATATCTTCAGACAAAAACTGGAAAGAAGCTTTCTCTGAAACTGCTCGGTGATGTGTGTATTCATCTGATATAGATAAAGGTTTCATTACATTACACAGCTTGGAAACTCTGTCATGGACATATCTGTGAAGGGACATTCGGGAGCACATTCAGGACTATGGTGAAAATGGAAATATATTCAGATAAAAACTGAATAGAAGCTTTCTGTGAATCTGCTTTTTACTATGTTTATTCATCTCACACTTGTAAGATTTCTTTACACTACACAGCTTGGAAACTCCGTCATGGATGGATCCACGAAGGGATATTCAGGATCACATTCTTGCCTTTGGTGAAAAATTAAATGTCTTCACATAAAAACCGGAGAGAGCTTTCTGAGAAACAGCTTTGTGATACGTGTATTCCACTCAGGGAGTTAAAACTCTTTTCTCATAAGGCAGTGTTTGAACACCGTTCCTGTAAAACTGAAAAAGTGATATTTCGGAGTGCTTTGAAGACCATGGCAAAAAGTGAAATATCCTCAAATAAAACCCAGAAAGAAGCGTTCTAAGAAACTGCTCTGTGATATGTGCTTTCATTTAACGGAGCTAAAGCTTTCTCTACATTGCCCAGTTTGGAAACTCTGTCTTTGAGGAATCTACGAAGGGATATTAAGTAGCACCAGAGGCTTGTGTTGAGCAAGGAAATGTCTTCCGTTGAAAACTGGAGAGAAGCTTTCTGAGCAACTGCTTTTTGATGTGTGGATTCATCTCATAAAGATAAATCATTCTTTGGATTGAGTAGTTTGAAATCACTGTTTCTGTGTAACCTGAGAGAGGACATTTGGGAACACTCTTTAGAATATGCTGAAAAAGAAATACCCTCGGATACAAAGCAGAAGGAAGCTTTCTGTGAAACTGTTCTATGTCGTGTGAATTCCACTTGCACAGTTAAGTTTCTCTTTTCATTGAGCAGTATTCTAACACTATGCTTAATCTGCAAAGGGATATTCGGGACTGCTTTGAGGCTTACGGTGAAAAAGAAAATATATTCGGATAGAAACTGGACAGAAGCTTTCCAAGGAACTGCTCTGTGTACGTGTGCATTCCACTCACAGATTTATACCTTTCTTCTCTTAGAGGACTGGGGAATCCCTTTCAGAGAAAAAGCTACCAAGGGACATTTGGGAGTATATGGATGGCTATGGTGGAAAAGTAAACATCCTCAGACAAGAACCGGAGAGAACCTTTCTGTGAAACGGCTTTGTGATAGATATGTTTATTCATCTCAAAGAGATAAAATTTTTTCTTATATTATGCAGATTGGATACTCCCTCATGGACTGATCCGCAAAAGGACATTCTTGAGCACATTCAGGCCTATGGGGAAAAAGGAAATATCTTCAGATAAAAACTGGAGAGAAGTTTTCTGAGACGTTGCTTGTGATGTGTGCATTGCACTCAGGGAGTTACACCTCTTTTCTCATAAGGCAGTTTTGAGCATTGTTTCTGTAAAAATGAAAAAGTTATTTTGGAGTGCATTGAAAACTATGGCGAAAAGTGAATTATCCTCAAATAAAACGCAGAAAGAAGCATTTCAAGAAACTGCTCTTTGATATGTGCATTCATTTCACAGAATTAAAGCTTACTCAACATTGCCCAGTTTGGAAACTCTGTCTTTGAGGAATCTGCAAAGGTATATTAAGTGGCTCTCAGAGGTCTGTGATGAACAAGGAAATGTCTTCCTTTGAAAACTGGAGAGTAGCTTTCTGAGCAACTGCTTTGCAATGTGTGAATTCATCTCATAGAGTTAAACCATTCTTTGGATTGAGTAGTTTGAAATCACTGCACCTGTGGAATCTGAGGAAGGACATTTGGGAATGCTCTTAAGAATATGGAGAACTAAATATCCTCAGATAAAACAAGAAGGACGCTTTCTGTTAAACTGCTGTGTGTCATGTGAATTCCTCTCACTCAGTTAAGCTTCTCTTGCATTGACCAGTTTTCATACTGTTTATGTTTAGCATGCGAAGGGATATTCGGGAGGGCTTTCAGGTTTACAGTGAAAAAGGAAATATCTTCAGATAGTAAATGGAGAGAAGCTTTCCAAGGAACTGCTTTGTGAAGAGTGCATTCCACTCAGAGTTATACCTCAGTTCTCATACAGCATTGGGAAAACATTTTGAAGAAAAATGTAGCAAGGAATATTCGGGAGCATATTGACACCTATGGTGAAAAAGGAAATAGCCACAGACAAAAAATGGAAAGAAGCTTTCTGTAAAACTGATCTGTCACATGTGTATTCATCACACATAGATAAAGCTTTCTTTACATTACGCAGCTTGGAAACTCTGTCATGGACGGATCCATGAAGGGACATTCGGGAGCACATTCAGGACTACAGTGAAAATGGAAATATCTTCAGATAATTACTGCAGAGAAGCTTTCTGAGAAACTGCTTTGTGATGTGAGCATTCCACTCAGGGAGTTATACCTCTTTTCTCATAAGGCAGTGTTTGAACACTGTTCCTGTAAAACCAAAAAAGTGATATTTCAGAGTGCATTGAAGACTATGGCAAAAACTGAACTATCCTTAAGTAAAACCCAGAAAGAAGCGTTCCAAGAAACTGCTGTCTGATATGTGCATTCACTGCACAGAATTAAAGCATACTCCACATTGTCCAGTTTGCAAACTCTGACTTTGAGGAATATGTGAAGGGATATTAAGTGATGCCCAGGAAACCTGTGGTGATCAAGGAAATGTCTTCCCACGAAAACTGGAGAGAAGCTTTCTTAGCAACTGCTTTGTGATATGTGCATTCATCTCACAGAGTTAAACCATTCTTTGGATTGAGCAGTTTGAAATCACTGTCTCTGTGGTATCTCAGGAAGGACATTTGGGATTGCTCTTTGGAATACAGAGAAAAAAATATCCTCAGATGAAAACCAGAAGGAAGCTTGCTGTGAAACTACTATGTGTTGTGTGAATTCTTCTCACTCAGATAAGCTTCCTTTTTCATTGAAGAGTTTTCTAACACTGTTTTTATTTAATGTGTGAAGGGATATTCAGAAGCGTTTGAGTCTTACAATGAGAAAGGAAATATGTTCAGATAGAAACTGGACAGAAGTTTTCTGAGGAACTGCTTTGTGACGTGTGCATTTCACTCATAGTATTGTACATCTCTTCTCATACAGCATCAGGGAAACCCTTTTGGAGTATAAGGTATCAAAGGATATACGGGAGCATATTGACGCCTATGGTGAAGAGGGGAAGAGCCTCAGACAAAAACTGGAAAGCAGCTTTCTATGAAACTGCTCTGTGGTATGTGTATTCATCTCACATAGATAAAGCTTTCTTTACATTACACAGTTTGCAAACTCTGTCATGGACGGATCCACGAAAGGACATTCAGGAGAACATTGTGGACTATGGTGAAAAAGGAAATATCTTCAGATAAAAACTGGAAAGAAGCCTTCTGAGATTCTGCTTTTTGCTATGTTTATTTATCTCACATAGATAAAGCTTTCTTTATATTACAGAGCTTGGAAACTCCATCAAGGATGGAACCATGAAGGGACATTCAGGCCAATGGTGTAAAAGGAAACACCTTCAGAAAAAAAAAGGAGAGAAGTTTTCTGGGAAACCACTTTGTGATGTGTGAATTCCACTCAGGGAGTTTTAACTCCTTTCTCTTAAGGCAGTGTTTGAACACTTTCCTGTAAAACCGAAAACGTTGTATTTTGGAGTGCATTGAAAACTATGGGGTAATGTGAACTGTCTTCAAATAAAAACCAGAAAGAAGAGTTCCAAGAAACTGCTCTCTGTTATGTGCATTCATTTCACAGAGTTAAAGTTACTCG
This sequence comes from Theropithecus gelada, assembly GCF_003255815.1. Classification (NCBI taxonomy): domain Eukaryota; kingdom Metazoa; phylum Chordata; class Mammalia; order Primates; family Cercopithecidae; genus Theropithecus; species Theropithecus gelada. The sequence goes on along the minus strand of NC_037678.1, from coordinate 37,732,214 downwards.
GGGGGGGGGGGGGGGGAGCAAGATGGCCGAATAGGAACAGCTCCAGTCTCCAACTCCCAGCGCCAGCGACACAGAAGACCGGTGAGCATTTTCAACTGAGGTACTGGGTTCATCTCACTGGGGAGTGCCGGACGATCGGTGCTGGTCAGCTGCTGCAGCCCGACCAGCGAGAGCTGAAGCACGGCGAGGCATCACCTCACCTGGGAAGTGCAAGGGGGAAGGGAATCCCTTTTCCTAGCCAGGGGAACTGAGACACACAACACCTGGAAAATCGGGTAACTCCCACCCCAATATTGC
>NC_037678.1:37709222-37731596 GCF_003255815.1 Theropithecus gelada | reverse complement strand
AAAACCAAACACCGCATGTTCTCACTCATAGGTGGGAACTGAACAATGAGATCACTTGGACTCAGGAAGGGGAACATCACACACCGGGGCCTATCATGGGGAGGGGGGAGGGGGGAGGGATTGCATTGGGAGTTATACCTGATGTAAATGACGAGTTGATGGGTGCAGCACACCAATAAGGCACAAGTATACATATGTAACACACCTGCACGTTATGCACATGTACCCTACAACTTAAAGTATAATAATAATAAATAAATAAATAAATAAATAAAAATTTTTAACTACCCCATGCTTTTCTTGATAAAAATATGAAAAATACAACTAAGAACTTTCAATAGCTTTTCAGAAGTGTATATGTAACATAAACGGTTGATAATAAAACAATTGAGATTTAAACAAAAAAAAAAAAAAAAGAAAGTTTTCTTCTGGTTTTTATCGGAGGGTATTACTTTTTCAGCATATTCTTAAGAGTGTTCCCAAATGTCCTTTCTCAGGTTCCACAGAAACAGTGATTTCAAACTGCTCAATCTAAAGAATGTTTTAACTCTATGAGACGAACACAAACATCACGAAGCCATTGCTCCAAAAGCTTCCCTCCAGTTTTCATCAGAAGACGTTTCCTTTCTCAACACAAGCCTTCGGACGCCACTTAATATCCCTTCACAGATTCCTTCAAGACAGAGTTTCAAAAAGGGGCAATATAGTGTAAGCTTGAACTTTCTGAAATGAAAGCACACATCAGAGAGCAGTCTCTTAGAACGCTTCTTTTTGAGTTTTATTTCAGGATATCTCACTTTTTGCCATATCTTCAATGTGCTGGAAAATATCGCTATTTCAGTTTCTCAGGAACAGTGTTCAAACACTGTCTTATGAGAAAAGAGGTATAACTCCCTGAGTGTAATGCACACATCACAAAACAGTTTCTCAGAAAGCTTCTCTCCAGTTTTTATCTGGAGATATTTCCTATTTCCTCACAGGCCTGAATGTGCTGCCAAATGTCCCTTCGCGAATCCATTTATGTTGCAGTTTCAAAACTGTGTAATGGAAAGAAAGTTTTATCTATGTTAGATGAATACACATATCTATCACAAAGCGGTTTCACAGTAAGCTTCTTTCCAGGTTTGTCTGAGGATATTTCCTTTTTCACCATAGCCATCCACATACTCCCAAATGTCCCCTGGTAAATTTTTCTCCAAATGGTATTTCCCAATCCTCTATGAGAAGAAAAGTATAACTCTGTGAGTGGAATGCACACATCACAAAGGAGCTCCTCAGAAATCTTCTGTCCAATATCTGACTGAAGATATTTTCGTTTTCACCATAAGCCTCAAAACGCTCCCGAGTATCCCTTAGTTGACTAACCTAAAAGAGTGTTAGAATACTGCTCAATGGAAACGGAAGCTTAACTGTGCGAGTGGACTTCACGTGACCTAGAGCAGTTTCACAGAATGTTTCCTTCTGGTTTTTATTGGAGGGTAGCTCTTTTTCAGCATATTCGCAAGAGCATTAACAAATGTCTTTTCTCAGGTTCCACAGAAAGAGTGATTTAAACAGCTGAATCCGAGGAATGATTTAACTCTATTAGTTGAATACACACATCACAAAGCAGTTGATCTGAAGGCTTCTCTCCAGTTTTCATTGGAAGACGTTTCCTTTCTCACCACAAGCCTCCGGGAATCACTTAATCTCCCTTCACAGATTCCTGAAAGACAGAATTTCCAAACTGGGTAATGTAGTGTAAGCATTAACACTCTGAAATAAATGTACAGGTTGGAGAGCAGTTTCTTGGAACTCTTCTTTCTGGGTTTTATTTCGGGATACTTAACTTTCACGGTAGTCTTCAATGCGCTGCACAATATCACTCTTTCAGTTTTACTGAAACAGTGTTCCAACCCTGTCTTATGAGAAAAGAGGTACAACTCCCTTAGTGGAATGCACATGTCACAAAGCACTTTCTTAGAAAGCTTCTTTCCAGTTTTAATCTGAAGATATCTACTTTTTTCCCTCAGGCCTGAATGTGCTCCTGAATGTCCCTTCATGAATTCGTCCATGACGCAGTTTCAAAACTACGTAATAGAAAGAAAGTTTGGTGTATGTGAGATGAATAGACATATCTACAAGAAAGCAGTATCACAGAAATCTTCTTTCCAGTTTTTATCTGAGGATATTTCCTTTTTCACTGTAGCCATCCATATACTCCCAAATGTCCCCGGGTAGAATTTACCCCAAACGGGATTCCCCAATCCTGTGTGCAAAGGAAAGTATAACTCTGGGCGTGGAATGCACACGTCACAAAGCAGCTCCTCAGGAATATTCTCTCCAGCATCTATCTGAAGCTTTTCCATTTTAATCATAAGCTTCAAAGTGCTCCCATGTATCCCTTAGGTAACTAAACTAAATCAGTGTTAGAATTATGCTCAATGAAAACCAAAGCTTAACTATGCAAGTGGAACTCACATGACCTAGAGCAGTTTCACAGAAAGTTTCCTTCTGGTTTTTATCGGAGGGAATTGCTTTTTCAGCATATTCTAAAGAGCATTCCCAAATGTCCTTTCTCAGGTTACACAGAAACAGTGATTTCAAATTGCTTGATCCAAAGAATGATTTAAATCTATGAGTTAAATATACACATCACTAAGTAATTGGTCCAAAATCTTTTCTCCAGTTTTCATCGAAAGATGTTTAATTTCTAGCCACAAGCCTCTGGGTGCCACTTAATGTCCCTTCAAAGATTCCTCAAACACAGAGTTTCCAAACATGGCAACATATTGTAAGGTTTAACTCTCTGAAATGTAGGCACACATCAGAGAGCAGTTTCTTAGAACACTTCTTTCTGGGTTTTAATTCAGGATATTTCACTTTTCGCCATAGTCTTCAATGCGCTGTAAAATATCACTTTTTCAGTTTCACCGGAACGGTGTTCAAACATTGCCTTATGAGAAAAGAGGTAAAATTTCCTGAGAGGAATGCACACATCACAAAGCAGTTTCTTAGAAAGGTTCTCTCCAGTTTTTATCTGTAGATATGTCCTATTTCCCCACAGGCCTGCATATGCTTCCGAATGTCCCTTCACAAATCCGTCCCTGATGCCGTTTCAAAACTGCGTAATAGAAAGAAGTTTTATGTATGTGAGACAATAGACATATCTATCACAAAGCACTTTCACAGAAAGCTTCTTTACAGTTTTTCTCTGAGAATATTTCCTTTTTCACCATAGCTGTCCATATACTCCCTAATGTCCCCTGGTAGCTTTTTCTGCAAATGGGATTCCCCAATCCTCTATGAGTAGAAAAGTGTAGCTCTCTGAGAGTGATGCACAGGTAACAAAGCAGCTTCTCGGAAATCTTCTCTCCAGTATCTATCTGAAGATATTTTCATTGTAAACCTCAAAGCGCTCCAGATTATCCCTTAGCTGACTAACCTAAAACAGTGTTCTAATACTGCTCAATGAAAACAGAAGCTTAAGTGTGCAAGTGGAATTCACGTGATCTTGAGCAGTTTCACAGAAAATTTCCCTCTGGTTTTTATCGAAGGATATTTCTTTTTCAATATATTCTTAACAGCATTCCCAAATGTCCTTTCTCAGGTTCCACAGAAATAGTGATATCAAAATGCTCAATCCAAAGAATGCTTTAACTCTATGAGATGAATTCACACATTGCAAAGCAGTTACTCCGAAAGCTTCTCTTCAGTTTTCATCTGAAAACGTTTTCTTTTTCACCACAAGCCTACAGGAACCACTTAATCTCCTTCGCAGATTCCTCAAAGACAGTGTTTCCAAACTGGACAAAGGCGTGAAAGCTTTAACTCTGTGAAATGAATGCACACGTTGTAAAGCAGTTGCTTGGAACGCTTCTTTCTGGGTTTTCTTTCAGGATATTTCACTTTTCACCATAGTCTTCAATTCACTGCAAAATATCACTTTTTCAGTTTTACAGGAACAGTTTTCAAACACTGCCTTATGAGGAAAGAGGTACAACTCCCTGAGTGGAATGCACATATCACAAAGCAGTTTATCAAAAAGCTTCTCACCAGTTTTTATCTGAAGATATCTTCTATTTCCTCAGCAGCCTCAATGTGCTTCCGAACGTCCCTTCACTAATCAGTCAATGACGCAGTTTCAAAACAGTGTAATAAAAAGAAAGTTTTATCTATGTGAGATGAATAGACATATCTATCCCAAAGCAGTTTCACAGAAAACTTCTTTCGAGTTTTTGTATGATGATATTTCCTTTTTCACCATAGCCGGCCATATAGTCCCAAATGTCCTCTGGTAGCTTTTTCTCCAAACGGGTTCCCCCAATCTTCTATGAGAAGAAAAGTATAACTCTGTGAGTGGAAGGCACACGTCACAAAACAGCTCCTTGGAAGTCTTCTCTCCATTATCTATTTGAGGATATTTCCGTTTTCACCGTAAGCCTCAAAGCGCTCCCAACTATCCCTTAGCTGATTAACCTAAACAGTGTTAGAATACTGCTGATTGAAAACAGAAGCTTAACAGTGCGAGTGAACTTCACGTGACCAAGAACAGTTTCACAGAAGGTTTCCTTCTGGTTTTTATTGGAGGGTATTCCTTTTTCAACATATTCTTAAGAGCATTCCAAAATGTCCTTTCTCAGGTTCCACAGAAACAGTGGTTTCAAACTGCTCAATCCAAAGAATGATTTAACTCTATTATACGAATACACACATCACAAAGTAGTAACTCCGAAAAGTTCTCTCCAGTTTTCATCAGAAGATGTTTCCTTTCTCACCTTAAGCCTCCACATGCCACTTAATATCCTTTCATGGATTCCTCAAAGACAGAGTTTCCAAACTGGGCGACATAGTGTAAGCTTTATCTCTCTGAAATGAATGCACACATCAGAGAACAGTTTCTTGGAACGCTTCTTTCTGGGTTTCACTTCAGGATATTTCACTTTTTGCCGTAGACTTCAACGTGCTGCAAATTATCACTTTTTCAGTTTTACAAGCACTGTGTTCAAACACTGAATTATGAGAAAAGAGGTTTAAACACTGAATGGGAGGCACAGATCACAAAGCAGACTCTCCAAAACTTCTCTCCAGTTTTTATCTGGAGATATTTCCTATTGCTCCACAGGCCTGAATGTGCTCCCAAATGTCCCTTCCCAAATCCATCCATGATGCAGTTTCAAATCTTCGTAATAGAAAGAAAGTTTTATCTATGTGAGATGAATAGACATATTTATCACAAAAGAGTTTCATAGAAAGCTTCTTTCCAGGTTTTGTCTTCTTTCCAGTTTTTCCTTTTTCACCATAGCCGTCCATATACTCCCGAATGTCCCCTGGTAGCTTTTTCTACAAACTTGATTCCCCAGTCCTCTAAGAGAAGAAAAGTAAAACCCTATGAGTGGAATGCAGATGTCAAAAATCCGCTCCTCAAAAATCTCTCCATTATCTATCTGAAGATATTTGCGTTTTCAACGTAAGCCTCAAAGCACTCCCGAGTATCCCTTAGCTGACTAACCTAAAACACTGTAGAATACTACTCAATGAAAACAGAAGATTAACTGTGTGTGTGGAATTCACGTGACCTAAATCAGTTTCACAGAAAGTTTCCTTCTGGTTTTTATCGGAGGGTATTTCTTTTTCAGCATATTCTTAAGAGCGTTCCCCAATGTCCTTTCTCTGGTTCCACAGAAACAGTGATTTCAAACTGCGCAATCCAAAGAGTGATTTACCTCTATGAGATGAATACACACAACACAAACAGTTGCTCTGAAAGCTTCTCTCCAGTTTTCATCGGAAGACGTTTCCTTTCTCACCACAAGCCTCCGGGCATCACTTAGTATCTCTTCACAGTTTCCTGAAAGACAGATTTTCCAAACTGGGCAATGTAGTGTAAGCTTTAACTCTCTGAAATGAATGCACATGTCAGAGAGCAGTTTTTTGGAATGCTTCTTTTTGGTTTTATTACAGGGTATTTCACTTTTTGCAAAAGTTTTCAATGCGCTGCAAAATATCACTTTTTGAGTTTTACAAGAACAGTGTTCAAACACTGTCTTATGAGAAAAGAGGTATAACTCCCTGAGTGTAATGCACACATCACAAAGTGGTTTCTCAGAAAGCTTCTTTCAAGTTTTTATCTGAAGATATCTCCAATTTCTCCATGGGACTGAAAATTCTCACGAATGTCGCTTCATGACTCTGTCCGTGACACCATTTCAAAACTGCATAACAGAAATAAAGATTTAACTATGTTAGATGAATAGACGTATCTATCACAAAGCAGTTTCACAGAAACCTTCTTTCCAGTTTTTGTCTGAGGATACTTCCTTTTTCACCACAGCCGTCCATATACTCCCAAGTGTTCCCTGTTAGCGTTTTCTCCAAACGTGATAACCCAATCCTCTAAGACATGAAAAATATGAATCTGTGAGTGGGATGCAGATTTCAAAAAAAAGTTACTCAGAAATCTTCTCTATGGTATCTATCTGAAGATATTTCCATTTTCACCATAAGCCTCAAAGTGCTCCCGAGTATCCCTTAGCTGACTAAACTAAAACAGTGTAGAATATTGCTCAATGAAAACAGAAGCTTAACTGTGCGAGTGGAATTCATGTGACCTAGAGCAGTTTCACAGAAAGTTTCCTTTTGCTTTTTATTGTAGGGTATTTCTTTTTCAGCATAGTCTTAAGAGCATTCCCCAATGTCCTTTCTCTGGTTCCACGGAAACATTGACTTCAAACTGCTCAATCCAAAGAACGATTTACATCTATGGGATGGATACAAACATCACAAAGCAGTTACTCTGAAAGCTTCTCTCCGTTTTTCATCAGAAGACATTTCCTTTCTCACCACAAGCCTCTCGGCGCCACTTAATATCCCTTCACAGTTTCCTGAAAGACAGATTTTCCAAACTGGGCAACGTAGCGTAAGCTTTAACTCTCTGAAATGAATGCACACGTCAGAGAGCAGTTTCTTGGAATGCTTCTTTATGGGTTTTATTTCAGGCTATTTCACTTTTTGCCCTAGTCTTCAATGGGCTGCAATATATCACGTTTTCAGTTTTACAAGAAGACAGTTCAAACACTGCCTTATGAGAAAAGAGGTATAACGCCCTGAGTGGAATGCACACATCACAAAGCACTTTCTCAGAAAACTTCTTTCCAGTTTTTACCTGAAGATATCTCCAATTTCTCCATGGGCCTGAAAATTTTCCCAAATGTCACTGTGCAAATTCGTCCATGACACCCTTTCAAAACTGCATAATAGAAAGAAAGTTTTATCGATGTGAAATGAATAGACATATCTATCACAAAGCAGTTTGACAGAAAGCCTATTCCAGGTTTGTCTGAGCACATTTCCTTTTTCAACATAGCCATTCATATACTTCCGAGTGTCCCATGGTATATTTTTCTCCAATCGGATTCCCCAATCCTCTATGAGAAGAAAAGTATAACTCTGTGAGTAGAATGCACACGTCACAAAGCAACTAATCCGAATTCTTCTCTCCAGTATCTCTCTGAATATAATTCCAGTTTCACCATAAGCCTAAATGTGCTCCCGAATATTCCTTAGTTGAATAGCCTAAAACAGTGTTAGAATAATGCTCATTGAAAACAGAAGCTGAACTGTGCGTGTGGACTTCACATCACCTAGAGCAGTTTCATGGAAAGTTCCTTCTGGTTTTATCAGAGGGTATTTCTTTCTCATCATATTCTCAAGAGCGTTCCCAAATGTCCTTTCTCAGGTTCCACAGAAACAGTGATTTCAAACTGCTCAATCCAAAGAATGATTTAACTCTCTGAGATGAATACCCATATCACAAAGCAGTTGCTCCGAAAGCTTCTCTCCAGTTTTCATCAGAGGATGGTTCCTTTCTTACCACAAGCTTCCGGCTGCCACTTAATATCCCTTCCCAGATTCCTCAAAGAGAGATTTTCCAAACTGGGCAATGTAGTGTAAGCTTTAACACTGTGAAAAGAATGCACACGTCAGAGAACAGCTTCTAGGAACGCTTCTTTATGGATTTTATTTCAGGATACTTCACTTTTCGCCATTGTATTCAAAGCGCTGCAATATATCACTTTTTCAGTTTTGCAAGAACAGTGTTCAAACACTAACTTATGAGAAAAGAGGTATAACTCCATGAGTGGAAAGCAAACTTCACAAAGCAGGTTCTCAGAAAGCTTCTCTATAGTTTTTATATGAAGATATGCCCTATTTCTCCACAGGCCTGAATGTGCTTCTGAATGTCCCTTTGCGAATCCATCCATGACGCAGCTTCAAAACTGCATAATCGAAAGAAACTTTTATCTATGTGAGATGCATAGACATATCTATCACAAAGTAGTTCCAGAAAAAGCTTCTTTCCAGTTTTTGTCTGAGGATGCTTCCTTTTTCACCATAGCCTTCCATATACCCCCAAATATCCCCTGGTAGCTTTTTCTCCAAATGGGATTTCCCAAACCTCTATGAGAAGAAAGTTGTAGCTCTGTGAGTGGAATGCACACGTAACAAAGTGGCTCCTCGGAAATCTTCTCGCCAGTATCTACCTGAGGATACTTCCGTTTCACCGTAAGCCTCAAAGCCCTCCCGAGTATCCCTTAGCTGACAAAACTAAAACACTGTTACACTACTGCTCAATGAAAACAGAAGCTTAACTGTGTGAATGGCATTCACGTGATCTAGAACAGTTTCACAAAAAGTTTCCTTCTGGTTATTATCGGAGGGTATTACTTTTTCAGCATATTCTTAAGAGTGTTCCCAACTGTCCTTTGTCAGATTCCACAGAAACACTGATTTCAAACTGCTCAACCAAAAGAATTATTTAACTCTGTGAGATGAATACACAGATCACAAATCACTTGCTCCAAAAGCTTTTCTCCATTTTTCATCAGAAGACGTTTTCTGTCTCACCAGAAGCCTTCGGGCACCACTTAATATCCATTCACATTTTCCTCAAAGACAGAGTTTCCAAACAGGACAATGTAGTGTGAACTTAAACTCTCTGAAATGATTGCACACGTCAGAGAACGGTTTCTTGGAACGCTTCTTTCTGGGTTTTATTTCTGCATATGACACTTTTCGCCATAGTCTTCATTGTGCTGCAAAATATCACTTTTTCAGTTTTACAGGAACAGTGTTCAAACACTGTCTTATGAGAAAATAGGTATAACTCAGTAAGTGGAATGCACACATCACAAAGCAGTTTCTCAGAAAGCTTCTCTCCAGTATTTATCTGGAGATATTTCCTATTTCCCCACTGACCTGAATGTGCTCCCAAATGTCCCTTCACAAATTCATACATAACGCAGTTTCAAAACTATGTAACAGAAAGTTTTATCTATGTGAGTTGAATAGACATATCTATCAGAAAGCAGTTTCACAGAAAGCTTCTTTCCAGTTTTTGTCTGAGGAAACTTCCTTTTTCACCATAGCAGTCCATATACTTCCGAATGACCCTTCTAGTGGTTTATTTAAACGGGGTTCCTCAATCCCCTAGGAGAGGAAAAGTTTAAATTTGTGAGTGCAATACACACATCACAAAGCAGTTCGTTGGAAATCTTCTCTCCAGTATCTATCCGAAGATACTTCCATTTTCACTGTAAGCCTCAAAGCGCTCCCGTGTATCCTTTAGTAGACGAACCTAAAACAGTGTTAGAATACTGCTCAATGAAAACAGAAGCTTAACTGTGTGAGTGTAATTCATGTGACCTAGGGCAGTTTCACAGAAAGTTTCCTTCTGGTTTTTATCGGAGGGTAATTCTTTTTCAGCATATTCTTAAGAGCATTCCCAAATGTCTTTTCTCAGGTTCCACAGAAACAGTGATTTCAAACTGCTCCATACCAAGAATGATTTCACTCTGAGAGATGAATACACACATCACAAAGCAGTTGCTCTGAAAGGTTCTCTCCAGTTTTCAAAGGAGTACGTTTCTTTTCTCACCACAAGCCTCCGGCGCCACTTAATATCCTTTCCCAGATTCCTCAAAGAGAGACTTTCCAAACTGGGCAACGTAGTGTAAGTTTTAATTCTCTGAAATGAATGCACATGTCAGAGAGCAGTTTCTTTGAAGGCTTCTTTCTGGGTTTTATTTTCGGTAATACACTTTTGGCCATAGTATTCAATGAGCTGCAAAATATCACTTTTTCAGTTTTACAGGAACAGTGTGCAAACACTGCCTTACAAGAAAAGAGGTATAACTCCCTGAGTGAAATGCACACGTCACAAAGCAGCTCCTCGGAAATCTTCTCTCCAGTATCTATCGGAAGATATTTCCGTTTTCACCGTAAGCCTCAAAGAGCTCCAAAGTATCCCTCAGCTGACTAACCTAAAACAGTGTTAGAATACTGTTCAATGAAAACAGAAGCTTAACTGTGTGAGTGGAATTCATGTGACCCAGAGTATTTTCACAGAAAGTTTCTTAATGCTTTTCATCAGAGAGTATTTCTTTTTCAGCATATTCTTAAGAGCGTTCCCAAATGTCCTTTCTCTGGTTCCACAGAAACAGTGATATCAAACTGCTCAATCCAAAGAATGATTTAACTCTATGAGATGAATGCATGCATCACAAGGAGTTCCTTGAAAGCTGCTCTCCAGTTTTCATCGGAAGACGTTTCTTTCCTCACCACAAGCCTTCAGGCACCACTTAATATCCCTTCACAGATTACTCAAAAACAGAGTGTCCAAACTGGGCAACGTAGTGTAAGCATTAACTCTCTGTAATGAATGCACACGTCAGAGAACAGTTTCTAGGAACATTTCTTTCTGTGTTTTATTTCAGGATGTTTCACTTTTCACCATAGTTTTCAATGTGCTGTGAAATATGACTTTTTAACTTTTACAGGAAAAGTGTTCAAATACTGCCTTATGAGAAAAGAGGTGTAACTCCCTGAGTGAAATGCACACATCACAGAGCAGTTTCACAGAATGTTTCTCACCAGTTTTTATCTGGAGATATTTCCTATTTCCCCACAGGCCTGAATGTGATCCCGAATGTCCGCTCGCAAATCCGTCCATGACATAGTTTCAAAACAACGTAATAGAAAGAAAGTTTTATCTATGTGGGATGAATAGACATACCTATCACAAAGCAATTTCACAGAAAGCTTCTTTCCAGTTTTGGTCTGAGGATACTTCCTTTTTCACTACAGCCATCCATATACTCCCGAATGTCCACTGGTAGCTTTTTCTCCAAATGAGATTCAGCAATCCTGTATGAGAAGAAAAGTATAACTCCATGAGTGGAATGCAGACGTCACAAAGCAGCTCCTCAGAAATCTCCCCTCCAGTATCTATCTGAAGATATTTCGGTTTTCGCCATAAGCCTCAAAGTGCTCCTGAGTATCCCTTAGCTGACTAACCCAAAAGAGTGTTAGAATACTGCTCAATGAAATCAGAAGCTTAACTGTGTGAGTTAAATTCACGAGACCTAGAGCAATTTCACAGAAAGATTCCTTCCGCTTTATATCAGAGGGTATTACTTTTTCAGCATATTCTTAAGAGCATTCCGAAATATCCTTTCTCAAGTTCCACAGTAACAGTGCTTTCAAACTGCTCTATCCAAAGAATGATTTAACTCTATGAGATGAATACACACATCACAAGGCATTCCTCCGAAAGCTTCTCTCCAGTTTTCATTGGAAGACGTTTCCTTTCTCACCACAAGACTCTGGGCACCACTTAATATCCCTTCACAGATTCCTCAAAGACAGAGTTTCCAAACCAGGCTACGTAGTGTAAGTTTTAACCCTCTATAATAAATGCACACATCAGAGAGCAGTTTCTTGGATCGCTTCTTTCTGGGTTTTATTTAAGGATATTTCACTTTTCGCCATAGTCTTCAATGCACAGCAAAATAACACTTTTTCAGTTATGCAGAAACAGTGTTCAAACACAGTCTTATGAGAAAAGAGGTATAACTCCCTGAGTGGAATGCACACATCACAAAGCAATTTCTCAGAATGCTTCTCTCCTGTTTTTATCTGAAGATCTCTCCTATTTCCACACAGGCTTGAATGTGCTCCCAAATGTTCCTTCACGAATCCGTCTATGATGCAGTTTCACAACTACGTAATGGAAAGAAAATTTTATCTATTTGAGATGAATGGACATATCTATCACAAAGCAGTTTCACAGAAAGCTTCTTTCCAGATTTTGTCGGAGGATATTTCCTTTTACGCCATAGTGATCCATGTACTCCAGAATGTTCCCTGGTAACTTTTTCTCCAAATGGGATTCCCCAATCTTCTATGAGAAGAAAAGTAAAACTCTCCGAGTGGAATGCGCTCATCACAAAGCAGCTCCTCCAAGATCTTCTCTCCAGTATCTATCTGAAGATTTTTTTTTTTTTTGAGACGGAGTCTCACTCTGCTGTCCAGGCTGGAGTGCAGTGGCCGGATCTCAACTCACTGCAAGCTCTGCCTCCCGGGTTTACACCATTCTCCTGCCTCAGCCTCCCGAGTAGCTGGGACTACAGGCGCCCACCACGTCGCCTGGCTAGTTTTTTGTATTTTTTTTAGTAGAGACGGGGTTTCACTGTGTTAGCCAGGATGGTCTCGATCTCCCGAACTCGTGATCCACCCATCTCGGCCTCCCAAAGTGCTGGGATTACAGGCTTGAGCCACCGTGCCCGGCCCATCTATCTGAAGATATTTTTGTTTTCATCGTAAGCCTCAAAGCACTCCCGAGGATCCCTTAGCTGACTCACGTAAAACAGTGTTAGAATACTGCTCAATGAAAACAGAAGCTTAATTGTGCGAGTGGAATTCATGTGACCTAGAGCAGTTTCAAAGAATGTTTCCTTCTGGTTTCTATCAGAGGGTATTACTTTTTCAGCATATTCTTAAGATGGTTCCCAAATGTCCTTTCTTAGGTTCCACAGAAACAGTGATTTCAAACTGCTCAATCCAAAGAATGGTTTATCTCTGTGAGATGAATAAACAGATCACAAAGCAGTTGCTTTAAAAGCTTCTATCCAGTTTTAATCAGAAGACATCTCCTTTCTCACCAGAAGCCTCCGAGCGCCACTTAATATCACTTCCCAGATATCTCAAAGACAGAGTTTCCAAACCGGGCAACGTAGTGTAAGCTTTAACTCTCTGAAATGAATGCACACGTCAGAGAGCAGTTTCTTGCAATTCTTCTTTCTGGGTTTTACTTCCGGATATTTCCCTTTTCGCCATAGTCTTCAATGCGCTGCAAAGTATCACTTTTTCAGTTTTACAGGAACAGTGTTCAAACACTGACTTATGAGAAAAGACGTATAACACTCGGAGTGGAATGCACACATCAGAAAGCAGTTTCTCATATAGTTTCTCTCCAGTTTTTATCGGAAGGTATCTCTTATTTCCCCATAGGCCTGAATGCGCTCCCGATTGTCACTTCGCGAACCCGTCCGTGATGCAGATTCAAAACTGCGTAATGTAAAGCAACTTTTATCTATGTGAGATGACTAGACATATCTATCACAAAGCATTTTCACAAAAATATTCTTTCATGTTTATGTTGAGGAAATTTCCATTTTTACTATAGCCGTCCATATGCTCCTGAATGTCCCCTGGAAATTTTTTCTCCAAGCGGGATTAGTCAATCCTCTATGAGAAGAAAAGTATAACTCTGTGAGAGGAATGCACACGCCACAAAGCAGCTCTTCAGAAATTTTCTCTCCAGTATCTATCTGAAAATATTCCCGTTTTCACCAAAGCCTCAAAGTGCTCCCAAGTGTCTCTTAGCTCACTATCCAAAACAGTGTTAGAATACTGCTCAATGAAAACAGAAGCTAAACTGTGCGAGTAGACTTCACATGACCTAGAGCAGTTTCACAGAAAGTTTCCTTCTGGTTTTTATCAGAGGGTAGCTCTTTTTCAGCATATTCTTAAGATGGTTCCAAAATGTACTTTCTTAGGTTCCACAAAAACAGTAATTTCATACTGCTCAATCCAAAGTGTGATTTAACTATATGAGATGAAGACACACATCAGAAAGAAGTTGCTCCAAAAGTTTCTCTACAATTTTCATCGGAAGACATTTCCTCTCCCACCACAGGCCTCTGGGCGCCCCTTAATATCCCTTCACAGATTTCTCAAAGACAGAGTTTCCAAACTGCGCAACATAGTGTAAGCTTTAACTCTCTGAAATGAATGCACATGTCAGAGAGCAGTTTCTTGGAATGCTTCTTTCTAGGTTTTATTTCAGGATATTTCACTTTTTGCCATAGCCTTCAAAGTGCTGCAAAATATTACTTTTTCAGTTTTACAGGAACAGTGTTCAAACACTGCCTTATGAGAAAAGAGGTATAACTCCCTGAGTGAAATGCACACATCACAAAGTAGTATCTCACATAGCTTCTTTCCAGTTTTTATCTGAACATATCTCCTATTTCTCCACTGGTCTCAATGTGCTCCCGAATGTCCCTTCATGAATCTTTCCATGAGGCAGGAAATTAAATTTTATCTATGTGTGATGAATAGACATATCAATCGCCAAGCAGTTTCACAGAAAGCTTCTTTCCAGTGTTTGTCTGAGGATATTTCCTTTTACAACATAGCCATGCATAAACTCCTGAATGTCCCCTGGTAGCTTTTTCTCCAAGAGGGATTCCCCAATCCTCTATGAGAAGAAAAGTATAACTCTGTGAGTGGAATGCACACGTCACAAAGAAGCTCCTTGGAAATCTACTCTAGAGTATCTAGCTGAAGATATTTCAATTTTCACCATAAGACTCAAAGCTCTCCCGAGTATCCCTTAGCTGACTAACATAAAACAGTGTTAGAATACTGCTCAATTAAAACAGACGCTTAACTGTGCGAGTGGAATTCATGTGATCTCTTACAGTTTCAGAGAAAGTTTCCTTCTGCTTTTTATGGAGGGTATTTCTTTTTCAGCATATTCTTAAAAGCGATCCCAAATGTCCTTTCTCAGGTTCAACAGAAACTGTGATTTCAAATTGATCAATCCAAAGAATGATTTAACTCTATGAGATGAATACATATATCACAAAGCAGTTATGCCAAAAGCTTCTCTCCAGTTTTCATTAGAAGATGTTTCCTTTCACACCACAAGCTTCCAGGCGCCACTTAATATCCCTTCGACAGATTCCTCAAAGACAGAGTTTCCAAACTGGTCAACGTAGTGCAAGCTTTAACTCTCTGAAATGAATGCACACGTCAGAGAGCAGTTTCTTGGAACGCTTGTTTCTGGGTTTTATTTCAGGATATTTCACTTTTCGCCATAGTCTTCAATGGGCTGCAAAATATCACTTTTTCAGTTTTACAGTAACATTGTTCAAACACTGCCTTCTGAGAATAGAGGTATAACTCCCTGAGTGGAATGCACACATCAGAAACAGTTTCTCAGGAAGCTTCTCTCCAGTTTTTATATGGAGATATTTCCTATTTCCCCACAGACCTGAATTTGTTCCCGAATGACCCTTCGTGAATTCAATAATGATGCACTTTCAAAACTGCATAATGGAAAGTTTTACCTATGTGAGATGAATAGACATATCTATCACAAAGCAATTCACAGAAAGCTTATTTCCAGTTTTTGTCTGAGGATATTTCCTTTTTCACCTTAGCTGTCCATATACTCCTGAATGTCCCCTGGTAGCTTATTCTCCAAACGGGATTCCCCAATGCTCTATGAGAAGGAAACTATAACTCTGTGAGTGGAATGCACGTGTCATGAAACAGCTCCTCAGAAATCTTCTCTCCAGTATATATATGAAGATATTTCCGTTTTCACAATAGGCCTCAAAGCGCTCCCGAGTATCACTTAGCTGACTAACCTAAAACAGTGTTAGGATACTGCTCAATTAAACAGAAGCTTAACTGTGCGAGTGGAATTCACATGACTTAGAGCAGTTTGACAGAAAATTTCCTTCAGGTTTTTATCAGAGGGTTTTTCTTTTTCAGCATATTATTCAGAGCGTTCCCAAATGTCCTTTCTCAGTTTCCACACAAACAGTGATTTCAAAATGTTCAATGCAAAGAATGATTTAACTCTATGAGATGAATACACACAGCACAAAGGAGTTGCTCCAAAAGCTTCTCTCCAGTTTTCATTGAAAGACGTTTCCTTTCTCACCAGAAGCCTCTGGGCACCACTTAATATCCCTTCACAGATTCCTCAAAGACACTGTTTCCAAACTGGATAATGTAGTGTAAGCTTTAACTCTCTGATATGAATGCACACGTTGGAGAGCAGTTTCTTGGAACGCTACTTTCTGGGTTTTATTTCAGGATATTTCACTTTTCGCCATAGTCTTCAATGAGCTGCAAAATATCACTTTTTCAGTTTTGCAGGAACAGTGTTCAAAGACTGTCTTATGAGAAAAGAGGTATAACTCCCTGAGTGGAATGCCCACATCACAAAGCTGTTTCTCAGAAAGCTTCTCTCCAGTTTTTATCTGAAGATATTTCCTCTTTCACCACAGGCCTGAATGTGCTCCCGAATGTCCCTTCACATATCCGTCCATAACACAGTTTCAAAACTCCGTAATTGAAAGAAAATTTTACCTATGTGAGAAGAATAGACATATCTATCAGGAAGCATTTTCATATAAAGCTTCTTTCCAGTTTTTGTCTGAGAATACTTCCTTTTTCACCTTACCCATCCAAGTACTGCTGAATGTCCACTGGTAGTGTTTTCTCCAAGCGGTATTCCCGAATTCTCTATGAGTAGAAAAGTATAACTGTGTGACACTAATGTACACATCACAAAGCAGCTCCTTGGAAATCTTCTCTAGAGTATCTATCTGAAGATATCTCAGTTTTCACCATAAGCGTCAAAGCTCTCCCGAGTATCCCTTAGTTGATTAACGCAAAATAGTGTTAGAATACTGCTCAATGAGTACAGAAGCCTAACTGTGCAAGTTGAATTCATGTGATCTAGAGCATGTTCACAGAAAGTTTCTTTTTGGTTTTTTTCTGAGGATATTTCTTTTTCAGCAGATTCTTAAGAGCAGTCCCCAATGTTCTTTCTCAGATTCCACATAAAAAATTATTTCAAACTGCTCAATCCAAAGTTTGATTTACCTCTAAGAGCTGAATATACTCATCACAAAGCAGTGGCCCTGAAAGCTTCTCAACAGTTTTCATCGTAAGACATTTCCTTTCTCACCACAAGCCTCCGGGCACCACTTAATATCCCTTCACAGATTCCTCAAAGACAGAGTTTCCAAACTGTGCAATGTAGTGTCAGCGTTAACTCCTTGAAATGAATACACACGTCAGAGAGCAGTTTCTTGGAATGCTCCTTTTTGGGTTTCATTTCAGGATATTTCACTTTTTGCTACAGTCTTCAATGCACTGCAAAATATCACTCTTTCAGTTTTACAGGAACAGTGTTAAAACACTACCTTATGAGAAAAGAGATATACCTCCCTGAGTGGCACACATCACAAAGCAATTTCTTAGATAGCTTCTCTACAGTTTTTATCTGAAGGTAACTCCTTTTTCCCCACATCCGTGAATGTGCTCCCATATGTCCCTTCGCATATCCGTCCATGACACAGTTTCAAAACTGCGTAATAGAAAGAAAGTTTTACCTATGTGAGATGAATAGACATATCTATCACAAAGCAGTTTCACAGAAAGCTTCTTTCCAGTTTTTGTCTGGGGATACTTCCTTTTTCACTGTAGCCATCCATATATTCCCGAATGCCCCTTATTAGCGTTTTCTCCAAACGGGATTCCCCAATCCTCTATGAGAAGAAAAGTAGAACTCTCTTAGTGGAGTGCACATGTCACAAAGCAGCTCCTTGGAAATCTTCTCTCCAGTATCAATATGAAGATATTTCCGTTTTCACCATAAGCCTCAAAGCACTCCCGAGTATTCCTTAGGTGACTCACCTTAAAACATTACTAGAATACTCCTCAATGAAACCAGAAGCTTAACTGTGCTTTTGGACTTCACGTGACCCAGAGAAGTTTCACAGAGAGTTTCCTTCTGGTTTTTATCAGAGGGTATTTCTTTCTCAGCATATTCTTAAGAGCGTTCCCAAATGTCCTTTCTCAGGTTCCACAGAAACAGTGATTTCAAACTGCTCAATCCAAAGAATGACTTAACTCTATGAATTGAATATACACGTCACAAACCAGTTGCTCCGAAAGCTTCTCTCCACTTTTTATCTGAAGACGTTTCCTTTCTCACCACAAGCCTCCGGGTCCACTTAATATCCCTTCACAGATTCCTCAAAGATAGAGTTTCCAAACTGGGGAACGTAGGGTGAGCTTTAACTCTCTGAAATGAATGCACACGTCAGAGAGCAGTTTCTTGGAATACTTCTCTCTGGGTTTTATTTCAGGATATTTCACTTTTCGCCGTAGTCTTCAATGTGTTGCAAAATATCACTTTTTCAGTTTCACAGGAGCAATGTTGAAACACTGTCTTATGAGAAAAGAGGCATAACTCCATGAGTGGAATGCACACACCAAAAGCAGTTTCTCAGAAAGCTTCTCTCCAGTTTTTATCTGAAGATATTTCCTATTTCCCCACAGGGCCGAATGTGCTCCCGAATATTCCTTCATGAATACGTCCATGACGAAGTTTCAAAACTGCGTATTAGAAATAAAGCTTTATCTATGTGAGATGAATACACATATCTATCACAAAGCAGATTCACAGAAAGCTTTTTTCCAGTTTTTGTCTGAGAATATTTCCTTTTTCACCATAGCCATCCATATACTCCAGAATATCACCTGGTAGCTTTTTCTCCAAACGGGATTCCCCAATCCACTATGAGAAGAAAAGTATAGCTCTGTGAGTGGAATGCACATGTCACAAAGCAGCTCCTCAGAAATCTTCTCTCCAGTATCTATCTGAAGATATTTCCATTTTCATTGTAAGTCTCAAAGTGCTCCCGAGTATCCCTTAGCTGTCTAACCTAAAACAGTGTTAGAATACTGCTCAATGAAAACAGAAGCTTAACTGTGGGAGTGAACTTCATGTAACCTAGAGCCGTTTCACAAAAAGTTTCCTTCTGGTTTTTTCGGAGGTATTTCTTTTTCAGCATGTTCTTAAGTGTGTTCCCAAATGTCCTTTCTCAGGTTCCAGAGAAACAGTGATTTCAAACTGCTCAATCCAAAGAATGATTTAACTCTATGAGATGCATACACACATCACAAAGCTGTTGTTCCAAAATCTTTTCTCCAGTTTTCATTGGAAGACGTTTCCTTTCTCACCACAGGCCTCTGGGTGCCACTCAATATCCCTTCAAAGATTCGTCAAAGACAGAGTTTACAAACTGGGCAACATAGTGTAAGCTTTAACTCTCTGAAATGAATGCACACGTCAGAGAGCAGTTTCTTTGAACACTTCTTTCTGGGTTTTATTTCAGGATATTTCCTTTTTCACCATAGTCTTCAATGTGCTGCAAAATATTACATTTTCAGGTTTATAGGAACAGTGTTCAAACACTGACTTATGGGATAAGAGGTAAAACTTTCTCAGAGGAATGCGCACATCGCAAAGCAGTTTCTCAGAAAGATTCTCTCCAGTTTTTATCTGAAGATATCTACTATTTCCCCACAAGCCTGAATGTGCTCCCAAACGTCCCTTCGCAAATCTGTTCATGATGCACTGTGTAACAGAAAGGAAGTTTTATCTACATGAGGTGAATAGATATATCTATCACAAAGCAGTTTCACAGAAAGCTTCTTTCTAGTTTTGTCTGAAGATATTTCCTTTTTCACCATAGCCGTCCATATCCTCCCAAATGTCCCCTGGTAGCTTTTTCTCCAAATGGGAATCCCCAATCCTCTATGAGAAGAAAAGTATAACTCTGTGAGTGGTAGTAACACGTCACAATGCAGCTCCTCAGAAATCTTCTCTGCAGTATTTATTTGAAGATATTTAGGTTTTCACCGTAAGCCTCAAAGTGCTCCCGAGTGTCCCTTAGCTGACAAACCTAAAAGAATGTTAGAATACTGCTCAATGAAAACAGAAGCTTAACTGTGCCAGTGGACTTCACGTGCTCTAGAGCAGTTTCAAAGAAAGTTTCCTTCTGGTTTTTATCAGAGGGTATTGTTTTTTCAGCATATTCTTAAGAGCGTTACCAAAAGTCCTTTCTCAGATTCCACAGAAACAGTGATTTCAAACTGCTGAATCAAAGAATGATTTAACTCTATTAGATTAATACACACATCATAAGGAAGTTGCTCTGAAAATTTCTCTCCAGTTTTCATCAGAAGACGTTTCCTTTTTCACCACAAGCCTCCGGGAGCCACTTAATATCCTTCTTTCACATATTCCTGAAAGACAGAGTTTCCAAACTGGGAAACATAGTGTAAGTTTTAACTCTCTGAAATGAATGCACACGTCAGAGAGCAGTTTCTTGGAACACTTCTTTCTGAGATTTATTTCAGGGTATATCACTTTTTGCCATAGTCTTCAATGCGCTGCAAAATATCACTTTTTCAGTTTTACAGCAACAGTGTTTGAAAACTACCTTATAAGAAAAGAGGTATAACTCCCTGAGTGGAATGCACAAATCAGAAAGCAGTTTCTCAGAAAGCTTCTCTGCAGTTTTTATCTGAAGAGATCTCCTTTTTAACTGTAGGCCTGAAAATACTTCCGAATGTCCCTTCGCGAATCCATCTGTGATGCAGTTTCAAAACTGTGTAATAGATGGAAAGTTTTATCTTTGTGAGATGAATAGATATATCTACCACAAAGCAGTTTCACAGAAAGCTTCTTTCCAGTTTTTGTCTAAGGATATTTCCCTTTTCACTGTAGCCATCAATATACTCTCGAATGTACCCTGGTTGCTTTTTCTCCCAATGGGATTCCCCAATTCTCTATGAGTCAAAATGAAAAACTCAGGGAGTGGAGTGCACACGTCACAAAGCAGCTCCTCGGAAATCTTCTCTCCAGTATATATCTGAAGATATTCCCGTTTTCATCACAAGCCTCAAAGCACTCCTGAGTATCCCTTAGCTGACTAACCTAAAACAGTGTTAGAATACTGTTAAATGAAAACAGAAGCTCAACTCTGTCAATGGACTTCACGTGACCTAGAGCAGCTTCACAGAAAGTTTCCTTTTGGTTTATATCTGAGGGTATTTCCTTTTCAGCATATTCTTAATAGCGGTCCCAAACGTTGTTTCTCAGTTTCCACAGAAACAGTGAATTCAAACTGCTCAATTCAAAAATGATTTAACTCTATGGATGAATACACACATCACAAAGCATTTGCTCTGTAATCTTCTCTCCAGTTTTCATTGGAAGGCGTTTCCTTTCTCACCACAAGCTTCCGGGCAGCACTTAATATCCCTTCACAGATTCCTCAAAGACAGACTTTCCAAACTGGTCAACGTAGTGTAAGCTTTACACTCTCTGAAATGAATGCACACGTCAGAGAGCAGTTTCTTGGAACGCTTCTTTCTGAGTTTTATTTCACGATATTTCACTTTTCACCATAGTCTTCCATGCACTTCACAATACCACTT
Organism: Theropithecus gelada; assembly: GCF_003255815.1. Taxonomy (NCBI): domain Eukaryota; kingdom Metazoa; phylum Chordata; class Mammalia; order Primates; family Cercopithecidae; genus Theropithecus; species Theropithecus gelada. The sequence goes on along the minus strand of NC_037678.1, from coordinate 37,710,176 downwards.
TTTCAGTTTTACAGGAACAGTGTTGAAACACTGCCTTATGAAAAAAGAGGTTTAACTCCCTGAGTGGAATCCACACATCACAAAGCAGTTTATCCGAAAATTTCTCTCCAGTTTTCATTGGGACATATTTCCTATCTTCCCACAGGCCTGAATGTGCTTCCGAACGTCCGTTCTTGAATCCGTCCATCATGCAGTTTCAAAACTGCATAGTAGAAAGAAAGTTTTATCTATGGGAGATGAATAGACATATCTATCACATAGCAGTTTCACAGAAACATTCATTGCAGTATTTTTCTGAGGATACTTCCATTTTCACCATTGCCGTCCATATAGTCCTGAATGTCCACTGGTAGCTTTTTCTCCAAGTGGGATTCCTCAATCCTCTATCACAAGAAGAGAATAACTCTGTGAGTCAAATGAACACATCACAAAGCAGCTACTCAGAAATCTTCTCACCAATATCTATCTGAAGATATTTCCATTTTCACCATAAGGATAAACACGCTCCAGAGTTTCCCTTAGCTGACTAACCTAAATCAATGTTAAAATATTGCTCAATGAGGGGGCGGAGCAAGATGGCCGAATAGGAACAGCTCCAGTCTCCAACTCCCAGCGCCAGCGACACAGAAGACTGGTGATTTCTGCATTTTCAACTGAGGTACTGGGTTCATCTCACTGGGGAGTGCCGGACGATCGGTGCTGGTCAGCTGCTGCAGCCCGACCAGCGAGAGCTGAAGCAGGGCGAGGCATCGCCTCACCTGGGAAGCGCAAGGGGGAAGGGAATCCCTTTTCCTAGCCAGGGGAACTGAGACACACAAAACCTGGAAAATCGGGTAACTCCCACCCCAATATTGCACTTTAAGCAAACAGGCACACCAGGAGATCATATCCCACACCTGGCCTGGAGGGTCCCACGCCCACGGAGCCTCCCTCATTGCTATCACAGCAGTCTGT
>NC_037678.1:37689640-37708729 GCF_003255815.1 Theropithecus gelada | reverse complement strand
TGGGTGCAGCAGACCAACATGGCACAAGTATACATATGTAACAAACCTGCACGTTATGCACATGTACCCTACAACTTAAAGTATAATAATAATAAATAAATTAAAAAAAAAAAAAGAAAAAGAGGTGTAGCTCCCTGAGTGGAATGCACACATCACAAAGCAGTTTTTCAGAAAACTTCTCTCTGGTATTTATCTGAAGATATTTCGTTTTCACCATAGTCCTGAATGTGCTTCCAAATGTCACTTCATGGATCCGTCCATGACGGAGTTTCCTAACTGCATAATATAAAAAGGTTTTATCTCCAAAAGAGATTCCCCAATGCTCTACGAGAAGAAAGGTATAACTCTGTGAGTGGAGTGCACACGTCACAAAGCAGCTCCTCGGAAAGCTTCTCTCCAGTTTCTATCTGAAAATATTTCTGTTTTCACCATAAGCCTGAAAGTGCTCCTGAATATCCTTTCACAGACTAAAGAGAAACTGTGTTAGAATACTGCTCAATGAGAAGAGAAGCTGAACATTGTGAGTGGAAATCACACAACACAGAACAGTCTCACAGAATGCTTCCTTCTGGTGTTTATCTGAGGGTATTTCCTTTCAGCATATTCTAAAGACTGTTCCCAAATGTCCTTTCTCAGGTTCCACAGAAACAGTGATGTCAAACTGTTCAATCCAATGAATGATTTAACTCTATGAGATGAATACACACATCACAAAGCAGTTGCTCAGAAAGCTTCTCTCTAGTTTTCAATGAAGACTTTTCCTTGCTCACCACAGGCCTTCAGACGCCACTTAATATCCCTTTGCAGATTCCTCAGAGCCAGAGTTTCCAAACTGGGCAATGTAGAGTAAGCTTTAATTCTGTGCATTGAACGCAGACATCAGAGAACAGCTTCTTGGGACGCTTTTTTCTGGCTTTTATTTGAGGACAGTTCAATTTTCGCCATAGTCTTCAATGCACTCCAAAATATCACGATTTTGGTTTTACAGGTAACATGTTCAAACACTGCCTTATGAGAAAAGAGGTATAACTCCCTGAGTGCAATGCACACATCACAAAGCAGTTTCTCAGAAAGCTTCTCTCCAATTTTTATCTGAAGATATTTCCATTTTCAAAATAGTCCTGAATACGCTCCCGAATGTCCCTTTGTGGATCCATTCATGACAGAGTTTTCAAGCTGCGTAATGTAAAGAAAGCTTTATCTATGTGAGATGAATAAATGTATCAAAAAGCAGATTCACAGAAAGCTTCTTTCCAGTTTTTCTCTGAGGATATTTCCTTTTTCACCATAGCCATTCATATACACCCGAATGTCCCTTGGTATCTTTTTCTCCAAAGGGATTCCCCAATCGTTTATGAAAAGAGAGGTATAACACTGTGAGTGGAATGCACAGGTCACAAAGCAGTTTCTTGGAAAGTCTCTCTCCAGTTTCTATCTGAAAATATTTCCTTTTCACTGTAAGCCTCAAAGCACTCACAAGTATCCCTTTGCACGCTAAACACAAACAGTGTTAGAAAAGCGCTCAATGAAAAGAGAAGCTTAACTGAGCAAAATGAATTCACACGTCACATAGCAGTTTCACAGAAAGCTTCCTCTGGTTTTTATCAGAGGATATTTCTTTCTCCGTATTCTAAAGAGCATTCCCAAACATCCTTCCTCAAAATCCACAGACGCAGTGATTTCAAACTCTTCAATAAAAAGAATGATTTAACTCTATGAGATGAATACACACATCACAAAGCAGTTGCTCGGAAAGCTTCTCTACAGTTTTCAATGGAAGACATTTTCTTCCTTGCCACAGGGCTCCGGTTGCCTCTTAATATCCCTTCACAGATTCCTCAAGGACAGTTTCCAAACTGGGCAATGTAGAGTAAGCTTTAATTCTGTGAAATGAATGCACACATCAGAGAGCAGCTTCTTGGAATGCTTCTTTCTGGATTTTATTTGAGGACAGTTCAATTTTTGCCATAATCTTCAATGTGCTCCGAAATACCACTTTTTCGGTTTTACAGGAAACCTGTTCAAACACTGCCTTGTGAGCAAAGAGGTATAACTCCCTGAGTGGAATGCACACATCACAAAGCAGTTTCTCAGGAAGCTTCTCTCCAGTTTTTATCTGAAGATATTTCCATTTTCAAAATAGTCCTGAATGTGCTCCCAAATGTGCTTTTGCAGATCTGTCCATGACAGAGTTTCCAAGCTGTGCAATGTAAAGAGAGCTTTATCTATGTGAGATGAATAAACATAGCAAAAAGCAGATTCACAGAAAGCTTCTTTCCAGTATTTGTCTGATTATATTTCCTTTTTCACCATAACCATCCACATACACCAGAATGTCCCTTGGTACCTTATTCTCCAAAAGAGTTTCCCCGATGCTGTATTAGAAGAGACGTACAATACTGTGAGTGAAATGCACACGTCACAAAGCAGTTCCTCAGAAAGCTTCTCTTCAGTTTCTATCTGAACATATTTCCTTTCACACTGTAAGACTCAAAGCACTTCCGAATATTCCTTCGCACGCTAAACATAAACAGTGTTAGAAAACTCTTCGGAAAAATGGGAAGCTCAACTGAGTGAGAGGAATTCACATGACATATAGCAGTTTCACAGAAGGCTTTCTTCTGGTTTTCATCTGAGGATATTTATTTCTCCATATTCCAAAGAGTGTTCCCAAATGTCCTTCCTGAGCTACCACAGAAACAATGATTTCAAACTACTCAACCCAAGGAATGGTATAACTCTATGAGATGAATACACACATCACAAAGCAGTTGCTCATAAAGCTAAAGCTTCTCTCCAGTTTTCATTTGCTTGCTCACCAGAGGCCTCTGGGGTGCCACTTAATATCCATTTGCATATTACTCAAAGAGAGTTTGCAAACTGGAAATGTAGAGTATGCTTAAATCTGTGAAGTGAATGCACATATCAGAGAGAAGTTTCCTGGAGCACTTCTTTCTGGGTTTTACTTGCGGATAGTTCACTTTTTGCCATAGTCTTCAATGCACTCTTGAAATATCACTTTTTCGGTTTTATAGGAATAGTATTCAAACACTGCTTTATGAGAAAAGAGGTATAACTCACTGAGTGGAATGCACACATCACAAAGCAGTTTCTCAGAAAGCTTCTCTGTAGTAACTATCTGAAGATATTTCCATTTTCACCATAGTCCTGAATGTGTTCCCCAATGTCCCTTCACAGATCCATCCATGACAGAGTTTCCAAGCTGCGTAATGTAAAGAAAGCTTTATCTATTTGAGATGAATACACATATCACAGATCATTTTCACAGAAAGCTTCTTTCCAGTTTTTGTCTGAGGTTATTTCCTTTTTCACCATAGGTGTTAATATGCTCCAGAATATCCCTTGGTACCTTTTTCTCCAAAATGTTTTCCCAATGCTGTATGAGAAGAGAGGTATAACACTCTGAATGGAATGCACACATCACAAAGCAGTTCCTTGAAAAGCTTCTCTCCATTTTCTATCTGAAGATATTTTCTTTTTCACTGTAAACTTGAAAGCGCTCCCAAATATCCCTTCACACGCTAAGCATAAACAGTATGAAAACTGGTCAATGCAAGAGAAGCTAAGCTGAGTGAGAGGAATTCACACGACACATAACAGTTTCACAGAAAGCTTCCTTCTTGTTTTTATCTGAGGATAATTAGCCCTCCATATTCTAAAAAGCGTTCCCAATTGTCCTTCCTCAGATTCCACAGAAACAGTGATTTCAAACTGCTCAATCCAAAGAATGGTTTAACTCTATGAGATGAACACACACATCGCAAAGCAGTTGCTCAGAAAGCTTTTCTCCAGTTTTCAAAGGAAGACATTTTCTTGCTCACCACAGACCTCTGGGAGCCACTTAGTATCCCTTGGCAGATTCCTCAAAGACAGCATTTCAACTGGACAATTAAGCTGTAATTTTATGAAATGAATGCACATATCAGAGAGCAGTTTCTTGGAATGCTTCTTCCTGGGTTTTATTTGAGGAAAGTTCTCTTTTCGCCATAGTCTTCAATGCACTATGAAATATCAGGTTTTCGGTTCTCAGGAACAGTGCTGAAACACTGACTTATGAGAAAAGAGGTATAACTCCCTGAGTGGAATGCACACATCACAAAGCAGTTTCTCAGAAAGCTTCTCTTCAATTTTTATATGAAGGTATTTCCATTTTCACCATAGGCCCTAGGTGCTCCAGAATTTCCCTTTGCAGATCTGTCCTTGACGGAGTTTCCACACTGCATAATATAAAGAAAGTTTTATCTATGTGAGATGAATAAACATATCTATCATAAAGCAGTTTCCCAGAAAGATTCTTTCCCGTTTTTGTCTGAGGATAATTCCTTTTTCACGATAACTATCTATATACTCCTTAATGTCCCTTGGTAGCTTTTTCTCCTAAAGGGATTCCCCAATCCTCTATGAGAAGAAAGGTATAAATCTGTGAGTGGAATGCACATGTCACAAAGCAGCTCCTCAAAAAGCTTCTCTCTAGTGTCTATCTGAAGATATTTCCATTTTCACCATAAGACTCAAAGCGCTCCTGAATATCCCTTCACAGACTAAACACAGTGTTAGAATACTGCTCAATGAAAGGAGAAGCTCAATTGTGTGAGTGGAAATCACATGATAGAGAGCAGTTTCACAGAAAGCTACCTTCTGGTTTTTATCGAGGGTATTTCCTTTTCAGCATATTCTGAAGACCATTTCCAAACGTCCTTTCTCAGGTTCCACAGAAATAGTGATTTCAAACTGCTCAATCCAAAGAATGGTTTAACTCTATGAGATGAATTCACACATCACAAAGCAGTTGCTCAGAAAGCTTCTCTCCAGTTTTCAATGCAAGACATTTCCTTGCTCAGCACAGGCCTCTGGGTGCCACTTAATATACCTTCGCAGGTTCCTCAAAGACAGCGTTTCCAAACTGGGCAATGTATAGTAAGCTTTAATTCTGTGAAATAAATGCACACATCAGGAGCAGATTCTTGGGATGCTTCTTTCAGGGTTTTACTTGAGGATCGTTCAATTATTGCCATAGTCTTCAATGTGCTTCAAAATATCCCTTTTCCGGTTTTACAGGAAACGTGTTCAAACACTGCCTTATGAGAAAAGAGGTATAAATCCCTGCGTGTAATGCACACATCACAAAGCAGTTTCTCAGAAAGCTTCTCTCCAGTTTTTATCTGAAGATATTTCCTTTTTCACCATAGACCAGAATGTGCTCAAGAATGTCCTTTTGCGGATATGTCCATGAGGGAGTATCCAAACTGCTTAATATAAGAAAAGTTTTATCTATGTGACATGAATAGACATATCTATTACAAAGCAGTTTCACAGAAAGGTTCTCTCCAGTTTTAGTCTGAAGATGTTTTCTTTTCCACCATAGCCATCCATACACTCCCAAATGTCCCTTGGTAGCTTTTTCTCCAAAAGGGATTCCCCAATCCTCTATGAGAAGAAAGGTATAAATCTGTGAGTGGAATGCACACGTCACAAAGCAGTTCCTCGGAAATCTTCTCTCCAGTTTCTATCCGAACATATTTGCTTTTTCACCGTAAGCCTCAAAGCAGTCCCAAATATCCCTTCGCAGAGTAAACACAGTGTTAGAATACTGCTCAATGAAAAGAGAAACTTAACTGTGCGAGTGGAATTCACACGACAAAGAGCAGTTTCACAGAAAGCTTCTTTCTGCTTTTTATCTGAGGGTATTTCTTTTTCAGCATATTCTAAAGAGCGTTACCAAATGTCCTCTCTCAGGTTCCACAGAAACAGTGATTTCAAACTCCTCGATCCAAAGAATGATTTAACTTTATGAGATGAATTCACACATCACAAAGCAGTTTCTCAGAAAGCTTCTGTCCAGTTTTCAACGAAAGACATTTCCTTGCTCACCACAGGCCTCTGGGCATCACTTAATATCCCTTCTCAGATTCCTCAAAGACAGAGTTTCCAAACTGGGTAACGTAGAATAAGCTTTACCTCTGTGAAATGAAAGCACATATCAGAGAGCAGTTTCTTGGAACGCTTCTTTCTGGATTTTATTTGAGGATATTTCACTTTTCTCCCTAGTCTTCAAAGCGCTCCAAAATATCACTTTTTCTGTTTTACAGGAACAGTTTTCAAACACTGTCTTATGAGAAAAGAGGTATAAATCCCTGAGTGGATTGCACACATCACAAAGAAGTTTCTCAGAAAGCTTGTCTCCAGTTTTTATCTGAAGATATTTCCTTTTTCAACATAGGCAAGAATGTGATCCTGAATATCCCTTCGTGGATCCATCCATGACAGTCTCCAAGTGGTGTAACGTAAAAGAAGCTTTATCTATGTGAGATGAACACACATATCTCAGAGAAGTTTCACAGAAAGTTTCTTTCCAATTTTTGTCTGAACATATTTCCATTTTCACCATAGGCATCAATATGCTCCCGAAAAGCTCTTTGTAACTTTTTCTCCTAAAGGATTTCCCCAATGCTGTATGAGAAGACAGGTATAACACTGTGAGTGAAAGGCACACGTCACGAAGGAGCTCCTCGGAAATCTTCTCTCCAGTTTGTATCTGAAGATATTTCCGTTTTCATCATAAGCCTCAAAGTGCTCCCGAGTATCCCTTAGCTGACTAAACTAAAACAGTGTTAGAATACTGCTCAATGAAAACAGAAGTTTACCTGTGTGAGTGGAATTCACATGACACAGAGCAGTTTCACAGAAAGCTTCCTTCTGGTTTTTATTGGAGGGTATTTCTTTTTCAGCATATTCTTAAAGGTGTTCCAAAATGTCTTTTCTCAGGTTCCACAGAAAGAGTGATTTCAAACTACTCAATCCAAAGAATGATTTAACTCTATGAGATGAATACACACATCACAAAGCAGTTGCTCCGAAAGCTTCTCTCCAGTTTTCAATGTAAGATGTTTCCTTGCTCACCACAGACCTCCGGGCACTCTTAATGTCCCTTTGCAGATTCCTCAAAGATGCAGTTTCCAAATTGGGCAATGTAGAGTAAGTTTTAACTCTGTGAAATGAATACGCATACCAGAGAACAGTTTCTTGGAACACTTCTTTCTGTGTTTTATTGGAGGATATTTCACTTTTCACCGTAGACCTCAATGTGCTGCAAAATATCATTTTTTTTTTTTGTTTTACAGGAACAGTGTTCAAACACTGCCTTATGAGAAAAGAGGTATAACTCCCTGAGTGGAATGCCCACATCACAAAGCAGTTTCTCAGAAAGCTTCTCACTGGTTTTTGTCTGATGATATTTTGATTTTCCCCATATTCCTGAATGTGCTACTGAATGTCCCTTCACTGATCTGTCCATGGCAGTGTTTCCAAACTGCATAAGGTAAAGAAAGCTTTATCTATGTGAGATGAATAAACATTGCAAAAAGCAGAACCACAGAAATCTTCTTTCCAGTTTTTATCTAAAGATATTTCCTTTTTCACCATTGTCCTCAATGTGCTCCCGAATGTCCCTTCATAGATCCATCTATGACAGAGATTTCAAGCTGTCTAATGTAAAGAAAGTTTTATCTATGTGACATGAATACACATAGCACAGAACAGTTTCACAGAAAGCTTCTTTCCAGTTTTTGTCTGAGGCTATTACTCTTTTCTCCATATGCATCAGTATGCTCCCAAGTATCCCTTGGTACCTTTTTCTCCAAAAGGGTTTAACCGATGCTGTTTGAGAAAAGAGGTATAACAGTGGGAGTGGAATACACACGTCACAAAGCAGTTTCAGAAGGCTTCTCTCCAGTTTCTATCTGAAGATATTTCCTTTTTCACCATAGGCCTGAATGTGCTCCCGGATGTCCCTCCGCGGATCCGTCCATGACAGAGTTTCCAAACTGTGTAATTTAAAGAAAGTTTTATATATGTGAGATGAATAAATATATCTATCACAAAGCAGTTTCACAGAAATCTTCATTCCAGTATTTGTCTGAGCACATTTCCTTTTTCACGATAGCCGTCCATATACTCCCCAATGTCCCTTGGTAGCTTTTTCTCCAAAGGGGATTCCCCAATCCTCTATGAGAAGAAAGGTATAACTCAGAGAATGGAATGCACACGTCACAAAGCAAGTCTTCCAAAGCTTCTCTCCACTTTCTGTCTGAAGATATATCCGTTTTCACCATAAACCACAAAGTGCTACCAAGTATCCCTTCGCAGACTAAACAGAAACAGTGGTACAATACAGCTCAATGAAAAGAGAAGCTTAACTGAGTGAGTAGAATTCACACAATCCAGAGCAGTTTCACAGAAAGCTTACCTCTGGTTTTTATCTGAGGGTATTTCTTTTTCAGCATATTCTCAAGAGTGTTCCCAAATGTCCTTTCACAGTTTCCACAGAAACAGGGATTTCAAACTGCTCTATCTGAAGAATGGTTTAACTCCATGAGATGATAACACACATCACAAATAAGTTGCTCAGAAAGTTTCTCTCCACTTTACAACGAAAGACATTTCCTTGCTCAGCAGAGACCTCCGGGCGCCACTTAATATCCCTTCGCAGATTCCTCAAAGACCCAGTTTCCAAACTGGGCAACAAACAGAAAGCTTTAACTCTGTGAAATGAATGCATATATCAGAGAGCAGTTTCTTTGAACGCTTCTTTCTGGGTTTTATTTGAGAATATATCACTTTTCACCATAGTCTTCAATGCGCTCCGAAATATCACTTTTTCGGTTTTACAGGAATGGTGTTCATACACTGCCTTATAGAAAAGACGTATAACTCCTGAGTGGAATGCACACATCACAAAGCAGTTTCTCAGAAAGCCTCTCTCCAATTTTTATCTGAAGATATTTCCTTTTTCACCATAGGCCTGAAAGTGCTCCTGAATTTCCCTTTGCAGATCCGGTCATGACGGAGTTTCCAAACGGTGTAATAGAAAGAAAGTTTTATCTATGTGAAAGAATACATATATATATCCCAAAGCAGTTTCACAAAAAGCTTCTTTCCAGTTTTTGTCAGAGGATATTTCCTTTTACACAATAACCATACATATACTCCCGAATGTCCCTTGGCAGCTTTACCTCCAAAAGGGATTCCCAAATACTCTATGAAAACTAAAATATAGCTCTGTGAATGAAATGTACACGTCACAAAGCAGCTCCTCTTAAAGCTTCTCTCTAGTTTCTATCTGAAGATATTTCCGTTTTCACCTTAAGCCTCAAAGTGCTCCCCAGTATCCCTTAGCTGAGTAAACTAAAACATTGTTGGAATACTGCTCAATGAAAACAGAAGCTTAACTGTGTGAGGGGAATTCACGTGACCTAGAGCAGTTTCACAGAAAGCTTCCTCCTGGATTTTATCAGAGGGTATTTCTTTTTCAGCATATTCTTAAGAGTGTTCCCAAATGTCCTTTCTCAGATTCCACAGAAAGAGTGGTTTCAAACTGATCAATCCAAAGAATGATTTAACTCTATGAGATGAAAACACACATCACAAAGCATTTGCTCAGAAAGCTTTTCTCCAGTTTTCAACGGAAGACATTTCCTTGCCCACCACAGGCCTCCAGTCGCCACTTCATATCCCTTCCCAGAATCCTCAAAGAAAGATAAAAACTAGAAAGTCTCAAAGACAGACTTTTCAAACTGGCAAATGTAGAGAAAGCTTTAACTCTCTGAAATGAATGCACACATCAGAGAGCAGTTTCTTGGAAAGTTCTTATCTGAATTTTATTTCAGGATATTTCACTTTTTGCCATAGTCTTCCATGCACTCAGAAATATTACTTTTTCAGTTTTACAGCAATAGTGTTCAAACACTGCCTTATGAGAAAATAGGTATAATTTCCTAAGTGGAATACACATATCACAAAGCAGTTTCTCAGAAAACTTCTGTCCAGTTTTTATCTGAACATACCTCCTTTTCCACCATAGGCCTGAATGTGTTGCCAAATATCCCTTCATGGATCCGTCCATGGCGGAGTATCCAAGCTGTGAAATGTAAAGAAAGCTTTATCTATGTGAGATGAATACACATAGCAAAAAACAGATTCACAGAAATGTCTTTCCGGTTTTTGTCTGAAGATATTTCCTTATTCACTGTAGTAGTGAATGTGCTCCCGAATATCCCTTCGTGGATCCGTCCATGACAGAGTTACCAAACTGCATAATGTAATGGAAGCTTTAGCTATGTGAGATAAATACACATATCACAGAGCAGTTTCACAGAATGCTTCTTTCCAGTTTTTGTCTTAGGCTATTTCTCTTTTCACCATAGGCATCAACATGCTCCTGAATATAACCTGGTACCTTTTTCTCCAAAAGAGTTTCCCCAATGCTGTATGAGAAGAGAGGTATAACACTGTGAGTAGAATGCACACGTCACAAAGCAGTTCCTCAGAAAGCTTCTCTCCACTTTCTGTCTGAACATATTTTCTTTTTCACTGTCAGCCTCAAAGCGCTCCTGAATATCCCTTCACATGCTAAACATAAACAGAGTTAGAAAACTGCTCAGTGAAGAGAGGCTTAACTGAGAGAGAGTAATTAAGATGACACAGAGCAGTTTCACAGAAGGCTTCCTTCTAGATTTTACCTGAGGATATTTCTTTCTCTATATTCCAAGCAGTTTTCTTAAATGTCCTTCTTCAGATTCCACAAAAACAGTGATTTAAAACTGATCAATCAATAGAATGGTTTAAATCTATGATACAAATACAAACATCAAAAAGCAGTTGCTCAGAAAGCTTCTCTCCAGTTTTCATTGGAAGACATTTCCTTGCTCACCACAAGGCTCCGGGTACACTTAATACCCCTTCACAGATTCCTCAAAGGCAGAGTTTACAAACTGCACAACATAGAGTAAGCTTTAAATCTGTTAAATGAATGCAAATATCAGAGAGCAGTTCCTTGGAATGCTTCTTTCTGGGCCTTATTTGAGGATATTTCACTTTCGCCATAGTCTTCCATGTGTTCTGACATATTACTTTTTTAGTTTTACAGGAACAGTGTTCAAACACTGCCGTATGAGAAAAAAGGTATATCTCCCTGAGTGGAATGCACACAACACCAAGCAGTTTCTCAGAAAGCTTCTCTCCAGTTTTTATCTGAAGATATCTCCTTTTCCACCATAGGCCTGAATGTGCTCCTGAGTGTCCCTTTGCGAATCCGTCCATGTCGGCGTTTCAAAACTGCATAATAGAAAGAAAGTTTTATCAATGTGAGATGAATTAACATATCTATCACAAAGCAGTTTCACAGAAAGCTTCTTTACAGTTTTTGTCTGAGGATATTTTCTCTTTCACCATAGCTGTCCATATACTCCCGAATGTCCCCTGGAAGCTTTTTCTCCAAAAGGGATTCCCCAATCCTCTATGAGAAGAAAAGTAAAACTCTGTGAATGGAATGCACACGTCACAAAGCAGCTCCTCGGAAATCTTCTCTCCAGTTTCAATCTGAAGATATTTCCATTTCCACCATAAGCCTCAAAGCGCTCCCGAGTATTCCTTAGTTGTCTGATCTATAACAGTGTTAGAATACTGCTCCATGAAACAGAAGCTTAACTGTGTGAGTGGAACTCACATGACACAGAGCATTTTCAGAGAAAGCTTCCTTCTGTTTTTTATCGCAAAGTATTTCTTTTTCAGAACATTCTTACGAGCGTTCCCAAATGTCCTTTCTCTGGTTACACAGAAAGAGTGATTTCAAACTGCTCAGTCCAAAGAATGATTTAACTCTATGAGACGAATACACACACCACAAAGCAGTTGCTCAGAATGCTTCTCTCCAGTTTTCAGCAGAATACATTTCCTTACTCATCGTATGCCCCGGTCGCCAGTTAACATACCTTCTCAGAATCCTCAAAGACATATTTTTCAAACTGGGAAATATAGAGTAAGCTTTAACTGTCTGAAATGAATGCATACATCAGAGAACTGTTTCTTGGAACGCTTCTTTCTGGGTTTATTTCAAGATATTTCACTTTTCGCCATAGTCTTCCATGCCCTCCGAAATATTACTTTTTCAGGTTTACAGGAACAGAGTTCAAACACTGCCTTATGAGACAAAAGTTATAACTCCCTGAGTGGAATGCACACATCACAAAGCAGTTTCTCAGAAAGCTTCTATCCAGTTTTCAACTGAAGATATCTCCTATTTCACCATAGGCCTGAATGTACTCCCGAATGCTCTTTCGTGGATCCGTCCATGATGGAATACCAAACTGCGTAATATAAGGAAAGTTTTATCTATGTGAGATGAATAAACATATCTATCACAAAGCAGTTTCATAGAAATCTTCTTTCCAGTTTTTGTCTGAGGATATTTCCTTTTTCACCATAGCCATCTGTATACTCTTGAATGTCCCCTGGTATCTTTCTCTACAAAGGGATTCCCCAGTTCTCTATGAGAAAAAAGTATAACTCTGTGAGTGGAATGCATAAGTCACAGAACAGCTCCTCGGAAATCTTCTCTCCAGTATCTATCTGAAGATATTTCCATTTTCACCATAAGCCTCAAAGCTCTCCTGAGTATCCATTAGCTGACTAACGTAAAACAGTGTTAGAATACTGCTCAAAGAAAACAGGAGTTTAACTTTGTGAGTGGACTTCACGTGACCTAGAGCAGTTTCACAGAAAGTTTCCTTCTGGTTTTTAACGAGGAGTATTTCTTTTTCAGCATATTCTTAAGAGCGTTCCCAAATATCCTTTCTCAGATTCCACAGAAACAGTGATTTCAAACTGCTCAATCCAAAGAGTGATTTACCTCCATGAGCTGAATACATACATCACAAAGCAGTTGGTCCGAAAGCTTCTCTCCATTTTTCAATGGAAGACGTTTCCTTTCTCACTGCAAACCTCCAGGCGTCACTTAATACCCCTTCACAGATTCCTCAAAGACAGATTTTCCAAACTGGGCAACTTAGTGTAACTTTTAACTATCTGAAATGAATGCACACGTCAGAGTGCAGTTTCTTGGAATGCTTCTTTCTGGGTTTTATTTCAGGATATTTGACTTTATGCCATCGTCTTCAATGTGCTGCAAAATATCACTTTTTCAGGTTTACAGGAACAGTGTTCAAAAACTGTCTTATGATAAAAGAGGTGTAACTCCCTGAGTGGAATGCACACATCACAAATCAGTTTCTCAGAAAGCTTCTCTCCAGTTTTTATCTGAAGATATCTGCTATTTCACTGCAGGTCTGAATGTGCTCCAGAATGTCCATTCACGAATCCATCCATGACACAGTTTCAAAACTGTGTAATGGAAAGAAAGTCTTATCTATGTGAGATGATTAGACAAATATATCACAAAGCAGTTTCACAGAAAACTTCTTTCCAGTTTTTGTCTGAGGATATTTCCTTCTTCACCGTAGTCGTCCATATACTCCAGAATGTCCCCTGGAAGCTTTTTCTCCAAATGGGATTCCTCAATCTTCTATGAGAAGAAAAGTATAACTCTGTGAGTGGAATACACACGTCACAAAGCAGCTCCTCGGAAATCTTCTCTCCAGTTTCTATCTGAAGATATTTCCGTTTTCACCATAACGGTGAAACCATAACAGCTGCCGAGTATCCCTTAGCTGAAGAACCTAAAATAGTGTTAGAATACTGCTCAATGAAAACAGAAGCTTACCTGTGTGAGTGGAATTCATGTGACCTAGAGCAGTTTCACAGAACGTTTCCTTCTGGTTTTTATTGGAGGGTATTTCTTTTTCAGCATATTCTTAAGAGTTTTCCCAAATGTCCTTTCTCAGGTTCCACAGAAACAGTGATTTCAAACCACTCAATCCAAAGAATGATTTAACTCTATGAGATGAATACACATATCACAAAGCAGTTGCTCTGAAAGCCTGTCTCCAGTTTTCATCGGAAGACATTTCCTTTCTCACCACAAGCCTCCAGGCGCCACTTAATTACCCTTCAAAGATTTCTCAAAGACAGCGTTTCCAAACTGGGCAACGTAGTGTAAGCTTTAACTCTCTGAAATGAATGCACACGTCACAGAGCAGTTTCTTGGAATGCTTCTTTCCGGATTTTATTTGAGGATAGTTCAAATTTCGCCATAGTCCTCAATGCACTCCGAAGTATCACTTTTTCAGTTTTACAGGAAACGTGTTCAAACACTGCCTTATGTCAAAAGAGGTAAAACTCCCTGGGTGGAATGCACACATCACAAAGCAGTTTCTCCGAATGCTTCTCTCCAGATTTTATCTGAAGATATTTCCATTTTCAAAATAGTCCTGAATGTGCTCTCGAATGTCCCTTTGCGGATCCGTCCATGACAGAGTTTGCAAGGTGCGTGATCTAAAGAAAGCTTTATCTATATGAGACTAATAAGTATAGTAAAGAGCAGATTCACAGAGATCTTCTTCCAGCTTTTGTCTGAGGATATTTCCTCTTTCACCATAGCCGTCCATGTACTCCTGAATGTCCCTTGGTAGCTTTTCATTCAAAAGGGATTTCCCAATCCTTTATGAGAAGAGAGGTATAACACTGTGAGTGAAATGCACAGTCACAAAGCAGTTCCTCGGAAAGCCTCTCTCCAGTTTCTATCTGAACATATTTACTTTTTCACCTTAGCTTCAATGTACTCACGAATGTCCCTTTGCACGCTAAATATAACCAGTGTTAGAAAAGTACTCAATCAAAAGAGAAGTTTAACTGAGCAAGAGGAATTCACATGACATATAGCAGTATCACAGAAAATTTTATTCTGGTATTAATCTGAGGATATTTCTTTGTCCATATTCTAAAGAGTGTTCCCAAAGGTCCTTTCTCAGATTCCACAGAAACAGTGATTTGAAACTGTTCAATCCAAGGAATTATTTAACTCTATGAGATGAATGCACACATCACAAAGCAGTTGCTCTGAAAGCTTCTCTCCAATTTTCAACGGAAGACATTTCCTTGCTTACCACAGGCCTCCTGGTGCCTCTTAATATCCTTTCACAGATTCCTCAAAGACAGAGTTTCCAAACTGGGCAATGTAGAGTAAGCTTTAACTCTGTGAAATGAATGCACACACAAGAGAGCAGCTTCTTGGAACGCTTCTTTCTGGATTTTATTTGAGGATAGTTCAAATTTCGCCACAGTCCTCAATGCGCTCTGAAGTATCACTTTTTCGGTTTTACAGGAAACGTGTTCAAACACTGCCTTATGACAAAAGAGGTAAAACTCCCTGAGTGGAATGCACACATCACAAAGCAGTGTCTCAGAATGCTTCTCTCCAGATTTTATCTGAAGATATCTCCATTTTCAAAACAGTCCTGAATGTGCTCTCGAATGTCCCTTTGCAGATCCGTCCATGACAGAGTTTCCAAGGTGCATGATGTAAAGAAAGCTTTATCTATGTGAGACTAATAAGTATAGTAAAGAGCAGATTCACACAGATCTTCCTTCCAGCTTTTGTCTGAGGATATTTCCTCTTTCACCATAGCCGTCCATGTACTCCTGAATGTCCCTTGGTAGCTTTTCGTTCAAAAGGGATTCCCCAATCCTTTATGAGAAGAGAGGTATAACACTGTGAGTGAAATGCACAGGTAACAAAACAGTTACTCGGAAAGCCTCTCTCCAGTTTCTATCTGAACATGTTTACTTTTACACTGTAAGCCTCAAAGTACTCATGAATATCCCTTCGCATGCTAAACATAAACAGTGTTAGAAAAGTACTCAATGAAAAAAGATGCTTAAATGAGTGAGAGAAATTCACACGACACATAGCAATTTCACAGAAAGCTTCCTTCTGGCATTAATCTGAGGATATTTCTTTCTCCATATTCTAAAGATTGTTCCCAAATGTCCTTCCTCAGATTCCACAGAAACAGGGATTTCAAACTGCTCCTTCCACACGATGATTTCACTCTATGAGATGAATACACATGTCACAAAGCAGTTGCTCAGAAAGATTCTCTCCAGTTTTCAATGGAAGACATTTCCTTGCTCAACACAGGCCTCCAGGCGCCACTTAATATATCTTCGCAGATTGCTCAAAGACAGACTTTCCAAACTGGGCAATTTAGAGTAAGCTTTAAATCTCTGAAGTGAATGCACATATCTGAGAGCAGTTTCTTGGAACGGTTCTTTTTGTTTTTTATTTGTGGACAGATCACTTTTCCCCATAGTCTTCAATGCCCTCCGAAATATAACTTTTTTGATTTTACAGGAACAGTGTTCAACCACTGCCTTATGAGAAAAGAGGTATAGCTCCCTGAGTGAAATGCACACATCACACAGTAGTTTCTCAGAAAGCTTCTCTCTGGTTTTTATCTGAAGATATTTCCTCTTTCATCATGGGGCTGAATGTGCTCCCGAATTTCCCTTCGCTGATCCATCCATGACAAAGTTTTAAAACTGCGTAACATAAACAACGTTTTATCTATGTGAGATGAATACACATATCACAGATCAGTTTCACAGAAAGCTTCTTTCCAGGTTTTGTCTGAGGTTATTTCCTTTCTCACCATAGGCGTCAATATGCTCCCGAATATCCCTTCGTACCTTTTTCTCCAAAATGTTTCCCAATGCTGTATGAGCAGAGAAGTATAACACTCTGAGTGGAATGCACTCTTCACAAAGCAGTTCCTCACTAAGCTTCTCTCCATTTTCTATCTGAAGATATTTCCTTTTTCACTGAAAGCTGAATGCACTCCCGAATATCTGTTCGCACACTAAACATAAACAGTATGAATACTGGTCAATGCAAGAGAAGCTTAACTGAGTGAGAGGAATTCACATGACACATAGCAGTTTCACAGAAAGTGTCCTTCTTGTTTTTATCTGAGGATATTTAGTTCTCCATATTCTAAAGAGCGGTCCCAAATGTCCTTCCTTGGATTCCACAGTAACAGTGATTTCAAACTGCTCAATCCTAAGAATGGTTTAATTCTATGAGATGAATATATGCATCACAAAGCAGTTGCTCAGAAAGCTTCTCTCCAGTTTTCAAAGGAAGACATTTCCTTGCTCACCACAGACGTCTGGGAGCCACTTAATATTCCTTTGTTGATTCCTCAAAGACAGAGTTTCCAAACTGGGCAATGTAGAGTAAGCTTTAATTCTGTGAAATGAATGCACATGTTAGAGAGCAGTTTCTTGGAACACTTCTTCCTGGGTTTTATTTGAGGAGAGTTCTCTTTTCGCCATAGTCTTCAATGTGTTATGAAATATCACATTTTCGATTTTACAGGAACAGTGTTGAAACACTGCCTTATGAGAAAAGAGGTATATCTCCCTGAGTGGAATGCACTCATCACAAAGCAGTTTCTCAGAAACCCTCTCTCCTATTTTTATATGGAGAGATTTCCGTTTTCTCCATAGGCCTGAAGGTGCTCCCGAATGTCCCTTTGCAGATCTGTCCTTGGCGGAGTTTCCAGACTGCGTAATATAAAGAAAGTTTTATCCATGTGAAATGAATAAACATATCTATCACAAAGCAGTTTCCTAGAAATCTTCTTTCCCGTTTTTGTCTGAGGATAATTCCTTTTTCACAATAGGGGGTTATATACTCCTGAATGTCCCTTGGTAGCTATTTCTCCAAAAGGGATTGCCCAATCCTCTATCAGAAGAAAGGTATAACTCTGTGAGTGGAATGCAGACGTCACAAAGCAGCTCTAAGAAAACTTCTCTCTAGTGTCTATCTGAAGATATTTCCATTTTCACCATAAGCGTCAACGCATTCCTGAATATCCCTTCGCAGACTAAACACAGTGTTGGAATACTGCTCAATGAAAAGAGAAGCTTAACTGTGTAAGTGGAAATCACATGACTGAGAGTAGTTTCACAGAAAGCTTTCTTCTGGTTTTTATCTGAGGGTATTTCCTTTTCAGCATGTTCTAAAGACCGTTCCCAAATGTCCTTTCTCAGGTTCCACAGAAACAGTGATTTCAAACTGCTCAATCCATAGAATGATGTAACTCTATGAGATGAATACACACGTCACAAAGCAGTTGCTCAGAAAGGTTCTCTCCAGTTTTCAATGTAAGACATTTCCTTGCTCACCACAGGCCTCCGGGGGCAAATTAATATCCCTTCGCAGATTCCTCAAAGACAGAGTTTCCAAACTGGGCAATGTAGAGTAAGCTTTAATTCTGTGAAATGAATGCACACATCAGAGAGCAGATTCTTGAAATGCTTCTTTCTGGGTTTTAATTGAGGAGAGTTCAATTTTTGCTGTAGTCTTCAATGTGCTCCAAAATATCACTTTTTCAGTTTTACAGGAAACCTGTTCAAACACTGCCTTATGAGAAAAGAGGCATAACTCCCTGAGTGGAATGCCCACATCACAAAGCAGATTCTCAGAATGCTTCTTTCCAGTTTTTAACTGAAGAGATTTCCATTTTCAAAATAGTCCTGAATGTGCTCCCGAATGTCCCTTTGTGGATCCATCCATGACAGAGTTTCCAAGCTGCATAATGTAAAGAAATCTTTATCTATGTGAGATGAATAAACATAAGCAAAAAACAGATTCACAGAAAGCTTCTTTCCAGTTTTTCTCTGAAGATATTTCCTTTTTCACCATAGCCGTCCATATACACCCGAATGTCCCTTGGTATCTTTTTCTCCAAAAGGGATTCCCCAATCCTTTATGAAAAGAGAGGTATAACACAGTGAATGAAATGCACAGGTCTCAAAACAGTTCCCTGGAACGCCTCTCTCCAGTTTCTATCTGAACATTTCCTTTTTCACCATAAGCCTCAAAGCACTCACGAATATGCCTTTGCATGCTAAACATAAACAGTGTTAGAATCGTGCCCAATGAAAAGAGAAGCTTAACTGAGCAAAAGGACCTCACGTGATACATAGCAGTTTCACAGAAAGCTTCCTTCTGGTTTTTATCAGAGGATATTTCTTTCTCCATATTCTAAAGAGCATTCCCAAATGTCCTTTCTCAGATTCCACAGAAATAGTGATTTCAAACTGCTCAATCCAAAGAATGATTTAACACTATGAGATGAATACACTCATCACACACAGTTGCTCAGAAACATTCTCTCCAGTATTCAATGGAAGACATTTCCTTGCTCAGCACAGGCCTCCGGGCGCCACTTAATATAACTTCGCAGATTCCTCAAAGACAGTGTTTCCAAACTGGGCCATGTAGACTAAGTTTTTTTTTTTTTTTTTTTTTTTTTTTTTTTTTTTTTTTTT
>NC_037678.1:37677086-37689140 GCF_003255815.1 Theropithecus gelada | reverse complement strand
ATGAAGGGCTGTTGAATTTTGTCAAAAGCCTTTTCTGCATCTATTGAGATAATCATGTGGTTCTTGTCTTTGGTTCTGTTTATATGCTGGATTATGTTTATTGATTTGCGAATGTTGAACCAGCCTTGCATCCCAGGGATGAAGCCCACTTGATCATGGTGGATAAGCTTTTTGATGTGCTGCTGAATCCGGTTTGCCAGTATTTTATTGAGGATTTTTGCATCGATGTTCATCAGGGATATTGGTCTAAAATTCTCTTTTTTTGTTGTGTCTCTGCCAGGCTTTGCTTTCAGGATGATATTGGCCTCATAAAAAGAGTTAGGGAGGATTCCCTCTTTTTCTATTGATTGGAATAGTTTCAGAAGGAATGGTACCAGCTCCTCCTTGTACCCCTGGTAGAATTCAGCTGTGAATCCATCTGGTCCTGGACTTTTTTTGGTTGGTAGGCTATTATTTATTGCCTCAATTTCAGAGCCTGCTATTGGTCTATTCAGGGATTCAACTTCTTCCTGGTTTAGTCTTGGAAGAGTGTAAGTGTCCAGGAAATTATCCATTTCTTCTAGGTTTTCCAGTTTATTTGCGTAGAGGTGTTTATAGTATTCTCTGATGGTAGTTTGTATTTCTGTGGGGTCGGTGGTGATATCCCCTTTATCATTTTTTATTGCGTCTATTTGATTCTTCTCTCTTTTCTTCTTTATTAGTCTTGCTAGTGGTCTGTCAATTTTGTTGATCTTTTCTAAAAACCAACTCCTGGATTCATTGATTTTTTGGAGGGTTTTTTGTCTCTCTGTCTCCTTCAGTTCTGCCCTGATCTTAGTTATTTCTTGCCTTCTGCTAGCTTTCGAATGCGTTTGCTCTTGATGCTCTAGTTCTTTTAATTATGATGTTAGAGTGTCAATTTTAGATCTTTCCTGCTTTCTCTTGTGGGCATTTAGTGCTATAAATTTCCCTCTACACACTGCTTTAAATGTGTCCCAGAGATTCTGGTATGTTGTATCTTTGTTCTCATTGGTTTCAAAGAACATCTTTATTTCTGCCTTCATTTCGTTATGTACCCAGTAGTCATTCAGGAGCAGGTTGTTCAGTTTCCATGTAGTGGAGCGGTTTTGATTGAATTTCTTAGTCCTGAGTTCTAGTTTGATTGCACTGTGGTCTGAGAGACAGTTTGTTATAATTTCTGTTCTTGTACATTTGCTGAGGAGTGCTTTACTTCCAATTATGTGGTCAATATGGGAATAAGTGTGATGTGGTGCTGAGAAGAATGTATATTCTGTTGATTTGGGGTGGAGAGTTCTATAGATGTCTATTAGGTCTTCTTGCTGCAGAGATGTGTTCAATTCCTGGGTATTCTTGTTAACTTTCTGTCTTGCTGATCTGTCTAATGTTGACAGTGGAGTGTTGAAGTCTCTCATTATTATTGTATGGGAGTCTAAGTCTTTTTGTAAGTCTCTAAGGACTTGTTTTATGAATCTGGGTGCTCCTGTATTGGGTGCATATATATTTAGGATAGTTAGCTCTTCCTGTTGAATTGATCCCTTTACCATTATGTAATGGCCTTCTTTGTCTCTTTTGATCTTTGATGGTTTAAAGTCTGTTTTATCAGATACTAGTATTGCAACCCCTGCTTTTTTTTGTTCTCCATTTGCTTGGTAAATCTTCCTCCATCCCTTTATTTTGAGCCTATGTATGTCTCTGCATGTGAGATGGGTCTCCTGAATACAGCAGACTGATTGGTCTTGACTCTTTATCCAGTTTGCCAGTCTGTGTCTTTTATTTGGAGCATTTAGTCCATTTACATTTAAGGTTAATATTGTTATGTGTGAACTTGATCCTGCCATTATGATATTAACTGGTTATTTTGCTCGTTAGTTGATGCAGTTTCTGCCTACCCTCGATGGTCCTTACATTTTGGCATGTTTTTGCAATGGCTGGTACCGGTTGTTCCTTTCCATGTTGAGTGCTTCCTTCAGGGTCTCTTGTAAGGCAGGCCTGGTGGTGACAAAATCTCTAAGCATTTGCTTATCTGTAAAGGATTTTATTTCTCCTTCACTTATGAAACTTAGTTTGGCTGGATATGAAATTCTGGGTTTAAAATTCTTTTCTTTAAGAAAGTTGAATATTGGCCCCCACTCTCTTCTGGCTTGTAGAGTTTCTGCCGAGAGATCTGCTGTGAGTCTGATGGACTTCCCTTTGTGGGTAACCCGACCTTTCTCTCTGGCTGCCCTTAAGATTTTTTCCTTCATTTCAACTTTGGTGAATCTGGCAATTATGTGTCTTGGAGTTGCTCTTCTCGAGGAGTATCTTTGTGGCGTTCTCTGTATTTCCTGGATTTGAATGTTGGCCTGCCCTACTAGGTTGGGGAAGTTCTCCTGGATGATATCCTGAAGAGTGTTTTCCAACTTGCTTCCATTTTCCCCCTCACTTTCAGGCACCCCAATCAGACGTAGATTTGGTCTTTTTACATAATCCCATACTTCTTGCAGGCTTTGTTCATTTCTTTTTCTTCTTTTTTCTTTTGGTTTCTCTTCTCGCTTCATTTCATTCATTTGATCCTCAATCACTGATACTCTTTCTTCCAGTTGATCGAGTCGTTTACTGAAGCTTGTGCATTTGTCACGTATTTCTCGTGTCATGGTTTTCATCTCTTTCATTTCGTTTATGACCTTCTCTGCATTAATTACTCTAGCCATCAATTCTTCCACTTTTTTTTCAAGATTTTTAGTTTCTTTGTGCTGGGTACAGAATTCCTCCTTTAGCTCTGAGAAGTTTGATGGACTGAAGCCTTCTTCTCTCATCTCGTCAAAGTCATTCGCCATCAAGCTTTGATCCGTTGCTGGCGATGAGCTGTGCTCCTTTCCCGGGGGAGATGTGCTCTTATTTTTTGAATTTCTAGCTCTTCTGCCCTGCTTTTTCCCCATCTTTGTGGTTTTATCTGCCTCTGGTCTTTGATGATGGTGACGTACTGATGGGGTTTTGGTGTAGGTGTCCTTCCTGTTTGATAGTTTTCCTTCTAACAGTCAGGACCCTCAGCTGTAGGTCTGTTGGAGATTGCTTGAGGTCCACTCCAGACCCTGTTTGCCTGGGTGTCAGCGGCAGAGGCTGCAGAAGATAGAATATTTTTGAACAGCGAGTGTACCTGTCTGATTCTTGCTTTGGAGGCTTCCTCTCAGGGGTGTACTCCACCCTGTGAGTTGTGGGGGTCAGAGTGCCCCTAGTGGGGGATGTCTCCCAGTTAGGCTACTCAGGGGTCAGGGACCCACTTGAGCAGGCAGTCTGTCCCTTCTCAGATCTCAACTTCAGTGTTGGGAGATCCATTGCTCTCTTCAAAGGTGCCAGACAGAGTCCTTTGCGTCTGCAGAGGTTTCTGCTGCTTTTGTTGTTATCTGTGCCCTGTCCCCAGAGGTGGAGTCTACAGAGACAGGCAGGTTTCCTTGAGCTGCTGTGAGCTCCACCCAATTCAAACTTCCCAGCGGCTTTGTTTACCTACTTAAGCCTCAGCAATGGCGGGCGCCCCTCCCCCAGCCTTGCTGCTGCCTTGCCGCAAAATCGCAGACTGCTGTGCTAGCAATTAGGGAGGCTCCGTGGGCATGGGACCCTCCTGGCCAGGTGTGGGATATAATCTCCTGGTGTGCCTGTTTGCTTAAAGCGCAGTATTGGGGTGGGAGTTACCCGATTTTCCAGGTGTTGTGTGTCTCAGTTCCCCTGGCTAGGAAAAGGGATTCCCTTTCCCCTTGTGCTTTCCAGGTGAGGCAATGCCTCACCCTGCTTCAGCTCTTGCTGGTCGGGCTGCAGCAGCTGACCAGCACCGATTTTCCGGCACTCCCTAGTGAGATGTACCCAGTACCTCAGTTGAAAAGGCAGAAATCACCGGTCTTCTGTGTCACTCGCGCTGGGAGTTGGAGACTGGAGCTGTTCCTATTCGGCCATCTTGCTCCGCCCCCTCAACATTCGATACACTGTTTTTGTAAAATCTGTGAAAGGATATTTGAGAATGCATAAAGGCCAATGGTGAAGAGTGAATATCCTGAGATAAATACTAGAAAGAAACTATCTGTGAAACTGCTTTGTGCTGTATGGATTATCTCACAGAGTTAAACCTTTCTTTTGATTCAGCAGTTTGGAAACTCTTTTTTTGTAAGATCTGTGAAGGGACATTTGGGAACTCCTTGACGCCTATGGTGAAAAAGCAAATATCCCCAGATGAAATCTAGAAAGAAGCTATTGGTTATACTGCTTTGTGATATGTGGATTTGTCTCACAGAAGAAAACCTTTCATTTGATTCAGCAGTTAGGAAACATTAGCTATCTGTGAAGCTGCTTTGTTATGTGTGGATTCATCTCACAGAGTTAATCCTTACTTTTGATTCAGCATGTTGGAAACAGATCTTTTGTAGAATCTGCAAAGGGATATTTGCAGAGGCAGTGAGGACTGTATTGACAAACCAAATATCTCTGGATTAAAAACTAGAAAGAATTTATTTGTGAAACTGCTTTGTGATGTGCGGATTCATCTCAGAGAGTTAAATCTTTCTTTTGAATCTACAAGGGGACATTTGGGAGTGTATTGAGGTCTTTGGTGACAAAATGAATATCCCCAGATAAAATCTAGAAAGAAGCTATCTGTGAAACAGCTTTGTGACTTGTGGATTCATCTCACAGAGGTAAACCTTTCTTTTCATTCAGCAGGTTGGAAACAGTCCTTTTGTAGAATCTAGGAAGAGACTTTTAGAGCACATTGAGACTTATGGTGTAGAAGAGAATATCCCCAGATAAAACTAGAAAGAAGCTGTCTGTTAAATTGCTTCAAGTTGTGAGAATTCATCTCACAGAGTTAAGCCTTTCTTTTCATTCAGCAGTTTTTAAACACTGTTTTGGTTGAATCTGTGAAGGGACATTTGGGAGCTCATCAATTCAGCAGTTAGGAAACACTGATTTTGTAGAAACTGCAGAGGGACACTTGGGAGCTCATTGAGGTCTATGGTGTAAAAGGGAATATCCTTAGTAAAAAACTAGAAATAAGCTATCTGTGAACTTGATTTGGTATGTTTGGATTCATACCACAGAGTTAAATCTTTCATTTGATTCAGCAGTTTGGAAATACTGTTTTGTGGAATCTGAGAAAAAACATTTGGGAGCTCATTGAGGCCTGTGGTAAAAGGATAAGAGAGTAATTGTCCCCAGATAAAAGTTGGAAAGAAGCTATCTGTGAAACTGCTTTGTGATGTGTGGATTCTTCTCAGATTGATAAACCTTTCTTTTGATTCAACAGTGTGGGGACAGTTTCATTGTAGAATCAGTGACGGGACTTTTGGGAGTGCATTGTGGCCTACGGTGAAAAACCCAATAACCCCAGATATAAAGAAGAAAGGAGCAATCTGTGAAACTGCTTTTTAATGTGTGGATTCATCTCAAAGAGGTAAACCCCCCTTTTGATTCAGCAGTTTGTAAACACTGTTTTTGTGAAATCTACAAAAGGATATTTGAGACAGAATTGAGGCCTAAGATGAAAGGACACTACCCCCCGATAAAAACTAGAAAGAATTTTTCTATGAAACTGCTTTGTGACATGTGAATTCATCTCACAGAGTTAAATCTTTTTTTTTTTTTTGAATCAGCAAGTTGGAGACAGTCCTTTTGTGGACTCTTCAAAGGGACAGTTTGGAGTACATTAATATCTATGGTGAAGAAGTGAAGATCCCCAAATAAAAACTAGAAAGAAGCTATCTGTGAAACTGTTTTATGATGTGTGGATCCATCTCATAGAGTTAAACTTTTCTGTTGATTCAAGAGATTGGAAACACTTTTTTTGTAGAATCTGCAAATTGACATTTGGAGGCACATTAAGGCCTGTAGTGAAAAAGCCATTATCCCCAGATAATAACTAGAAAGAAGCCAGCAGCTAGCATGCTTTGTGATATGTGGATTCATCTCAGAGAACTAAAACTTTCTTTAGATTAAGTAGTTTGGAAACACTGTCATTGTAGAATCATGAGGAAACATTTGGGAGCTCTTTGAGGCCTATGAGGAAAAAGCGAATATCCGAAGATAAAAACTAGAGAGGAGTTATGTGTGAAACCGCTTTGTGATGTGTGAATTCTTACAGAACTAAACCTTTCCTTTGATTCAGCAGGTTGGAAACAGTCCTTTTTTAGTATCTGTGAAGGGACATTTTGGAGTGCATTGAGGCCTTTATTATCAAATACAATATCCCCAGATAACAACTAGAAAGAAGGTATCTGTGAAACTGATTTTTGACATGTGGATTCATCTCACAGAGTTAAAGTTTTCTTTTGATTCAGTAATTAGTAAACACTATTTTGTTTGATTCTGCAAAGATATATTTGGGAGCCCATTGAGGTCTATGGTGAAAAAGGGAATACCCCAGATAAAAACTGCAAAGCAATTATCTGTGAAACTGCTTTGTGATGTGTGGATTCATCTCACAGAGTTAAACCTTTCTTTTGATTCAACAGGTGTGAAACAACTCTTTTGTAGAATCTACGAAGGGATGTTTGGGAACTCATCAAGGCCTATGGGAAAAAGAGAATATCCCTAGATAACAACTAGAAGGAAGTTATCTATGAAACTGCTTTGTGATATGTGGATTCATGTTATGGAGTTAAACCTTTCTTTTGGTTCAGCAGTTTGGAAACACTATTTTTGTACAATCTGTGAAGGGACATTTTGGAGCTCATTGAGGCCTTTGTTAACAAAGTGAATATCCCCAGACAAAAACTAGAAAGAAGTTTTCTGTAAAACTGCTTTGTGATGTGTGGATTTTTCTGAGAGTTAAACCTTTCTTTTGATTCAGTAGGTTGGAAACACTCTTTTTGTAGAATCTGCAAAGAGACATTTGGGAACTTTTTGAGGCCCTTGAGGAAAAACCTCAATATCCACAGATAAAAACTAGAAAGAAGCTTTTAGTGAAACTGCTTTATGATGTGTGCATTGATCTCAAAGAGTTAAAGCTTTCTTTTGATCCCACAGGTTGGAAACACTCTTTTTGGAGAATCTCCACAGGGATATTTTGGAGCCCATTGAGGCCTATTTGGCCAAACCTAATATCTGTAGATAAAAACTAGAAGAAGATGTTTGTGAAACTGCTTTGTGATGTGTGCATTCATCTCTGAGATTTCAAACTTTATTTTGATTCAGCAAGTTGAAATACTCTTTTTGGAGAATCTCTGTGAAGAGACCTTACGAGCCCTTTGTGATCTACATGGAGAAACAGTATATCCCCAGATTAAAACTAAAAAAAAGCTGTCTGTGAGACTGCTTTATGATGTGTGGACTCAGCCCACAGAGTTAACCTTTTCTTTTGTTCAGTAAGTTGGAAACACTGTTATTATAGGATATGCAAAGGGACATTTTGAATCCCATTAAGGCCTATAGGGAAAACCGCATATCCCCAGAAAAAGACTAGGAAGAAGATATCTGTGAAACTTCTTTGTGATGTGTGGATACATCTAACTGATTTAAACCTTTCTTTTGATTCAGCAGGTTAAAAACACTCTTTTTTGTGAATCTGTGAGGGATATTTGGGAGACCACTGAGGCCTATGGATAAAAACTGAATACCTCAGATAAAAACTAAAAAGATTCAAAAGGTTAGAAACACTCTTTTCACAGCATTTGTGAAAGGAAATTTGGGAGCCCTTTGAGGCCTATGGGGAAAAACTGAATATCTTCAGATAAAAACTAGAAATAAGCCATCTGTTCAACTGCTTTCTGATGTGTGGATTCATCTCACAGAGTTAAATCTTTCTTTTTAATCAGTAGATTGGAAACATTCTTTTTGTAGAATATGCAAAGGGACATTTTGGAGTCCACTGAGGCCTATGGAAAAAAAGAACATCCCTAGATAAAATCTAGAAAGAAGCTAACTGTGAAAGTGCTTTTTGATGTGTGGATTCATAATTTTTGCTTTTTATGCAGCAGATTGTACACACTTTTTTGGAGAATCTGCAAAGTAATGTTTTGGAGCCCATTGAGGCCTATGGGAAAAAAAAACAGAATATACTCAGATAAAAAGTACAAAGAAACTGTCTGTGAAACTGCTTTGAGATGTGTGGATTAATCTCACAGACTTAAACATTTCTTTTGATGAAGCAGTTTGGAAATTTTCTTTGGATAATTTTCAAAAGCACATTTGGGAGTGAATTGAGGCCTACTGGGAAAACTGAATATCCCCAGATACAAACTAGAAAGAAGCTTTCTGTGATACTGATTGGTTATGTGTGGATTCTTCTCACAGAGATAAACCTTTCCTTGTATTCAGCACATTGAAAACACTCATCATAGAGAATCTGCTAAGAGATATTTGGGAGCACATTGAGGCCTAAGGGGAAAAATTGAATAATCCCAGATAAAATCTAGAAAGAAGCTATCTGTCAAACGGTCATTTTAGAGCTCACTGAGGCCTAGGGGAAAAAAACTGAATATTCCTAAATAAAAACTAGAAGAAAAGCAGTCTGTGAAACAGCTTTGTGATGGGGGGATTCATCTCACAGAGTTAAAACTTTCTTTTCATTCAAAAGTTTAGAAACACTCTTTTTAGAATATTTGCAAAGAGACACTTAGGAGCCCTTTGAGGCCTATGGGGAAAAACTGAATATATCCAGATAAAATCTAGAAAGAAGTCATCAGTGCAACTGTTTTCTGATGTGTGGATTCATCTCACAGGGTTAAATATTTCTTTTTAATCAGTAGGTTGAAAACATTATTTTTTTTAGAATATGCGAAGGGACATTTTGGAGTCCATTGAGGCCTATGGAAAGAAATTAATATCCCCACACAAAAACTAGAAAGAAGCTAACTGTGAAACTGCTTTTGATATGTGGATTTATCTCACAGATTTAATTTTTGTTTTTGACTCACCAGGTTGTAAAAAATCTTTTTGGAGAATATGTAAAGACACATTTGGGATCCCATTGAGGTCTGTGGATAAAAAAAGAATATACCCAGATAAAAAGTATAAAGAAGCTATCTGTGAAACTGCTTTCAGATGTGTGGATTAATCTCACAGAGTTAAACATTTCTTTTGAAGAAACAGATTAGAAACTTTCTTTGGAGAATTTTCAAAGGCACATTTGAGAGACAACCGAGGCCTAAGGGAAAAACTGAATATCTACAGATACAAACTAGAAAGAAGCTTTCTGTGATACTGCTTGGTTATGTGCGGATTCATCTCACAGAATTAAATCTTTCTTTTGATTCAGCACGTTGGAAATACTCTTTATAGGGAATCTGCTAAGAGATATTTGGGAGCACATTGAGGCCTAAGTGGAAAAACTGAATAACCCCAGATAAAAACTAGAAAGAAGTTATCTGTGAAATGGGTTTGTGATGTGTGGCTTCATCACACAGAACTAAACATTCTTTTGATAGCAGTTTGAAAACACGCTTTTGTAGAATCTGTGAAAGGATATTTAGAGCTCATTGAGGCCTAAGGGAAAAAACTGAATATTCCTAAATAAAAACTAGAAAAAAGGAGTCTGAGAAACTGCTTTGTGATGTGTAGATTCATCTCACAGAATTAAACTTTTCTTATGATTCACCAGGTTTGAAACACTCTTTTTGGATAATCTGTGAAGGAATATTTGGGAGCCCTTTGAGGCCTATGGTAAAAAAAACCGTATAATTCCAGTTAAAAACTAGAAAGAAGCTATCTTTCAAACTGGTTTTTACTGTGTGGATTTATCTCACAGAGTTAAAACTGTTTTGATTCAGCACATTGGAAACACTCTTTTTGGAGAATCTGTGAAGGGACATTTGAGAGCCTATTGAGGCCTGTGGGGAAAGAAAATGAATATACCATGAAAAAAATAAGAAGGAAACTATCTGTGAAACTGCTTTTGATGTGTGGATTCATCTGAAGAGTTAAACCAGTCCTTTGATTCAGCAGGTTGGAAACACACTTTTCATACAATCTGCCAATGGACATTTAAGTCTATTGTGGCCTAAGGAAAAAAATCGAATATTCCTAGATAGAAACGAGAAAGAATCTGTCTGTGAAACTGCCTTTTGATGTGTTGATTCATCTCAGAGATTTAAACCTTTCTTTTGATTCAGTAGGTTGAAAACACTTTTTTTGGAGAATCTGCAAAGGTACACTTCAGAGTTTTTTGAGGCCTACTGGAAAAATTGAATACCCCCAATAAAATCTAGAAAGAATCTAACTGTGAAACTGCTTTGTCATCTGTGGATTCATCTCACAGTCTTAAAACTCTCTCTTTGGTTCAGCAGACTGTAAACACTCTTCTTGGAGTATCTGCAAAAAACTATTTTGGAGTCCATTGAGGCCTACAGGGGAACTTCAAATGTGAACAGATAGAAACTAGAAAGAAGCTATCTGTGAAACTGCATTGTGATGTGTGAATTTATCTCACAGAGATAAACAATCCTTTTGATTCAATAGGTTGGAAACCCACTTTTTGGACAATCTGCAAAGGGACATTTCGGATCCCATTGAGACTTATGGGGAAAAATCGAATATCCCCAAACAAAAAATAGAAAGAATCTACCTGTGAAACTGCTTTGTGATCTTTGGATTCATCCCAAAGGGATAAATTGTTCTTTTGATTCGTCAGTTTGGAAACACTCTTTTTGGAGAATCTGCAAATGGACATTTGGGAGCCCTTTGAGGCCTATGGGACAAAACAGAATGTTCCCATATTAGAACTAGGAACAATAGCTATCTATGAAACTGATTTGTGATGTATGATTTATCTCACGGAGTTAAATCTTTCTTTTAATTCAGCTGGTTGGAAACTCTCTTTTTGTAGAATCTGCGAAGGTACATTTTGGAGTCTATGAAAGCCTATGGGGAAAAACCGAATATCTCCTGTTAAAAGCTAGAAAGAAGCTTTCTGTGAAACTACTATGTGATGTGAGTATTCATGTCACAGAAATAATAAACCTTTCTTTTAATTTAGTGGATTAGAAACAGTCTTTTTAAAGAATGTGCAAAGGGACATTTGGGAGCCCATTGAGGCCTATAGGAAAAAACTGAATATCCCCAGATAAAAACTAGAAAGAAATTCTACCAGAGGTACAAGGAGGAGCTGGTACCATTCCTTCTGAAACTATTCCAATCAATAGAGAAAGAAGGAATCCTCCCTAACTCATTTTATGAGGCCAACATCATCCTGATACCAAAGCCTGGCAGAGACACAACAAAAAAAGAGAATTTTAGACCAATATCCCTGATGAACATTGATGCAAAAATCCTCAATAAAATACTGGCAAACCAGATCCAGCAGCATATCAAAAAGCTTATCCACCATGATCAAGTGGGCTTCATCCCTGAGATGCAAGGCTGGTTCAACATACGCAAATCTATAAACATAATCCAGCATATAAACAGAACCAAAGACAAAAACCACATGATTATCTCAACAGATGCAGAAAAGGCTTTTGACAAAATTCAACAGCCTTTCATGCTAAAAGCGCTCAATAAATTCAGTATTGATGGAACGTATCTCAAAATAATAAGAGCTATTTATGACAAAACCACAGCCAATATCATACTGAATGGGCAAAAACTGGAAAAATTCCCTTTGAAAACTGACACAACACAGGGTTGCCCTCTCTCACCACTCCTATTCAACATAGTGTTGGAAGTTCTGGCTAGGGGGCAATTAGGCAAGAGAAAGAAATCAAGGGTATTCAGTTAGGAAAAAAAGAAGTCAAATTGTCCCTCTTTGCAGATAACATGATTGTATATTTAGAAAACCCCATTGTCTCAGCCCCAAATCTCCTTAAGCTGATAAGCAAGTTCAGCAAAGTCTCAAGATACAAAATTAATGTGCAAAAATCATAAGCATTCTTATACACCAGTAACAGACAAACAGAGAGCCAAATCAGGAATGAACTTCCATTCACAATTGCTTCAAAGACAATAAAATACCTAGGAATCCAACTTACAAGGGATGTAAAAGACCTCTTCAAGGAGAACTACAAACCACTGCTCAGTGAAATAAAAGAGGACACAAACAAATGGAAGAACATACCATGCTCATGGATAGGAAGAATCAATATTTTGAAAATGGCCATA
>NC_037678.1:37659141-37676589 GCF_003255815.1 Theropithecus gelada | reverse complement strand
GAGAATTTTAGACCAATATCCCTGATGAACATCGATGCAAAAATCCTCAAATACTGGCAAACCGAATCCAGCAGCACATCAAAAAGCTTATCCACCATGATCAAGTGGGCTTCATCCCTGGGATGCAAGGCTGGTTCAACATATGCAAATCAATAAATGTAATCCAGCATATAAACAGAACCAAAGACAAAAACCACATGATTATCTCAATAGATGCAGAAAAGGCCTTTGACAAAATGCAACAGCCCTTCATGCTAGAAACGCTCAATAAATTTGGTATTGATGGAATGTATCTCAAAATAATAAGAGTTATTTATGACAAACCCACAGCCAATATCATACTTAATGGGCAAAACCTGGAAGCATTCCCTTTGAAAACTGGCACAAGACAAGGATGCCCTCTTTCGCCACTCCTATTCAATATAGTGTTGGAAGTTCTGGCTAGGGCCATCAGGCAAGAGAAAGAAATCAAGGGTATTCAGTTAGGAAAAGAAGAAGTCAAATTGTCCCTGTTTGCAGATGACGTGATTATATATTTAGAAAACCCCATCATCTCAGCCCCAAATCTCCTTAAGCTGATAAGCAACTTCAGCAAAGTCTCAGGATGCAAAATTAATGTGCAAAAATCACAAACATTCTTATACACCAATAACAGACAAACAGAGAGCCAAATCATGAATGAACTTCCATTCACAATTGCTTCAAAGAGAATAAAATACTTAGGAATTCAACTTGCAAGGGATGTAAACGACCTCTTCAAGGAGAACTACAAACCACTGCTCAGTGAAATAAAAGAGGACCAAAACAAATCGAAGAATATACCATGTTCATGGATAGGAAGAATCAATATTGTGAAAATGGCCATACTGCCCAAGGTAATTTGTAGATTCAGTTCCATCCCCATCAAGCTACCAATGAGTTTCTTCACAGAATTGGAAAAAACTGCTTTAAAGTTCATATGGAACCAAAAAAGAGCCCGCATTGCCAAGACAATCCTAAGTCAAAAGAACAAAGCTGGAGGCATCACGCTACCTGACTTCCAGCTATACTACAAGGCTACAGTAACCAAAACAGCATGGTACTGGTACCAAAACAGAGATATAGACCAATGGAACAGAACAGAGTCCTCAGAAATAATACCACACATCTACAGCCATCTGATCTTTGACAAACCTGAGAAAAACAAGAAATGGGGAAAGGATTCCCTATTTAAGAAACGGTGCTGGGAAAATTGGCTAGCCACATGTAGAAAGCTGAAACTGGATCCTTTCCTTACTCCTTATACAAAAATTAATTCAAGATGGATTAGAGACTTAAATGTTAGACCTATACCATAAAAATCCTAGAAGAAAACCTAGGTAATACCATTCAGGACATAGGCATGGGCAAGGACTTCATGTCTAAAACACCAAAAGCAATGGCAACAAAAGCCAAAATTGACAAATGGGATCTAATTAAACTAAAGAGCTTCTGCACAGCAAAAGAAACTACCATCAGAGTGAACAGGCAACCTACAGAATGGGAGAACATTTTTGCAATCTACTCATCTGACAAAGGGCTAATATCCAGAACCTACAAAGAGCTCAAACAAATTTACAAGAAAAAAACAACCCCATCAAAAAGTGGGCAAAGGATATGAACAGACATTTCTCAAAAGAAGACATTCATACAGCCAACAGACACATGGAAAAATGCTCGTCATCACTGGCCATCAGAGAAATGCAAATCAAAACCACAATGAGATACTATCTCACACCAGTTAGTATGGCAATCATAAAAAAGTCAGGAAACAACAGGTGCTGGAGAGGATGTGGAGAAATAGGAACACTTTTACACTGTTGGTGGGATTGTAAGCTATTTCAACCATTATGGAAAACAGTATGGCAATTTCTCAAGGATCTAACTAGAAGTACCATATGACCCAGCCATCCCATTACTGGGTATATACCCAAAGGATTATAAATCATGCTGCTATAAAGGCACATGCACACGTATGTTCATTGTGGCAGTATTCACAATAGCAAAGACTTGGAATCAACCCAAATGTCCGTCAGTGACAGACTGGATTAAGAAAATGTGGCACATATACACCATGGAATACTATGCAGCCATAACAAAGGATGAGTTTGTGTCCTTTGTAGGGACATGGATGCAGCTGGAAACCATCATTCTCAGCAAACTATCGCAAGAACAGAAAACCGAACACCGCGTGCTCTCACTCATAGGTGGGAACTGAACAACGAGATCACTTGGACTTGGAAGGGGAACATCACACACCAGGGCCTATTATGGGGGGGGGGGGGGGCGGAGGGATTCCATTGGGAGTTATACCTGATGTAAATGACGAGTTGATGGGTGCAGCACACCAACATGGCACATGTATACATATGTAACAAACCTGCACGTTATGCACATGTACCCTAGAACTTAAAGTATAATAATAATAATAATAATAATAATAAAAAGGAAGTAAATATTTGTGCCCATAGGTTATTAAGGAGCTGCCAAGCAACCGTGTAATTTTCCCATGGTACTAGGGTCTGACCCAATCTCACCTTTCTCTGTGGTCAAGTTGTATTGAGCTCAGATTAATCCCTTGTGGCCATTGCTACTCCATAACTGGCAGCTTCTGTGCTCTAGGCCCATATTCCATGGTCTGTCCTGACCAATCTTTTGACATAGGCACCTGATGTCAGTTCCAAAGCTGGTTTTCCCAGCCCTTAATCTTTGATCCATAGTTGAGGCAGGCTGGAGCTAGGGATGGGGATATATTCCTACAGGATACTTTGGAGTGCTACCTTGCATAGTAATCCTGCTTTGCTTTCCAGTTTTCCACAACTGGGAAAATAGTTTATCATTCTTGTGAGTGAGAAATGTCACCTAAGCTACAACCTGAAAGCAATTAAAGAGAAAACTATAGTAGCATAAAATATGTTCAGCTGTCTTTGAAAGAGTGTCTACTATCCATAGCTGCAGCAATACTATTACTTTTAATCGCAAAAACCACCGTTACTTTCGCACCAACCTAATAGTTTAGTGTTTGTTTAAGTTTAGTTTTTCTGTTTATCAGTTATACATTATTTGGAGAGTCATTTCCTATTTCTCAAAGAGAATGACTTTAATCTTTGATTCATTTGGTATTAGCCCCCTTATTTCTAATTACCATATTTCTTGATTTTTCAGAATTAGGCCTCATCTATTGACTTCTTACTAAGGAAGAGGAGGATTTACCTCTCTTTGACCAGCACCTTACATTGGTATATGCAAGCATACTTCCCATCCTGCCATCCTCCAATATAGTTATATCATAATCATTAACTACATTATGACAATTACATAAATATAATTCACAGCTAAACTATGTAGGATTTGATAGTTACTTTTCCTTGCCTGCACAGTATTTTGTTTTTCCTGGAATTGATAATTCTATTTCTTGTTCATTTAATTAGTTATCTGCATTCTCAACACTAATTCATTAATTCCAAACCATTCTCAGTTGCATAAATATCCTGTTCATATATTCAGAAACATTGAGTAATTTATCATTTTCATATCTTGAATAAATATTTCCTGGAGACTTCTGATCTGTTCCAATCTTGACTGATTGTTTTCTGCTACATAGCTATTGTTCAGGGGCAGTGTCATCTTGTGGGTTTTCTTTGCCTCTCTAATACGTTGGATCCTCTCTTCCATGGATCTCATGTCTTCCTTTTCTTGGTTTATGACTTCATTTGGTGGAGTAAATCTTCAAGTAACTTTCTGAGAAAATGTGTTTGGGAGACAAAATATTTGAGACCTTTAGTATTTGCAGATGTTTTAATTTCCCATAGCTGAATTGACTGAGTGTAGAATATGCTGTGGTTTAAGTACCCCCTCCAAAACTCATGTTGAAATTTAATTGCCATTGTGATAGTATTAGAGGTGGTACTTTTAAGAGCTGATTAGGTTATGACGGTGGAGTTTGCTTGCCTTTCTGCTTTCTGCTATGGGATGATGCAAAAAGAAGGCCCTCACCAGATGGCTAAGCAGATGCTGGTACCATGTCTCAGCCTTCAGAACCATGAAGCAAATAAATCTCTTTTCTTTATAAATTACCCAGTTTGTGGTATTCTGTTATAATAGCAGGAAATGGACTAAGACAGGATACTAGACTGGAAACATTTTCCTCAGAATTTTGAAAGAATTGTTTCATTGTCTTAAGTCTTTCAGTGTTGTGCTTAAGAAGTTTTAAATAAAATGTATTTTATTTGTGTGTGTGTGTGTGTGTGTTTGCCTCTGAAAGTGCTCAGGACATTTTCTTTACTTTCATTGTTATAACATTTTATTGTGGTAGGCTTTGATTTAGGTCTTTTCTCACCTGTTGGTGGATTCCATAAATCTCTCTTTCTCTCTTTTTGGTACTACTTACTGGGAGATTTCCCCAGTTTTATCTTCAAACTATATTTGAGTCTTTAATTTTAGCTACTTATTTTTTCACTTTCTGAGAGTTCCTTTTCTAAATATTTCTTATTTATAGCATCCTGTGCTTGTTTCCTGGATGCAGTGTCTTCTGTTATTTCTTTGAGCTTGGACAAATTAATAATAGAAGTTTTCTTCTCTATGTGCTCTAACTTTCCAAGCTTCTGTATTATTTAGATCCCTATCATGTTAGATACTGTCTTAAAATGTTTGGCAATCCTTGGCTATCTTCTTATGCTTAACAGTGGAGTGTTAACAAGCAGATTGGGCTGGGCATGGTGGCTCACGCCTATAATCCCAGCACTTTGGGAGGCTGAGGCAGGAGCATCACTTGAGCCCAGGAGTTCGAGACCAACCTGGGCGACACAGGAAGATCCTGTCTCTACAAAAAATAAATAAATAAATAAATAAGTAAATAAATAAACAAACAAATAAATTGGCTTGGCAGATGGTGCACGCTGTGGTCACAGCTACTTGGGAGGCTGATGTAGGAGGATTGATTGGTCTGGGGACATTGAGAGGCTGCAGTGAGCTGTGATTGTGATTGTGCCACTGTACAGGCAACAGAATGAGACCCTGTCTCCAAAAAAAAAAATCTTGATCAGAGTGAACCCAGGTTTTATTAAGCCTCTAAATCTACTGTTTACCTCTGGATCCAGCTGTCAATTTGTAGGAAATAGAAATACTGAGGGCACAACCCTGCTTGCGCACTGTTTGGAAACAGAAACAGATTCGGTGCTTTTGTGGGGGCACGTGGGAGTAAGACCAGCCTTTCGACTGGTGTGGGAGCTAGGTGAGGCCTGTGACTGCTGGCTTTCCCTCACTTCCCTGACAATCTGCAGGATTCAGCAGAGGCAGCCATAATCCTCCCAGGTACACAACTCCATTGGCCTGGGAACCTCACCCACATCCCCCACAGCAGCTGCAGCAAGACCCACCCAAGGAGAGTCTGAGCTTAGACATGCCCAGCCCTTCCTCCACCTGCTGGTCCTTCTCTACCCTCCCTAGTAGCTGAAGACAAAGGGTGTGTACTCTTGGGACTTCTAGGGCCCTGCCCACTGCCAGTTCCTCTCCATACTACCACAGCTGATGCCCTCTGGAAAGTGCCACCTCCTGGCAGGAGGCCAACCAGCACAAAAATAGAACATTAGACCACCAAAACTAAGAATCCTCGCAGAATCCATTTCACCCCCCTCCACCTCTACTGGAACAGGTGCTGGTATCCATGGCTGAGAGACCCATAGACAGTTCATATCACAGGACTCGGTGCAGACAACCCCCACCAGCCTGGAGCCTGGTAGACTTGCTAGGTGGCTAGACCCAGAAGAGAGATAACAATCACTGCAGCTCAGCTCTCAGGAAGCCACATCCATAGGAAAAAGGGGAGAGTACTACATCAAGGGAACACCCCGTGGGACAAAATAATCTGAACAACAGCCTTCAGCCCTAGACCTTCCCTCTGACAGAGCCTACCTAAATGGGAAGGAACTAGAAAACCAGCTCTGTTAATATGACAAAACAGGGCTTTTTAACACCCCCCCAAAATCACACTAGGTCACCAGCAATGGATCCAAACCAAGAAGGAATTTCTGATTTACCTGAGAAAGCATTCAAGAGGTTATTTATTAAGCTAATCAGGGAGGCACCAGAGAAAGGCGAAGCCCAATGCAAGGAAATCCAAAAAACGATACCAGAAGTGAAGGGAGAAATGTTTAAGATAATAGATAAGCATAAAGAAAAAATCAAAACTTCAGGAAATATTGGACACACTTATAGAAATGCAAAATGCTCTGGAAAGTCTCATCAATAGAATTGAACAAGTAGAAGAAAGAAATTCAGAGTTCAAAGTCAAGGTCTACAAATTAACCCAATCCAACAAAGACAAAGAAAAAAGAATAAGAAAATATGAATGAAGTCTTCAAGAAGTCTGCGATTATGTTAAACCACCAAACCTAAGAATATTGGTGTTCCTGAGGAGTAAGAGAAATCTAAAAATTTGGAAAACATTTGGGGACATAATTGAGGAAAACTTCCCCAGTCTTGCTAGAGACCTAGACATCCAAATACAAGAAGCACAAAGAACACCTGGGAAATTCATCATGAAAAGATCATCACCTAGGCACATTGTTGTCAGGTTCTCTAAAGTTAAGATGAAGGAAAGAATCTTAAGAGCTGTGAGACAAAAGCACTAGGTAAACTTTAAAGGAAAACCTACCAGACTAATAGCAGATTTCTTAGCAGAAACCCTATAAGTTAGAAGGGATTGGGGCCCTATCTTCAGCCTCCTCAAACAAAACAATTATCAGCCAAGAATTTTGTATCCAGAGAAACTAAGCATCATATATGTGGGAAAAATAGTCTTTTTCAGAGAAACAAATGCTGAGAGAATTTGCTACTACAAAGCCACCACTACAAGAACTGCTAAAAGGAGCTCTAAATCTTGAAACAAATCCTGGAAACACATCAAAACAGAACCTCTTTAAAAGCATAAATCTCACAGGACCTGTAAAACAAAAATATAATTTAAAAAGCAAAAATAAAAAACCAAGGTACACAGGCAACAAATAGCATGATGAATGGAATGGTACGTCACATCTCAGTACTAACATTGAATATAAATAGCCTAAATGATCCACTTAAAAGATACAGAACTGGCTGGGCGCAGTGGCTCACGCTTGTAATCCCAACGTTTGGGAGACTGAGGAAGGTGGATCATGAGGTCAAGAGATTGAGACCATCCTGGCCAACTTGGTGAAACCTTGTCTCTACTAAAAGTATAGCTGGGCATGGTGGTGGGTGCCTGTAATCCCAGCTACTCAGGAGTCTGAGGCAGGAGAATTGCTTGAACCTGGGAGGTGGAGGTTGCAGTGAGCCAAGATTGCGCCACTGCACTCCAGCTTGGCGACAGAGCAAAACTCCATCTCAAAAAAAAAAAAAAAAAAAAAAGATACAGAACTGCAGAATGGATAAGAACTCACCAACCAACTATCTGCTGCCTTCAAGACACTCACCTAACACATAAGGACTCACATAAACTTAAAGTAAAGGTGTGGAAAAAGGCATTTCATGGAAATAGGCACCAAAAGCGAGCAGGGGTAGCTATTCTTATGTCAGACAAAATGAACTTTAAAGCAACTGCAGTTAAAGACCAAGAGGGACATTATATAGTGATAAAAGGCCTTGTCCTACAGGAAAACATCACAGTCCTAAACATATGTGCGTCTAACACTGGAGCTCCCAAATTTATAAAACAATTACTAACTAAGAAATGAGATAGAAAGCAACAGTAATAGTGGGAGACTTCAGTACTCCACTGACATCACTAGACAGTTCATCAAGACAGAAAGTCAACAAAGAGACAATGGATTTAAACCATACCTTGGAACAAATGGGCTTAATAGATATATACAGAGCATTTCATCCAATAATTGGAGACACTTTCCATTCAGCAGCGTGTGGAATTTTTTCCAAGATAGACCATATGATAGGCCACAAAACGAGCCTTAATAAA
Organism: Theropithecus gelada; assembly: GCF_003255815.1. Classification (NCBI taxonomy): domain Eukaryota; kingdom Metazoa; phylum Chordata; class Mammalia; order Primates; family Cercopithecidae; genus Theropithecus; species Theropithecus gelada. The sequence goes on along the minus strand of NC_037678.1, from coordinate 37,668,620 downwards.
TTCAAGAAAATTGAAATTATATCAAGCGCTCTCTCAGACCACAGTGGAATAAAATTGTAAATCAACTCCTAAAGGGAAACCTACAAAACTGTGGAAATTAAATAACCTGCTTTTGAGTCAAAAATGAAATCAAGATGGAAATTTAAAAATTCTTCAAACTGAATGACAGTAATAACACAACCTATCAAAACCTCTGGGATACAGCAAAGGTGGTGCTAAGAGGAAAATTCATAGCCCTAAATGCCTAACAGAGCATAGCAGACGTTCTAAGGTCACACCTCAAGGAACTAGAGAAACAAGAACAAACCAAACCCAAAGCCAGCAGAAGAAAGGAAATAACCAAGATCAGAGCAGAACTAAATAAAATTGAAACAACAACAACAAAAAATACAAAAAATAAATGAAACAAAAAGCTGGTTCTTTGAAAAGATAAATAAAATTGATAGACCATTAGGAAGATTAACCAAGAAAAGAAGAGAGAAAATCCAAATAACCTCAATAAGAAACGAAACGGGAGATATTACAACTGACAGCACAGAAATACAAAAGATCATTCAAGGCTACTATGAACACCTTTACCCACATAAACTAGAAAACCTAGAAGAGATGGATAAACTCCTAGAAAAATACAAACCTCCTCGCTTAAATCAGGAAGAATTAGATAACCTGAACAGACCAATAACAAGCAGTGAGATTAAAATGTAATTTAAAAATTATCAACAAAAACCGTCCAGGACCAGACAGATTGACAGCAGAATTCTACCGGACATTCAAAGAAGAATTGGTACCAATCCTTTTGACACTATTCCACAAGATAGAGAAAGAGGGAACTCTCCCTAATTCATTCTATGAAGCCAGCATCACCCTAATACTGAAACCAGAAGAGAACATAACCAAAAAAGAAAACTACAGACTGATATCCCCGATGAACATAGATGCTAAAATCCTTAGCAAAATACTAGCTAACCGAATCCAACAACATATCAAAAAGACAATCTACCATGATCAAGTGGGTCTCATACCAGGTATACAGGGATGGTTTAATATATGCAAGTCAATAAATGTGATACACCACATAAACAGAATTAAAAACAAACATCAAATGATTATCTCAATTGATGTGGGAAAAGCATTCGACAAAATCCAGCATCGTTTATGATTAAAACTCTCAGCAAAATCAGCATACAAGGGACAATACCTCAATGTAATGAAAGCCATCTATGACAAACCCACAGCCAACATAATACTGAAGGGGGAAAAGTTGAAAGCATTCCTTCTGAGAACTGGAACAAGACAAGGATGCCCACTCTCATCACTTCTCTTCAACATAGTATGGGAAATCCTAGCCAGAGCAATCAGACAAGAGAAAGAAAGAAAGGGTATCCAAATCGGTAAAGAAGTAGTCAAACTGTCACTGTTTGCTGAAGGTACGATTGTTTACTTCAAAAACCCTAAAGACTCCTCCAGAAGGCTCCTAGAACTGATAAAAGAATTCAGCTAAGTTTCTGGATACAAGATTAACATACACAAATCAGTTGCTCTTCTATACACCAACAGCGACCAAGCAGAGAATCAAATCAAGAACTCAACCCCTTTTACAATAACTGCCAAAAAATTTAAGTACTCTGGAATATACCTAACCAAGGAGGCTAAAGACCTTTACAAGGAAAAGTACAAAACACTGCTGAAAGAAATCATAGATGACACAAACAAATGGAAACACATCCCATACTCATGGAAGGGTAGAATCAATATTGTGAAAATGACCAACCATACTGCCAAAAGCAATCCACAAATATAATGCAATCCCCATCAAAATACCACCATCATTCTTCACAGAATTAGCAAAAACAATTCTAAAATTCTTATGCAACCAAAAAATTGCCCATATAGCCCAAGCAAGACTAAGTGAAAAGAGCAAATCTGGAGGCATCACACTACCTGTTTTCAAGCTATACCATAAGGCCATGGTCACCAAAACAGCATGGTACTGGTATAAAAACAGGCACATAGACCAATGGAACAGAGTAGAGAACCCAGAAATAAACCCAAATACTTAACAGCCAACTGATCTTCGACAAAGCACACAAAAATAAAGTGGGGGAAGGGATACCCTTTTCAACAAATGGTGCTGGGATAATTGGCTAGCCACATGTAGGAGAGTGAAACTGGATCCTCATCTCTCACCTTATGCACAAATCAACGCAAGATGGATTAAGGACTTAAATATAAGACCTGAAACTATAAAAATTCTAGAAGATAACATTGGAAAAACTCTTCTAGATATTGGCTTAGGTAAGGATTTCATGACCAAGAACCCAAAAGCAAATGCAGTAAAAACAAAGATAAATAGCTGGGACTTAAACTAAAGAGCTTTTGTGTGGCAAAAGGAACAATCAGCAGAGTAAACAGACAACCCACAGAGTGGGAGAAAATCTTCAGAATGTATACATCTGCCAGATGACTAATATCCAGAATCTACAGTGAACTCAAATCATTAAGATAAAAACAAACAATCCCATCAAAAAGTGGGCTAAGGACATGAATAGACAGTTTTCAAAAGAAGATATACAAATGGCCAACAAACATATGAAAAAATGCTCAACATCACTAATGATCAGGGAAATGCAAATCAAAACCACAATGTAATACCACCTTACTCCTGCAAGAATGGCCATAATCAAAAAATCAAAAAACAGTAGGTGTTAGCGTGGCTGCGGTGATCAGGGAACACTTCTACACTGCGGGAATGTAAACTAGTACAACCACTACGGAAAACAGTGTGGAGATTTTTTAAAGAACAAAAGTAGAATTACCATCTGATCCGGCAATCCCACTACTGAGTATCTACCCAGAGGAAAAAAGGTCATTATTTGAAAAAGATACTTACATGAACATTTATAGCAGCATAATTCACAATTGCAAAATCATGGAACCAACCCAAATGCCTGTCAATCAATGAGTGGATGAAGAAACTGTGATGTATATGTATGGTGGAATACTGCTTAGCTATAAAAAGGAATGAATTAACAGCATTCACAGCGACCTGGATGAGACTGTTATTCTAAATGAAGTAACTCAGGAATGGAAAACTAAACATCATATGTTCTTACTGATATGTGGGAGCTAAGCTATGAGGACGCAAGGGCATAAGAATGGCACAATGGACTTAGGGGACTTGGGGGGAAGGGTGGGAGGGGGTGAGGAATAAAAGATTACAAATAGGGTGCAGTGTATACTGCTCGGGTGATGGCTGCACCAAAATCTCACAAATCACCACTAAAGAACTTATGTAATCAACCACCACCTGTACCCCAGTAACCTATGGGGAAAAAGAAAAGAAAAGAAACACCGAGGACAGAGGAACATACGGAATTGCACCGTGAGGAATCAGCAAAATCCAGGGTGCAGAACACTCTACTGGCCTAAGCAGTCTGCTTTCATCGATAGATAAATTGTAAGGAAAAGAAAGTGATGGGAAGGAATTTTCAGACTAAAAGAGACTTTAGAAACTTACTAAATTTTAAAATGGGTAAACCAAACTGTACATTCAAAGTGATTAAAATGTGAAATATTGTGTTGTATATCTTATCCCAATTAAAAAAAAAACATGACAGGGGCACGACTAAATTATAGATCTGTGGGGCATGTAGAGGGACTTCTGAGGTGTCTGGCAAAGTTTTATTTCTTGACCTGGATGATAATTTCAAGATTGTTAGCCTTATAATAAATCGCTAAGGTATATATTTGTTTTATGTGGTTTTCTGTATTTGTGTTTTAAAGTAATTTTTAAAAGCAGATTGAAAGCTCCATGTGCATAGTTGGGATTGCTGGTAGTGGTCTTCACTGTGGGATGGTGTATGTGGACAGACTTTTTAACTGGTGGAACCCCCAATATCAGTTTCTTTAGCTCATCAGTTCTCAAATGTTTTGGTCGCAGGACCCTTTTACGTGCTTAAAAAATGACTAAGGACCACAGAGAACTTTTGTTTATGTGGATTATATTTGTCAGTATTTACTATAATAGAAATAAAAACTGAATTTAAAAATATTTATTCATCAAAGATACAAGAGTAAACCCATTATATGCTAACATAGATAATGTATTTTTTAATGAAAAATGACTCTATTTTTTAAAGTAAACTATTGGAAGAGTCATATTACTTTACATTTTTGTGAATCATTTTAATGTGAGCTTAATAAAAGACAGTTGGATCCACATCTGTTTCTGCTTTCAATATCTTACAGTACCACACATGGTGCAGCATTTGAAAACTCCACTCTGAACTTTTGAGAGAATTAGAGTAAAACAGGCAAATGACATTGTAGAATTATTTTGCAAATAGATTTGACCTTGCTTACGCTCTGAGAGGAGGGAATCTTAGAAGTTCCTGGACCACACTTTGAGAACCATTGTTATAGCTGTTTTTCTCTCGAGCTGGTCAGATTCTCGAGAGAGGACTCTCCTGTCTGGAAAGCTGACTGTCAACATTCCTGACCATCAGTCTTCTAACTAGCAGCATTCTGGAACCCAAAGAGGGAAGAAAGCTGTAAAGTTTGATTTTATTCTTCAGTTGTCAGCATGGTAGTCTATAATAAACTATTCCTGGTATCTCTCAGCTAATGAAGCTTATATTTTAAGGTTCCATCTCCCATGCAAGGTATAGGAGAGGATGAGAGAAGTCTAATTGCTATTTTTAGCACTGCCCTCCTGTCAACTTGCAGAAGTACCAAAATCAACTAATTTTATCATCTTTTAGGAATTCTGTCATGGAAGTTTGGTTGTTTTTCACTTTTTCCTATTTCTGGCCAAAATTCAGCTTTGTGGGTCTGTTTGTAAGTTAGTGCCTAACTCCCATCTGCTTTCTAGCATTTGTCTCTTCTTTCTTGTTCTTTTGGATTTATGCCTTTAAAAAATAAACACATAACTGTCTAAGGTTGTGTTGTTGTTTGGGGACATAGTAGGGCTCAAGGTACTACCTTTAACTGGAAATCCCAGCAGTGCCATTTAAATGGTTGTTTCTCTAGCACTTATTTGTATTTTGTGGTAGTATACTATTTTCATGGGATAAATGCATGTCCTTAGAGAGGCTTTGCCTTTCCCATCAGATAATCCTCATTCTCACATTGCGAAGGATTCTGGTGATATTATCCAGCATTCTTGGGAACCTGAACAAGTCAAGTGAGGCTGCCTCTGCTGAAGCAGTAACCACTAATTCAGCAGATCAAGAAAAATGAAGTTCCTAAAGCACCCTGAAGATAGGCTCATTAGCAGAGAACAGACTGTCTTGGTCTGTTGTTCTCACCAAGTAACTGTAAAGAACCATGTGCAAATACCACTGTCTTTCCTGAAGGAAGATTATTTAGTACTAACTTTATAGAGATTCTTTGAGGTTCTTGAGAATACAACGGATAAATTCGGACCTTAGTATCAATTGAGCAGGGAGGGAATTAAGATACCTGATCCTCCTAAGACAGTGGTTCTTAAGCTTTGGTGTGTATTAGAGTCACCTGCAGAGCTTGTTGAAATTCAGAGTGCTGGGCTCCACTCTCAGAGTTCCTGATTCAGTGGGTTTGGGGTAGCGTTCAGGAATTTGCGTTTCTAGTAAGTTCCTGATAGACTGGAGGTCACACTTGGAGGACTGCTTTATACAAGAGCTAACCTTAAAACTTCCCAAAAGAAGGAATTTCCTGAAAGCATGGTTATTGTCTAGCACAGTTATTTCTAGTGAAGTAGGCAAACTCTTTAATTAGGTAAAGTTTTAACATACAGAAGAGAATATGAATAAAACAAAATGTCACATGCTACAAATGAAGTCCTGAAATGTCACATGCTCTGAGCAGCACAAGTTTGTGATTGATATTTCTGGTTTTATTTGCTTGACAGGCTGTGTTTATGAGGGTCAGTAAGCAAACAATTGAGAACTAGACTACACAGGAATATAAATGAATACATATAAATTCCATTGCACTTTAGAGGCATGTTGGCATTAAACATCATCTTGCCCAATTCTTTATAAACACGAAAAGAATTATCTCTGACACTTTTTTTCCTATTAAATTCTTCCATGTTCTTTTCTTTTGAAGAAATACAGTTTATGAAAATGTATATATTTTCTAAATTCATTATTAAACTATCCCTTGTGGTTGAGGAACTTAAGATCTCATGAAAAAAATAAGGTTGCGAGACTAAGATTGAGAGTAAACTCATAACTTTTTTCTTTTTTTTTCTCTCTCTCTCTTTTTTTTTTCTTTTCTTCTTTTCTTTTTAGAAGTAGGGTCTTACTTTGTCTCCCAGGCGGGAGTGTAGTGATGTGATCATGGCTCACTGTAACTTCAAACTCCTGGGCTCAAGCAATCCTTCTGCCATAGCTTCCTGAATAGCTGGGACTACAGCAGTACCACCACACCCATGCCTGGCTAATGTTTTTTTTTTTCTTTTTTTGTAGAGATGGGGGTCTCACTGCATTGTCTAGGCTGGTCTCAGACTCCTGGCCTTAAGCCATCCTCCCACTTTGGCCCCCCAGAGTGCTGGGATTACAGGTGTGAGCCATTACACTCAGGTAAAAACTCAAAACTTTATGAGTGAACTCATAAAAATAGAAGTATTTTAGTGCTTGCTGAAATAATGAAGACACTTTTTCAAAAGGGAAATGTCAACATTTTACAAATTTAAAAAGTTCTAAAAAGCATTTATTACCCTTTGATTGCTTGAAATCTTTTAGAGTCTCCCTGTTCAGTACTTTGTATTAGATTCTTGTAAAATGGTGTTGCATTATCAGAGGCTTTTTGTTTTTTGTTTTTGTTTTGTTTTGTTTTATTTTGTTTTGAGACAGAATTTCCCTCTTTCAGCCAGGCTGGAGTGCAGTAGTGCACTCTTGGCTCACTGCAGCCCCCACCTCTCAGGTTCAAGCGATCCTCCCACCTCATCTTCCTGAGTAGCTGGGACTACAGGTTGTGCCACTATGCCCGGCTAATTTTTGTATTTTTTATTTATTTATTTATTTATTTATTTTTAAATTTATTTATTATTATACTTTAAGTTGTAGGGTACATGTGCATAACGTGCAGGTTTGTTACATATGTATACTTGTGCCATGTTGGTCTGCTGCACCCATCAACTCGTCATTTGCATCAGGTATAACTCCCAATGCAATCCCTCCCCCCTCCCCCCTCCCCATGATAGGCCCCGGTGTGTGATGTTCCCCTTCCTGAGTCCAAGTGATCTCATTGTTCAGTTCCCACCTATGAGTGAGAACATGCGGTGTTTGGTTTTCTGTTCTTGTGATAGTTTGCTAAGAATGATGGTTTCCAGCTGCATCCATGTCCCTACAAAGGACGCAAACTCATCCTTTTTTATGGCTGCATAGTATTCCATGGTGTATATGTGCCACATTTTCTTAATCCAATCTGTCACTGATGGACATTTGGGTTGATTCCAAGTCTTTGCTATTGTGAATAGTGCTGCAATAAACATACGTGTGCATGTGTCTTTATAGCAGCATAATTTATAATCCTTTGGGTATATCCCCAGTAATGGGATGGCTGGGTCATATGGTACATCTAGTTCTAGATCCTTGAGGAATCGCCATACTGTTTTCCATAATGGTTGAACTAGTTGACAATCCCACCAACAGTGTAAAAGTGTTCCTATTTCTCCACATCCTCTCCAGCACCTGTTGTTTCCTGACTTTTTAATGATCGCCATTCTAACTGGTGTGAGATGGTATCTCATTGTGGTTTTGATTTGCATTTCTCTGATGGTCAGTGATGATGAGCATTTTTTTCATATGTCTGTTGGCTGTATGAATGTCTTCTTTTGAGAAATGTCTGTTCATATCCTTTGCCCACTTTTTGATGGGGTTGTTTGTTTTTTTCTTGTAAATTTGTTTGAGTTCTTTGTAGGTTCTGGATATTAGCCCTTTGTCAGATGAGTAGATTGCAAAAATGTTCTCCCATTCTGTAGGTTGCCTGTTCACTCTGATGGTAGTTTCTTTTGCTGTGCAGAAGCTCTTTAGTTTAATTAGATCCCATTTGTCAATTTTAGCTTTTGCTGCCGTTGCTTTTGGTGTTTTAGACATGAAGTCTTTGCCCATGCCTATGTCCTGAATGGTACTACCTAGGTTTTCCTCTAGGATTTTTATGGTATTAGGTCTAACATTTAAGTCTCTAATCCATCTTGAATTAATTTTCATATAAGGAGTAAGGAAAGGATCCAGTTTCAGCTTTCTACTTATGGCTAGCCAATTTTCCCAGCACCATTTATTAAATAGGGAATCCTTTCCCCATTTCTTGTTTCTCTCAGGTTTGTCAAAGATCAGATGGCTGTAGATGTGTGGTATTATTTCTGAGGACTCTGTTCTGTTCCATTGGTCTATATCTCTGTTTTGGTACCAGTACCATGCTGTTTTGGTTACTGTAGCCTTGTAGTATAGTTTGAAGTCAGGTAGCGTGATGCCTCCAGCTTTGTTCTTTTGACTTAGGATTGTCTTGGAGATGCGGGCTCTTTTTTGGTTCCATATGAACTTTAAAGCAGTTTTTTCCAATTCTGTGAAGAAACTCATTGGTAGCTTGATGGGGATGGAATTGAATCTATAAATTACCTTGGGCAGTATGGCCATTTTCACGATATTGATTCTTCCTATCCATGAGCATGGTATGTTCTTCCATTTGTTTGTGTCCTCTTTTATTTCACTGAGCAGTGGTTTGTAGTTCTCCTTGAAGAGGTCCTTTACATCCCTTGTAAGTTGGATTCCTAGGTATTTTATTCTCTTTGAAGCAATTGTGAATGGAAGTTCATTCATGATTTGGCTCTGTGTTTGTCTGTTATTGGTGTATAAGAATGCTTGTGATTTTTGCACATTAATTTTGTATCCTGAGACTTTGCTGAAGTTGCTTATCAGCTTAAGGAGATTTTGGGCTGAGACAATGGGGTTTTCTAAATATACAATCATGTCATCTGCAAACAGGGACAATTTGACTTCTTCTTTTCCTAACTGAATACCCCTGATTTCTTTCTCTTGCCTAATTGCCCTAGCCAGAACTTCCAACACTATGTTGAATAGGAGTGGTGAGAGAGGGCATCCCTGTCTTGTGCCAGTTTTCAAAGGGAATTTTTCCAGTTTTTGCCCATTCAGTATGATATTGGCTGTGGGTTTGTCATAAATAGCTCTTATTATTTTGAGGTACGTTCCATCAATACCGAATTTATTGAGCGTTTTTAGCATGAAGGGCTGTTGAATTTTGTCAAAAGCCTTTTCTGCATCTATTGAGATAATCATGTGGTTCTTGTCTTTGGTTCTGTTTATATGCTGGATTATGTTTATTGATTTGCGAATGTTGAACCAGCCTTGCATCCCAGGGATGAAGCCCACTTGATCATGGTGGATAAGCTTTTTGATGTGTTGTTGAATCCGGTTTGCCAGTATTTTATTGAGGATTTTTGCATCGATGTTCATCAGGGATATTGGTCTAAAATT
>NC_037678.1:37642955-37658917 GCF_003255815.1 Theropithecus gelada | reverse complement strand
TAACCAGCAAGAGTGCTGATGAAATAAATCGGTTGCAGCTTCATATAAAGCTCTTCTCCTTCTCAAGAGAAAGCTGCTTTTTTTTACATGAGGTCTCTAATGTAACATAATGTGATTTGAATCCTCATCCATAAAGCATGTTGTGCTTTTCTTTTCATTGTCACAAGTCTGCTGTGAGAGATTGAAATTCTCTCCTTTATTTCAGCTGCAGCTGCCAAGACTCTGCCTCCCAGGCCTGTATTCATCAAAACAATAATTCCCTTAGACACTTGCTAAATCAGGGAAACCTCATTTGCACCTAAATACAGTCTATGTACATGAATAATAATTGCTAATCGTTCGGGTGAAATTACGTAAACATATAGAGAAGCTACATACTTGGACATATTAATGGCAGCTTGGCTAAGCGTTTTCAAAAATCGTTACATCGGGCTAATTAATCTTTTGAATTTTGCACAAGGAGATCTGTTCACATTAACCAACGCCAAACTTTCCTTCTCCCCATCTCCTGATATTCCACATCTCAAACCAAACTGCCTTGCCCAGCCAATTTCATTGAACATAACCTTAATAGACAACATTTACCTTGTGTCTGACATGCATAAGGCTCTAAACTAAGGGTTTTACATGTGGGAAGAATATTATGTAAAATATTGGAGAGAATAGTCACGGCACAATCATTTAAAGAGCCTGAATTTTGTATTTAGATATACCTGAATTCAATTCTTGGCTATGTCTCACACTAACTTGGACTTAAAGTTTCTGTTTCAGTTCTGCATCTTGAAAGTAAGGAGGGTAATTATCACTTAGAAATTTTTTAAGAGACTTCTCCCAGGACATGGAGCCAGTCACTTGAGGAATCAGCATAAAAACCCAGGACTCAAATTCACGTTCTTATCAATATGTTTTACTATCACCATTACTTTTTTGTACTTCTACTTTTAACAAAGGTGTTGAGACCCTTCCAGATTTTGAAAAATATTGTTCTATTTATGACTTATCAGAGATAGGAAAAATATGACATTATTTTGTATTTCTGAAGAATTTAAATTCATACCATGCATTTTAAGTTTTGAAAACTATCCTACAGTATTTCCCACAGCTCATCCACTCCTGTCTTTCCAATTGCTTTTCTTAACCCAGCTCTGAGAAATAATTTTGCACAGTGTGCAGGGCTGTGCATCGGTACAGTGTGCAGGGCTGTGCATGGGTTCAGTGTGCAGGCTTGTGCATGGGTACAGTGTGCAGGGCTGTGCATGGGTTCAGTGTGCAGGCTTGTGCATGGGTTCAGTGTGCAGGGTTGTGCATGGGTACAGTGTGCAGGGTTGTGCATGGATACAGTGTGCAGGGTTGTGCATGGGTACAGTGTGCAGGCTTGTGCATGGGTACAATGTGCAGGGTTGTGCATGGGTGGCCGGGCAGGGAGTCATGGCATATGTGTGAGGAAGGAGTCACAGCACTGAATACAGGTAGCGGATCTGAAGACACAAAGAACTTGATTCTGTTTTCTAACTTCCAATTTTTTCACATGTGTTCTGTGACTATGAAAGTGGTGTGTTTCTCAGAATCGATGACTATCACTCATAAACTCACACTTTTGGCTCTAATTGTTTCTTTTAACACTAGTATAGAATGTGGCAAGGAAATATTAAGGGAAGAGGGGAAGGAGAAAAGATATAGAGTGTTTTTGATATTACTAAAATCTAAGTAATAACCATAAAGGGTTACATAAATGCACATAAATCTACAGGCCTTTAGAATGTTTTATTTTATGAAGAACTTGGGGTGAACCCTTGAGCTCTCGTCATTATGTGTATTTCATCCCAAACTATCCTATGGGCTGGATTAGAGGAAACACAGTAAGATTTATAAAATGTTATTTTAACTCTCTTTATTGGCAGTTTGTGCACACACGCACAAATTTAACTTTACAGCTCCCCTGCACTGTCCATGATAACCTGAAGATGCTGAAACAGAAACTCAGATTCCATTGGATTAACACTTTATTTTTACCCAGTGGAGTGCAGGTCGAAGGCACTCTGTAAACTGAATTTGTAACTCTAGGAAGCAATGTTCTGAATCAGAAAGCAGGAAAGAGTATTAATCAAAAGTGAAACGGTTCTGCTAAAAGCAGAACAGTCTTGGAATATGATTTTAAAGATCACCTACTATGCACACAATTATTTTGTAGTTGCAGTTCCTACAAAAATTTTAAAGAAAATTGACAGGAAATTTCATTATTCATTATTCGAGTATGCACTGTATATACAATGTAACCCCAGTCACTCACTGGGACAAGGCAAAAGTGACATTAAGACACAATATTTTAAAAGTCTAATTGTTCCATACTATACAAAGTGAGCTTTCATAGCAAATATTTCTATTATAAGGTCTACAGAGGCATAATATTGTTAAAATGAAAATAGTTTCTGAACCATATAGACTTTTATAGATATTTTAAAAGTACGTCTCTAAAGTGTTGAATAACTGGCAATGTTATTCCTTATTTTCATTTTTAATATATTTTACCAGTTCAGGAATGATGTAATTCAATAAAAATTCCTATTACAGTCTGCAATTTCCTCTCCGTTTTCGTAGTAACCAGAGATGCTGCTTCAAACATGGTTAAGCCTGTTGAAGAGACAGTTTTTGTCACTTTTAAAAGATATTTCTTAAAGAAGGGATAAGGTTGATAGACTCAAGATAGTAAGAGATTCTGTCTGATCGAAAAATAAAGTCAACTCAAAGAGATATTTTTTTTTCTTTCCCTTATGTGCCAAAATAGTGGACTACTTTCTCGTTCCAGGGTTTTTTATATAAGCTCAAGAATATGCATCCCATAGTATCTGTTAAATCAGAGAATTGATTAAACTTTTATTACAAAGATAATAGAATTAAGTAGAGCCGGGCGCGGTGGCTCAAGCCTGTAATCCCAGCACTTTGGGAGGCCGAGACGGGCGGATCACGAGGTCAGGAGATAGAGACCATCCTGGCTAACACGGTGAAACCCCGTCTCTACTAAAAAATACAAAAAAACTAGCCGGGCGAGGTGGCGGGCGCCTGTAGTCCCAGCTACTCGGGAGGCTGAGGCAGGAGAACGGCGTGAACCCAGGAGGCGGAGCTTGCAGTGAGCTGAGATCCGGCCACTGCACTCCAGCCTGGGTGACAGAGCCAGACTCCGTCTCAAAAAAAAAAAAAAAAAAAAAAGAATTAAGTAGAAACATTTACTACATTGAATGGACTGTTTTGTTGAAATAACTGGTTAAACTAAAATATTTTGTCCATTGTCTCATTTTTATTCTAATTCTAACCATAGATTTGCTTGTTTATCTGACAAAAGATAGTGCTATTGTGGAGAATTATGAAATAAGTATAAATCTTCATAGTATAGGTAAAATACACTTCCAAAAAATGATCCTGTGGACAAAAGAGGCAGTGTCTTTTGAGACTCACCACCAGTTCCAGTCTTTGAAATTTGAACTTCACCTGTTCAACTTTCACGGGACTCTGTATGATTCCAAAGCTCATTCTCTGAGGTAGAAGTTATAATGACAGTTCTGCAAAGCTTTTAATTTTTCCTCACCCAGATTACCATTTCTTCTTAGGAGTTTAAGCAAACTATACAGTAAATACAAGATACCATGTAATAAAGTTAATACATGCCTTCAACAAGTTTCACCTAAGTTGCATCACCTTTTTTGTGGTTACCTTACTGTTCCTCTGAAAAATTATCTTCATTTCTCCAGGTAATATATAGAAAATAACTTTACATTAATGCACACAGCATTAACGTATATTAAAATCTCAATGAAATTAGTGTCATTTTATCCTTTTCCTGAGCTAGTTAATTGGTTGTCACTTCTGTTTCCTACAATGTATTCTTTGTTTTACTATGCTCTTTAATTCAGTCATCAAATATTTATTAACTGCCAGCTATAACTATGGAAATATATTTTGTTCAACAAATGCTTACTGAATGCCTATTGCGTTAAAGGAATTATACTGTGAAATTCGGGTGTAAAAACATATGCTCTTGATGGTCTTATCCTCCAAGTGCTTATAAAGAGCTAGTAAGGCAAATGCTATTCAAAATTGAAAGTCATTGTGTAATTTTAAGACCTTCAGTACAGTCACTAAGGAAATATTATGAGAAAAACTCCAATAGCTCATTTTATGCACATTACTCATTTTAATAATTAAACTGATAACACTTAGCATGTAATTATGTTATACTTTCCTTTAAGTTGGATAAGTTAAAATATTTTTTTCTGATGCAACTGTACCAGATTTTGTGAAATATTTTAATTCCTAATGGCATTACAGTCATATCTCACTTTATTGTGCTTCAGTTTATTGTACACCTTGCAGATTCTCTGTTTTTTTTTTACAAATTGAAGGTTTGCAGCAATCTTGTATCCAACGCATCTGTTGGTGCCATTTTCCAACAGCATGTGCCCTTTTTGTCTCTGCATCACATGTGTTAATTATTGCAATAGGTGAAACATTATTATTATTATATCTGTTCCAGTGATCTGTAATCCATGATCTTTTATGTTACTGTTATAATCGCTTCAGTATGCCATAAACTGCATGCATAGAAGATGATAAACTTAATCAATACATGTTTTGTGTTTTCTGACTGCTCCACCGACTTGCTATTTTCCTATCTTGCCCCTTCTCCTGGAAGGAGAGGCTCTTTATTTCCTGAAACATGGCAATATTGAAATTGGGCCGATTAATAACACCACAAAAACCTCTAAGTCTCAACTGAGAGAAAGTGTTGCACATCTTTAATTTTAATCAAAAACTAGAAAGGATTAAGCTTAGTGGGGAAGTCATGTCGAAAGTTAGGGCAGGCTGAAAGCTGGGATTCTTGTGCCAGTTAGCCAAGTTGTAATGCAAAGGAAAAATTTGTGAAGTAAGTTAAAAATGCTACTCTAGTGAAAACATTAATCAAGAACGCAAAACAGCCTTATTGCTGACATGGAACAAAATTTGAGTAGTCTGGATAGAAGATCAAACCAGCCAAAAATTATCTTAAAGCCAAAGCCTAATCCAGAGCAACAGCCTAACTCTCTTGAATTCTGTGAAGGCTGAGAGACGTGATGAAGCTGTAGAAGAAAAGTTTGCAGCTAGCAGAGGTTGGTTCATGAGGTTTAAGAAAAGAAGCCATCTCCATAACATAAAAGGGCAAAGTGAAGCAGCAGCTGCTGATACAGTAGCTACAAGTTATCCAGAAGATCTAGCTAAGATAATTGATGAAGGTGGCTACACTAAAAAATAGATTTTCAATGTAGATGAAACATTATTCTATTGGATGAAGATGCCATCCATGACTCTGATAGTGAGAGAGAAGTGAATGCCTGGCTTCAAAGCTTTAAAGGACAGGCTGACTCTCTTGTTAGGAACAAATGCAGCTGGTGACTTTAAGTTGAAGCCAGTGGCCATTTACCATTCTGACAATGTTAGGGCTCCTAAGTATTAGGCTAAATCTACTCTGCCTGTGTTCTGTAAATGGAAAACAAAGCCTGAATCACAGCATATTTATTTACAGCATGATTTACTGAAATATTTGAAGCCCACTGTTGAGACCGACTACTCAGGAAAAAAAAAGATTTCTTTTAAAATATTACTTTGTCAATATTACATTGTCAATATTACTATTGACAATGCATACGATCACCCAAGAAGACTGATGGAGATGTACAAGGTAGTTAATGTTATTTTGATGCCTGCTAAGACAACCTCCATTCTGTAGTCCTCGGGTGAAGGAATTTCACTTTCAAGTCTTATTATTTAAGAAACATATTTTGTTACACTATAGGTGATGGATCTAGGCAAAGTAAATCAAAAACCTTCTTGAAAGGATTCACTCTTCTAGATACCACTAAGAACATTCATGTTTCTGAGAGGAGGCCAAAATATCAACACAAATAGGAATTTGGAAGAAGTAGATTCAAAGCCTCCTAGATACATTTGTTGAATTCAAGACATCAGTGGAGGAAGTAACTGCATGTGGTGGAAATAGTGAGACAACTATAATCATAAGTAGAGCCTAAAGAAGTGACTGAATAGCTGCAATCTTATGGTAAAACTTGAATGGATGAGGAGTTGTTTCTTGAGTTGGAGTACACTCAGTGAATATGCTGTGAATATTGTTGGAATAAAGATAAAGGATTTAAAATATTATGCAAACTTAGTTGATAAAGCAGTGGCAGTTTGATAGGACTGACTCCACTTTTGAAAAAAATAACTCTGTGGGTAAAATGGCATAAACCCATATTGCAACTTACAGAAAAATATTTCGTGAAAGGGAAAGTCAATTGATAGAGCAAACTTCATTGTTGTCTTGTTTTCAGAAATTGCAACACCCAGTTCCACCTTCAGCAACCACCAAATTGATCAGTGGTCATCAACATCGAGACAAGACTCTCCACCAGCAAAAAGATCCCAACTCAATGAAGGCTCAAATGATTTTAGCATTTTTTTTAGCAATAAAGCATTTTTAAATTAAACTATATACATAATTGTTTTAGGCAATGTTTTTGCACATTCAGAATACAGTAAAGTATAATTGTAACTTTTATATACACTGGAGAAACCAAAAAAATTGTGTGACTTACTATATTGAAATATTTGTTTTATTGTGCTGATCTGGAACTAAACATATCTGAGGTATGCTTGTACTGATGATTATTTTAGCACAAGGTATTTTAAAATTCATTAAAGAAATTTTTATTTAAACAGACCTCTAGCATAAATTTATTGGTAACTAAAGGCTTATTTAGCAAAGAGAAATACTAAATTCTTAAGGTTTTGCATGACTTTAAAAATTTCTATATTGAATTACAAATACTATGGAATTACAGCCATTTTTTGTTTTTTAAATCAAAGATTTAAATTTCTCTCAAATACATCTTCAGGGTTGAAGTCTGCTTATCATTATCATTTGATATCAGAAGCACTAATTCTTCGTGGTAGCCTTATTTCATTAAAAGCTGATCATATATCTGTATGAGTCTCTCAGAGAGCTGCAAAAGTAATTAAAGGTCAAGATGGAGGCTACAGCTACATACAGTATCCCTGTGCCAAATCATGAGAGCTGAGAGTGATGACATGGGTAGTTCTGGGTGAAAAGCTTACTAGTAATAGAATATAATACGTATTAATTTTAAAACAATTTACTATACCTCAAACTAAAATCATAAAATCATTAGAATAAACCATAGGGATAAATTTTAATGGCCTTGGCAACAAAAGTAAAAAAAAAATGGGCTTCACAAATATTAAAAACTTTAGTGCATCAAAGGACATTATCAAGAAATTAAAAGGCTCTCTGGAAGAATTGGAGAAGATACTTGCAAAGTATATGTTTAGTGGGGAAACAGGATCCATAATATATAAAGAATTCCTACAACTCAGGAACAAAAAGACAAACAACCAGATTAAAAAGTTGGCGGAGGACTTGAATAGATATTTCTCTAGAAAAGATATACAAATAGCCTACAAGCACATGAAAACATATTCAAAATCATTAATCATAATATCAAAACCATAATGAGATACCAGTTCAAACCTATTAATATAGTAATAATAATAATAATAGTAGGCTGGGTGCGGTGGCTCACACCTGTAATCACAGCACTTTGGGAAGCCGAGGCAGGTGAATCACCTGAGGTCAGGAGTTTGAGACGAGCCTGACCAACATGGTGAAACCTGTCTCTACTAAAAATACAAAAATTAGCCGAGCGTGGTGGTGGGCACCTGTAATCCCATCTACTCAGGAGGTGAGGCAAGCGAATTGCCTGAACCCCAGAGGCAAAGGTTGGAGTGAGCCGAAATCAAGCCATTATACTCCAGCCTGGGCAACACACGAGACTCCTTCTCAATAAAAACAGAACAATAATAATAGTAATTAGAAAAATAACAAATGTTGGTGAGGATGTGGAGAAATTGCTGATAGGAAGGTAAAATGGCACAGCCACTGGGACAAACAGTATGAGTTCTTCAGAAAGCTTGTTATGGACTGGATGTGTCCACCTACACCCACTGCCAAATTCACACTCATTGTGATGGTATTTGGAGATAGGGCCTTTTGGAGGTCTTTAGGCCAGGAGGGTAAAGCCCTCATTAATGGGATTAGTGCCTTATCAAAGAGACCCCGGGGAAGTCCCTTACCACGTGAGGACGCAGTGCAAAGACAGCTATCTACAAATCAGGAAGTGGTGCTCACCAGGTATTTAATCTACCAGAGCCTTGATCTTGGACTTCACAGACTCTAGAACTTTGAGAAATAAGTGTTTGTTTCTTAGGCCATCCAGTTTATGGTACTTTTGTTACAGCAGTCAGAACTAAGACAAAGCTAAACAGCATTACCATGTGACCCAGCAATTCCACTACTAGGTATATGCCCACTGTAATTGAAAACAGGGACTCAAACAGATACCTTTATGCTAATGTTTATTGCAGAATTATTCACAATAGTCAAAAGGTGAAAATAGCCCAGTGTCTATCAGCAGATTAATGCATAAACGAAATATAGTAATGTATACACACACAATGAAATATTATTCAACCATAAAAAGGATTGAAGTTCTGATACACGTTACAATATAGATGGATCTTGAAATCATTATGTTAAGTGAAATAAGCCAGGCACAACAGGAAAAATATTGTGTGATCCCTCTTAAATGAAATATCTAGAGTAAGTAGATCTAAAGACAGAAAGTAAGTTAGAGGTTACCAGGGTTAGGGAGGAGGTGGGGAACAAAGAATAACTGCTCAATGGTTACAGAGTTTCTGTTACAGGTGATGAAAACATTTTGGAAACAGATAGTGGTGGTGATTGAATAACACTGCAAATGTAATTCATACCAGTAAATTGTAGGCTTAAAAATTTGTAATGCATTTTACATTATATATAGCCACAATAAAACATATTTTTTAAAAAATCATACTTAGTTCACTTTTACTTACTTTGTATGTATTTCTTCATATATCATACTTTATATCTACTTGAGTAAATATAATTCTACAAGAAAATTGAAGAATATATTATTTATATTTTCCAGGAAGTACTACATATATCAAGAAATTTTAATTAGTGCTACAAGTTTCCAGGCACTGATTTAAGAACTTTACCATTCTTAACTATTTCCTGCTCATAAGAACCCTATGAAAGAGGAATTATTACTTTAGCCATTTTACAGATGAGGAAACTGAGAGGTAGAGGGTTAAGTAACGTGTTCCAGGTGCAGTAAGCAGCAGGTGGTGAAGCTGAGCAGCAACTCCAGTCTGTTTGCAGAGTTTCTGCTCCTAACCACTAAGTTTGGCCATTTTGATACTCTGCATTTAAATTACTTGAAATTTAATGATCACATTGAAGCCAGGGAATTCCGATGCACAAGTAGAAGAATTCTTTCAAGAAAAGTTTATTATGCTGTCTACAAGTTCCCCCTGAAACTGATTTAATTGTTCGTACTATTAGTTATTTTAAACCTGACAAGTGGTTATCAGTATTTGCATTCAAACTATACATGTCATGTCTCGTTTTCTTTTTTTTTTTTTTTTTTTTTTTTTTGAGACGGAGTCTTGCTCTGTAGCCCGGGCTGGAGTGCAGTGGCCGGATCTCAGCTCACTGCAAGCTCCGCCTCCCGGGTTTGCGCCATTCTCCTGCCTCAGCCTCCGGAGTAGCTGGGACTACAGGCGCCCGCCACCTCGCCCGGCTAGTTTTTTGTATTTTTAGTAGAGACGGGGTTTCACCGTGTTAGCCAGGATGGTCTCTATCTCCTGACCTCGTGATCCGCCCGTCTCGGCCTCCCAAAGTGCTGGGATTACAGGCTTGAGCCACCGCGCCCGGCCGTCATGTCTCGTTTTCAATCTGCCACTTGAAAACTGCTCTTTAGTCAGTTCAGTTCTCAGAGTTGTGATGCCAAAAAGTCAAGTTAAAACATGGAATGTATTAGGGAAAGAGCCCTTTCCCCCCCTTTATGAACCCTCTGTCACAGCAGTCTGTTATCTCTACAGTGACAGGCGAATGGATGAAATTTGTTGGAAATGAGATCCACACTGTATCTCATTCATCTCTGTGTCCCCAGCACAAGACGCAGTGCTTAGTATGCAGTAAGGGCTAAGAACACTTTTGTTACATGAGTGAAGGAAGGAATGGCACAAACACAGCTGAGTAATTTTCTAAAGACCTTCTAAGATGTCCAAATTCATGGTGTAACATCACAGGAAGGCAAAGAACTGAGTCATCCTGCTCTTTACACGTGTGCCTGTGTCATGACTGGGTGTGAATTCTACCGCACTTCTGCAGTGTCCATGGCACCGCGATTGTGCTCTGTTGTTTTATCTTTGGAGATTATGCATTTGAATTTGAATGTTCTGATAATCCAAAATACATCATTGGATGTGAAAAGGAATGGGAGGATAAACTCTTTCTGGCCAACATGGAGACAGTGCTCCTTTTTTTTGTACTATTTCTTGAATGTGCCTAAGCAGAGCTGGCACCCTGCCTAGGGGTAGGGGAATGAGACACCTAGAGTGCAGGGTTCAGACACTCACTCTGAGGTCTGTGCAAAGACTGAGTTAGCACAGACATGTTCTTGAGAGTAGAGGCTTCCTAATGTTTGCACCCTAGGCACCTTTTTTCCCCTGAGCCTACAATATAAAAGGGCAGCACTGGAGCTAATAATGAATGAGTCTAGAGCACACTGTAAATGGAAGTGAAAAGCTGATGTGGAGACAGAAAGATCATGGCAGTTTTGAAAGGCAGAGGCTTGCAGGTGCATGTCTTCCTTCCGTGTGTTGTCACAGACCCTATTATGCACTGGTGCAAGCAGGCTTCTCAATAAATTTAACTGGTTGGTTAGCAGCTTGTTTGTCTGTGTGTTTAGGTATCCCACAGTTATAGCTCAGGAAAGATCTTTGCTACCGAGGAAGAGAAGATGACGGAGACAATGAAATCTGGAGGGGACAAATTCATATCCTTTTAAGGAGTCCTGAAATATGAAGATAGAGATTCCCATGGTGGTTGGTCTAAACTTTCAACTTTGAGTAACGAAGGACTATTTTGCTGTGGGAATTCTAGATTTGTTCTACGGAAGGAAGAACTTTCATTATTTTTAAATATTTTTAAATAACTGTAAATAACTGTAAAGCATTAGACATCATTTATAAGTCATTGCAAGATAATTTTAGTTTATTGCTAGGTAGAGCTATAATGACTAACATATATTCATACTTGGTGACTACCAGTGAAGTAAATAATGTCTATTTCATCCAGCTACCTTTGGGTTCCTTTGTATTGTTATGGAGTAACCACCCACTCTCAACCATTCTATCTCCCCAGTTCATTATACTGTCTGTGTGCTTTGGTTTCCAGCAGCTAGCCCCTGCCTCTCTTTGCAGAGGGCTGACCGTGGATGCTACGTTTTGCCATGGCCTCCCATGCAGACAGCTCAGAGGACCTGAGAGTCCCTGCTTCTTCCCATCTCAAAGTCAGATGCCATTTCTTTAACATGCATTATATGGCCGTCATGACCTGCTTCTTGTGTGTCTTGTGAAAAACCCTGCTTCACTCTCTCCGATAATCCTTTCATTCCAGACTGTTCTCTTATAGCCCCTTTGTTTCTTCTGCTAGAAATAATCTTTCTCTTCTTTTAAAGCTCAGTCAACTAACTCCGACTGGTCTTTATGATCTCAGCTGAAAATTAATTTTCTTCTTCATCCCCTAAATTTGGAGTTAAAAGTGCATCTGATGCAATGCTTTATACTGCCATGACAAACTTAGTTATTAATGTACTATTTGTATATGTTTAATTTATTTTCCTACCAGGTAGCCTGTGAACATTGGAGACCAGGGATAGAAGTTTTGGCTTTATTGTGGTAACTTGGGGGTATACACAGTGTCTGGCAAACACAAAATACATAATAAATACACATCAAATATAGGAGTAATTCCATGAATTGATTTGATAAATTGGTCAACATATGGTTTATAAATATAAATCACTTCTGGTAACCTGAGAGTATACACAGTGCCTGGCATATACAAAACACATAATAAATGTGTATTGACCAGATGAGTAATTAGATGAATTGATTTGATTAATATATGTCTTATAAATCACTTGACATTGTGCCCTATTTTCTTGGTTCACATGCATATTTGCCAGATTCTACACAGTAACCTTATAAACGTTATTATGAGAGATATTAATATGTATATGTATGCTGTCTTCTCTAAAAAAGTGCAAAACCACTTTAAGAATCAACACTTAAATACATTTAAAAATTAAATATTTAAAGATCACTTTCTATTGATTTTCCAAGAAGTTAGGTGTCAACATGTAACCAAAAATTCATGCTTATTCATGGAGAGTATTTTCTATCTTGGGGCAATCCCTGGCCACAAATGTACAATGTTTTCTTCTGCCCTCTCTCCCAGCTTAAGTGTATTCATTTAAATATTTAAACATCAGAGTTGGCCTGTAATACCAGCACTTTGGGAGGCAGAGGCGGGCAGAACACCTGAGGTTGGGAGTTTCAGACTAGCCTGACCAACATGGAGAAACCTCGTCTCTACTGAAAATACAAAAAATTAGCCAGGCATGGGGGCACGTGCCTGGAGTCTCAGCTACTTGGGAGACTAAGGCAGGAGAATCGCTGGAACCCAGGAGGCAGAGGTTGTGGTGAGCCGAGATGGCGCCATTGCACTCCAGCCTGGGCAACAAGAGCAAAACTCCATTTAAAAAAAAAAAAAATCAGAGTTGGGTGGGATCTTCTACCATAAATATTCAGTATTATGTGAACATGCAATGTCCCTCAGAAAAATTACAGTCTTTTAAATTTTTTCCTAAAGCAGAATTTGCAGAATGGTAGAACCTTAGGAGGAATCTCTTCTGAAAGCAGAGCCCAAGGAAGGAAAGGTTTTTTTCTATTTCTTTACAGCAGTGGAGAACTCAGGAAAATTAAATCGGAAGGGAGAGAAAGCAAATATAAGGATGTGGTCTCAGCCTTTGTCCTCCACTGTGGGAGACTGTACATCATCCATGTATGTGAGCTTTGAGATCATTCCACCAAAGACATACAAAGGGGAGTGATTATGAACTAGCTTGGGTACCACAATGGTCAATGTGTGCCCCACTTGCATTTCCAACTACCCAGACTCTAAGACTGGGTGACTGCTTAAGTGTAACATGCTGAGGGGTCAGAAAGGCCCTGGGATGGAAAAGTGATATCTACTCAGTGCTGCTGAACAAAAGTACACCAGGTTCCCCTCTGAGGGGCTGATTTCCTCAGCAACTTCCAGAATCACGTTGAGTGTAGAAGATGTAAGTTGAAAAGCAAGAGTTATCCAATCCACTGAGCCTGGTGGTGGAGGAATGAATACCTCTCACAGATGTGTTTTGTTTGGTTGTTGCAGGATTTTCTTTTTCAGTTAATCGCCAATATTTAAAAATCAGAATTCATATAACCTGAATGTTGTGCTTCACTTCCAAAAATGAGATTAATCTCTCATAGATGTGTTTTCTTTAACCATCATGAAATCCAATTGTTTGGCCAATTCATTTTTAATCTCTAAAATTAAGGTGATGTCACATAGCTATCTGGATTATAGATCATTGTAAAACTCAAATTCCTGGGCTCTAGTGGTCCTTCCACCTCAGCCTCCCAAGTAGCTGATTTGCCTCACTTCCAAAACTGGATCTTCTAGCCGTGATGGATTCACATTACCTCAAGGGTGGAATGAAGTTACACGTGTGGTATTCATGCCCTTTTAAATGGGCACATATTCAACAGTCCTCCATTCACTCATGTTGCTCCCTTTTTCTATTTGCATACTTGTCTGTCCCCTGCAGATATTTGCACACGAGACTACAATTCTAAAGACTGGCCTCTTTTCCAAGGTAGATGGTTAATGTGTTTGCACAACTGGAAACATCATTTGCCCATCTCTATTCTGCTCTGTGCCCTGAGCAGCTGATGTGCACAGATGGCATCTCTTGGGCTCCCTTTCCACTGTGGCTTCAGGTTGGTCTCACCAATGGAAGCCACTGGCAAGAAATCAAAGGACAGGTGGAAAAACAAGTTGGTGAATATTTTCTCCACTCCCTCCCAGTTTCAGCATCATAGCTGTGAAAACGGCTGCATCCCTCTGTAATCACAGCTCCCCTGAGCTATCACTGGTCTCTAGCAGCTTAATATTCTCTCCCTTCTCTTTTAGGCTGTTACTGAACTTCGGAAAACCAGCATTAATCTTTGGGTTTTCAGAAATTTGCCCTCACTACTGTATGCTGTCCCTTCATTAAAATATCTTCAGCTAATTCACCTGATCGAGATTCTGTTTATTGGCAGGGTCCTGACTAATAAAAATAATAGACCCACCCTTCTCTCAGCAGTCATTTGTCAAACACTCTTTTCACTTTAGGGAAACAAAACATCATTCTATTCTGAGCTGCTTTTACCTTCACTGCTGACCATGATCCAGTTCTGTTCTCCCACTTAGCTGACCACGTGCTCTTCTGAGGCCTAATCTGTTGCCTTGCTGTGGTTTACACTGTCTGCTTCACCCTGACAGCAGATTGACTAGTGTGTCGAGACTCCTTGCTGGGCTCTCAGGTTACTCACTGTACTTGTCAAGGCTTCAAGTGATCATAATAAGTTTCCCATGCACCAGTTGTAGCCCAACCTGTCTTGCTTGCAATAAGCAAGGTGAGTCAAGTCTCTTATCTTTCTTCCCTCCTCCAGAGCAGTGTTTGTGAGTTTAGATTGTTTGCTTTCTTGATAAAAATCTGTGTAAAAAAGCCTGTGGAGACCAAGTTTTGATCCTGGTATGGCAAGGCAAAGATTCCTGCAGAAGAGAAGGTGCTGGAGGCTTTATCAAAGTTATGACTCTGACCATTGCACAGCTTGACATGATGAGTAAGTTTTGGATCACTCCTTGGTCCATCTTGCAAGATACCGAAGTGTCTAACTCCCCAGACATGTGCAGACTCCTAATGATCTTCTCAGCTTCCACTGCAGCTCTAAGCAAGCTGTATTAGCCCAGTTTTGAATTCACTATTTCAACAGCTTTTCAAGCTCCCGTTCTTACCACCACATCAAAACACTACAGTGAGACTTGGGTTTGAACACCTATTTTGCCAATATGAACAAGTTACTTAACTTCTCTGAATATATTTTTTAATCTTTAAAACTGGGATAATAATTTCATTTAGGAAGATGGAAACAGGTAAGTTATGTTAATTGCTATCCGAGTGTCTATTATGTAATAAACATTCAACAAATGTTAGTTTCTCTCGTGAAATGGAATCCAAATTCTTCATCCCTATTATCAAATGCCTGCTAAGCATTAGCCAATTTTATTAAGTTCTCAACCACAACATAGAATCATGTGGTTAAGAGTATAATCTGTGAAATCAGAAAGATCTGGGCTGAACTCTGGCTATATAACTTTCCAAATGTATGATGCTATAAAAGTCAACTAATCTTTCTGCATCTGAATGTATTAACTCCGGAATCCTATTGCCTGGGTTCAAATTCTAGCTTTATCCCCTTATTACCCAAGCAAACTTACACAATGTATTTTAGTTCTCTGTGCCTCTGCTTCCTCATCTGAATTTGACTGGAGATCATCTACCTTATTGTGTCATTGACATAATTAAATGACTTAATTCTTATCAAGTGCTTAAAACAATGTCTGTTCAACATAAGTTAACAAATACTCATTTCTCTATATGTAAGGTTGGTATGGTATTTACTCATAAAATTATTGTGAATATTAAATGAAATAATAAATTTTGCAGAACCAGATGAAAGTGCCAACATCTGGCCATATGACATTTTCTTAAGTAACACATGAAAATGTTAACATAATGGCTGACATATATTTAGTGCTCAATAAATGTTACCTGTCACCATTTTAATATCATGTTAAGGTAAAAATTCACAACTCA
>NC_037678.1:37577633-37642944 GCF_003255815.1 Theropithecus gelada | reverse complement strand
GGGAATATTTTGAGTCAAATTGGTATTATCTCTTTTTAAAATGTTTGGTAATTTAGCAGGAAAACCATGATTCTAGTGTTTTTTTTCGCTGGGAGGCTTTTTATGACCGCTTTAATTGCATTACTCATTATTGGTCTATTCAGGTTTTTTTTTTTTTAATTTTTTATCATTCTGTCTTGGGAATTCGTTATGTGTCTAGAAATTTATTCACTTCTAAATCTCACAGTCCTTCATATTTTTGCGTTATCAATTGCAATGTCTCCTTTTTTATCTACGATTTTGTTTTCTTCTTTATATCTTTAGTCTAGTCAAAGCTTGTCAGTTTTGAATTTATTTTTTCTAAAACACCCCAGCTCTTTGTTCCATTGACATTTTGTATTTTTTGTTTCTATTTTTAAAATTTTTTCTCTAATCTTTATGGTATTTTTTCCACTAATTCTAGCATTTGACTGTTCTTGTTTTCTTCACTACCGGAGGTGTACTGTCAGGATGGCTATTTGAGATCCTTCTATTTTTCTGATGTGGGCATTTATAGCTATGCACTTTTCCTCTTAGAATTGCCTTTGCTGCATCCCACAGGATTTGTTGTGTTTCTATTGTTATGTTTCAATAAATATTTAATTTCCTTTTTTTTCATTTATTGGCTCATGAGCATGTATTTCAATTTCCATGTATTTGTACAGTTTTTAAAGTTCCTCCTGTTACTGATTTCTAATACTATTCCACTCAGGTCAGAAAAGATACTTGATATGAATTCAGTTTTTAAAAATGTTTTGGGACTTGTTTTTTGGCCTGACACATAATCTGTCCTGTGGAATACTCCACGTGCTACTCAGTAGAATGTGCTTTGTGCAGTTGTGGAGTGGAAAACTGTGAAAATGTCTGTTAGGTCCATTCTGTATAGAGTACAGTTTAGCTGATGACGTTTTGTTGTCTGGATGATCTGTCCATTGACGGTAGTGGGGTGTTGATGATAGTAGAGTGTTGAAGTACTCTATTGTATTGCAGTCCATCTGTCCTTTAAGGCCTGTTAATATTTGCATCTGTATTTAGGTGCTTGAGTGTTGGTTGCACATGCACTTATAATTGTTAGGCAGCTGTTTACTTCTTTCTCATTATATAATTTTTATTTTTTATTTTTTGATTTAAAGTTTATTTTATCTAAGTATAGCTACTCCTGCTTTTTTTGTTTTCATTTGTATGGGATATCTTTTATCATCCCTTCACTTTCAGTCTGTGTATGTCTTTAAAGGTGAACTGAGTTTCCTGTAGGCAGTATAAAACTGGGTCTTTTAATCCATTCAGCCACTGTGTCTTAATTTAATTCATTCATATTCAGGATTATCACAGGTAAAAACAGACTACTGCCATTTTTTACTTGTTTTATGGTGGTTTTGCTACTCTTTTTTCTTTTGTTATTTCTCCCTTCCCTGTTTTTCTTCTTTCTGATCTCTTTTTCTTCCTTTCTTTTCTTTCCTCCTTGCCTTCCTTCCTGTCTTTATTTGTAGTGAAGTAATATTTTTCTGGTAGTGTGTGTTTTAATTCCTTACTTTTTATGTTTAGGGTGTTTATTGATTTTTGTTTTCTGGTTACCATGAGGCTAAACAACGTAAGTATAACAAGTTCCTTTAACCGAGGAAAACTTAACTTTGGTCTCAGCTACTCAGGAGGCTCAGGTGGGAGGATTGTTTGAGCATGGGAGGCCGAGGTTGCAGTGAGCTGAGAGCGCAGCTGCACACACTATCCTGGGTGACAGAGTAAGACAACGTATCATTAAATAAAGAGATAAATACATAAATAAAAATACAATAGCTTATAATGAATTCTGCTTGTAAATTTTGAGATGATGATACATTAAGGTGTAAAGAAGAAAGTCAAAATCATTCATAATCTCATTACCAAATATTTCTAATGTTTTGGTACATACGCTTCCTAATTCATAATCCCTCTCACACACAAATGTACACATAAAATCTATACACTTTACACACAGGTATAGTTTTATTGTAACATTTTTGGAAACATGGTCATGTAATTTTTTGTTTAAAAATATTGCAATAACTTGTGATGAATATATAAAATACTAATTTTAAGATTTTGTTTTCTGCCCTTTGGGGTGGCAGGTTCACTTCTTGCTGAAATGAATGGTCTAAGTGTCTTTGATTTCTCTTCTCTCCTCTAAGCTGTTGCTTTTGGAAGGGGTGTCTGGATCTCCCTCCTGTTTACTTGGGGGAAAACACACAGTATTGTGGGGTTGTGAAGACATGTCGCCTGCACAAGATAGCAACACTGGCTATAGTTCTGAAAATAAAGGTAATGTAAGAGTTTTCGTCCTGTGATTAATACTAAGATGTAACTGAAGTGGTTTTGGATCATAGTTACAAAAGATTTAGATGTAATTGTGTTTTAGATCATTGTAGCCAATAATTTAGATACAACTCTGTGTGTACCTTTCAATTAAGAGCTCAAAATTTCTATGCAGTATGTTCATTGCTTTATCTGTAGATGCATAAAACCTGATACTGGGTAAGGTGAGAAAATGGGTAGGTTTTACTATCACAAAGAAAAGATATTATCCATACACTCTTGCCAAGGAGGCGTGGATTACTTAAATTGGCTTCTGGATATTTGAGTTTGGGTATGATAGCCTTAAGTTGAATTTTTTGGTTACTGTTGATAATATTTATTTTAGTAATTGATTGTGTTTAGTAACTGATTGTGTTACTGAGCTCTACTGTCCTAAAAGCAAAAATGAAGAGGTTCAATGGAGCACAAATTGCTAACATCTCCTTTAAAGAAATAGACTAGTTTAAAATTTTTTTACAGAGCTTTACAGTATAAGTGAGTTTATTACAGTATTACATGTCAACAAAAATGGCAGAAGCTCTCTTAACTGACTTGCCAGATGGATTCACTGATCTCTCCATTCACTCAATAAAATGGCCAGGTCAGTCCCATGGCCCACTGAACCCACGGGGCTGGTCGGCTCTGCTTGATGCATCTGTGCACTGCTGCTCTCACCAGGGGAGCTGCAGGCTCGCCAGGAGTCAGCCTTGCTCCCAAACCGGTTTGTTAATTGTAACTGGTACTTACCATTGTGATAATACCATTAAATCTTCCATAACTGATGAAATAGGAATTAAAAAAAAAAAAAACAAGAAATAGTTGCCATTAAGAAGTTGAATGTTTTAGAAACACTCAATGAAGTGAGTGTCTGAGAAACTGGTGTTCATCGGTGTGGGATTGAGAGTCTGTTCCTTCCACCCCTTTTGCCACCTTCAATGGGGGAGCCTTCCTGAGCACTGTACTGCCTCCCATGGGTGACATTGGGGGTTACGTTAACTTATGTATGTGTCAGTGCATAGAGCAATTCCTGGCATGGAGTAAATGCCATGTGTGTGTGACCTATTACAGTTTTTGAGAAACAGCACAGCATAGCTTAATGATTAGGAACACGGACTCTGGAACTGCATTGTCTGAACTCAACCCCCAACCCTATTCCTCCATTGGTAACTTGTGTGGCCTTGGACAAGTTACTTAACATCTCTGTGGTCATCATAAGTGAAGAGGAAAATAGTCTACCTTGCCAGGGGTATTGTTTAGATCAAGTAAGATAGTATTTCTAAAGCACTTAAGGCACTTCCTTTTTTGGAGGGGGGTTTTTATTTTTTAACTTTTAGGTTCAGGGGTACATGTGCAGGTTTGTTAATATAGGTAAACTGCATGTTATGAGGGTTTGGCATACAGACTATTTTGTCACCCAGATAATAAGCATAGTACCCAATTGGTGGTTTTTTAATCCTCTCCTTTCTCCCATCCTCCACCCTCAAGTAGGCCCCAGTGTCTGTTGCTGCCTTCTTTGTGACCATGTGTTCTCAGTGTTTAACTCTTACTAATAAGTGAGAATGTACAGTATTTGATTTTCTGTTCCTATGACTGTTCGCTTAGGATAATGGCCTCCAGCTTTATCCATGTTGCTGCAAAGGACAGGATCTTGTTTTTTTTTTTTTTTTTTTTTATGGCTGCATAGTATTCCATGGTGTATGTGTACCACATTTTGTTTATCCAGTCTACTGTCGATGGGCATTTTGGTTGATTCCATGTCTTTGCCAATGGGAATAGTGTTGTGATTAACACACATATATATGTATCTGAATCATGCATTAATCATGTAGAAAGATTTATTTTCCTTTGAGTATACAGCCAAAAATGGGATTTCTGTGTCAAATGGTACTTCTGTTGTAAGATCTTTGAGAAATTTCCACACTGTTTTCCACAATGGCTGACCAAAGTCACATCTTCAGCACTGTGTAAGCATTCCATCTTCTCCATGACCTTTCCGGAATCTGTTATTTTTTCTGCTTAATTATAGCCATTCTGATAGGTGTGAGATGGTATCTATTAATAGCTTGTCCATTAATAGCTTTCTGCTCTTNGCCCAGCCAACATGGTGAAACCACGTCTCTACTAAAAATACAAAATTATCTGGGTGTGGTGGTGTGTGCTTTTAATCCCAGCTACTTGGGAGAGGCTGAGGCGGGAGAATCGCTTGAACCCGGGAAGGGGAGGTTGTAGTGAGCAGAGATCATGCCATTGACTCCAGCCTGGGCAAAAAGTGCAGAGCTCCATCTCAAAAAAAAATTTATTTCTAAGCCTCATTTACTGCCTTACTTTGTACAGTATTCGATATAATAAAATTTTAGTATTATAAAACAATTTGGTTACTTCCTTGGAATTCGTTTTAGTGGTGTGCTTTGTCTGCATAGTCAGATGCGGGTATCTAGCAGTAATGACTTCTTTCATTGTGAAATTAGTGCTTTGTTAAGATTTGTTTTAGTTATGTCAAAGCTGCTTGATAATGGCATGCCAATTGTAATTTCCTAGACACTTTTCCAAGAACTATAATAATCAGGTATTAGCTTCTCTTTTGGTCGTATCTCCTTGATGTGTAAATCAAGGATGAATAAACTTTGAGTCCTGAGTATGCTGCCAGTGAGAATAAGCTATACAATGCTAGTAAGTATGACTGTTAAGCCTAAGGTACAGGAAGAGGAGAGAAAATACGAGAAAGAAGTAAAGTCAGTAATGGGTAGTAAGAGAGAAGATCACAGTTTGGAGAGAATTGTTTTATGGTGGTTGACTTAAATGTCTGGTTACTCCTTCCTTGATTTTTGATAGCATCTTCCTATAGCTATATCTCATGGTGAAATTATGGTCTGAATATACTTACTTTCTTCTTATTGGTATTTGTTTCCTCAGTTTCTTAGTAGCCACAGAATTGAAAATGGAAAACCTATTTTATTTCGGGGAATGCAGCTTCATCTTCAGGCTTCGTTGTCGCTGTATAGGTTCTTTGCTTCTGCTCTGATTTCTGTATCTTGTTAGGAAAAAGGTAAGGGATTAAGGAGAGAGAAATCATATTGAGATTGAAATATGTTATTTTTGTTAAAGTTAACTTACAGATTTCAACTAAAATGCTTACAGCCTACTGTTTTACTATCTAGTATTGTGGTACTGCTTCGGGGAAGTTTTTTTTAGGGGATTGGCACTTCATGTTGATCCCGTTTGGTGCATTTAATAGATTGCTGATCAGAAAAGTAAATGCATTTGTATGTAAAGGAATTCATAATATATATTGAATTAATGAGCAGTTTTAGACTTTACGTCACTCCAATTTATGGGTGCCTACTCTCTTGTACTTTATATCCAAATTTATAGATCTATTTTAAGAATTCAGAGAATGTATGGAAGATGGCTCTGCTTGCCATGAAGTGAAGAAACCAGGGACTTTTTCCAGAACCTCGGAAGTTGATGCTGGGTCCAGCTAGTGTTCGTCCTCTAAAAGTAGTATCTAA
The DNA here is from genome assembly GCF_003255815.1 of Theropithecus gelada. Taxonomy (NCBI): domain Eukaryota; kingdom Metazoa; phylum Chordata; class Mammalia; order Primates; family Cercopithecidae; genus Theropithecus; species Theropithecus gelada. The sequence continues at coordinate 37,637,089 of NC_037678.1, read as the reverse complement.
AGCCCAAACAAGTTGCATGGCTTTCTTTTGTTAAATCCAAATAATAACCATTCAGATCTTAGAGGAGATTATAGATATTTAAATACATGTCAATTACCCAGGATTCTGTGTAAACCATATTCCCATTTAATTGAAACACATTAACAGCTGCTTTTATATTTGTGCTTTGTAGTTTGTTTTGTCCATTGATAGATTGTTTTATTATCTTTCTTTAGAAATTGAATTCTCTCTCAGTTATACCAGTGCTCAATTTCAGTAGCTACACTAAAGAATATGGAAAAAAAGAGGTGAGTCTTTCTGATTGTCTGAATAGAAGTGGATCATTTCCACTAGAACAGCTTCAAAGCTTTCCCCAACTTTTACAGAATATCCATTGCTTAGAGGTGTGTGACTGGACCATGTGCTTCTTTGCATTTTCTGTTTGAACTGTATGGCCTTTGTTTTTGTTTTTTTGAGACAGGGTCTTACTCTGTTACCCAGGCAGTAACACAGTCATGATTCACTGCTGCCTTGAACTCCTGGGCTTACGTAATCCTTCCACCTCAGCCTTCCAAGTACCCGGGACTATAGATGTGCATCACCACGCCTGGCTAATTTTTCAAAAAAATTATATCAGGCCAGCCTCGGTGGCTTACACTGGTAATCCCTACACTTTGGGAAGCCAAGGCGGGCAGATCACTTGAGGTTTCAGCAGTTCAAGACCATGACCACCAGCCTGGCCAACATGGTGAAATCCTATCTCTACCAAAAAATACAGAAATTAGCTGAGCGTGGTGGTGCACACCTGTACTTCCAGCTACTCAGGAGGCTGAGGCATGAGAATTGCTTGAACCTGGGAGGCAGAAGTTGGAGTGAGCTGAGATCCCGCCACTGTTCTCCAGCCTGGTGAACAGAGAGAGACTCTGTCTCAAAAAAAAAAAAAAAAAAAAAAAAATTTTTTTTTAAATATGTTGCCCAGGCTGGTCTCAAACTCCTGGGCTGAAGTGATCCTCCTGCTTCAGCCGCCCACAGTGTTGCAATGATAGGCATGAGCCACCATGCCTAGCCTATTTTTGTTATATATTTTCTTTATTTTCAGATGTTGATCGGTGGTTCTGTTACTGCAGCTGCCTTCTCAGATGGGCTCAGTGCTAAACAACTCTCTGCTGCTTCAGTATATTGACTGTGTCATAGATGAGTCAGTCTTGCTGAGGTCTTATGGGTTGAGTCAAACATTACAAGAAGGTAAGAATTGAGGGAGGATGGGACAAGATAGTTTACAAATTGGTATCTTTTATAAGGGTGTGCCAAATTCTAGACAAGAGGAGCCTTCGTAGGCTGTAATTATGTCTGTGGTAATCATATATTTAGAGCATGAATGTTTCTGTTGTAATTTTAAGGTAGTAAGAAGGGAGAGGGATTATGTTAAGGAAACACTACTGGATGGCCACCAAAACTCACTGGGTGGCTCTACTTGGATGACTATCACAATCCAAGGATTTTTCATCTTTGTATATCCAGAAACTTGCTGTTAGGCCCCCAGAGTCATCCGGTCATCCCGTTAATGGTAATGAAACTCAGAGGAGACTAATGTATAAGCCACAATATCAGTTTATTATAAAATGAATTATTTCTGGTAAGCAAAATTCGCTCATATCTGCCAACTAGAATATCCCCTCTTTGCTATCTGCATGTACGGGAACAAGGTTTTGTCAGTAGAAGGTTTCTTAATTATAGAATTAAAGGAAACAGCAGTGAGAAGTCTTTCATCCAGGCCATAGTAAAGCCTGGGCATTTCATTCCTCCAATGGTGGGGGGTGGTGGGAAGATAGCATTTCTTTTGACCAAATTGAGTGTTTCTTTACTGGATAAGCAACTCCTGATTCTTCTGGTGGTTAAAGTTGCTTTTGGTTGGTTCCAGACCAATTCTTCTTCTTCTGCTCTGAATCTTTTAAATGGAATATGATACAGTTTATTAGATTTCCACTTACTGAATTTCAGTCTGTCTTACATTATACCCAGCCTACCCTAATTGAAGTCTAGAGTGTTCTAAAACTTTCAATTCAGATGTGTATACTTGCTTGGATGACGATGTGATATAAAGTTTTATCTTACTCATTATATGTGAATTCTTTCCTTTAATTTTTTCACTATAAGCTTTTCCCTATATTACCAAGTTGTCAAGGAACATCTCACTGTCATCTCCATCTATCTGTTCTTGTCTATATTATGAGTTGGGATGTATGAGACTAATGGCTTTTTTACTTTTGTCACTTATTTGTCACTTTGGTGATAATTTTGTTTTGTGCACTTTTTTATTGTGGTACAGCTAGATGCTTATATTTACTGTTCCTGCTCTAGAATGTATTTGGTACAAGGTGAATAATTATGAACATGGAATAGAATTTACCAACTTCCTGGATACTTCATGAGGGCAGAGTCCTTCTTAAAAGTAAGATTTCACTTGCTTTTTGCACACTCCACCACTCTTTACTAAAATTTATTTAGATATCCATTGACAGTCTTTTTCTTGGCAGAGTGTGGTAACTCACACCTGTAATCTTCACAGTTTCAGTTTGGAGGCTGAGGCGGGTTGGGCAACATGGCAAAACCGCATGTCTACAAAGAATACAAAAATTTGCCAGGCATGGTGGCATACATCTGTTGTTCCAGCTACTCAGGAGGATGAGGTAGGAGGATCACTGGAGCTCAGGACGTCGAGGGTGCAGTGACCTGTAGTTGTGCCACTGCACTGAAGCCTGGGTGACAGAGAGAGATCCTGTCTCAAAAACAACAACAACAAAAACATTTTTTAAGTACCTGACGTCATTTGTAAATAATATTTGTTCAATTTGAAACTCATTATAAAGAGAGTTGAGTTGGACTTTTACCTTTACACTGTTGGATTTGAAGAAAGAATATGTTATATTATGCAAATAAAAGGGAAAAACCTGTAGTTTAGGAGGACAAACTGAATATATAATTAAATGTATTCAGTTAATTGAATTAGTAATGTAAATTTCATAAGGTCACTACTTATATATTCTTATAATAAACAAACATTTTTTGAGCATCGAATAAATTCCAGCCAATGGACTCTTTGGTCTGGGTAACCCTGAGTTGTATTTTAAGCTGCAGCTTAGGTATCAGCGCCATCAAGGAGCCTTCAGTTATTGCCCAGTGTGGGTTAGCTCCTTGTTCTATGTGCTTTCATGGCTGCCTGTGCTTACCTCTATCGTGACACTTTTAGCATCCATTTTTCCACTCGTTATGAGCTCCCAGCAGGCAGAAACCATGTCTAACTCTTCTTCATGTATAGATGTTCAGATTAATTGATAAATGTTTGTGGAGTAATTCTTTGACTTCTTTTTTTAATGAGACAAGGTCTCACTTTGTTGCCCAGGCTAGAGTGCATTGGCACAATCAGGGCTTACTGCAGCCTTGATGTCATGGCCTCAATTGATCCTTCCCCCTCAGTCTAGTAGCTAGGACTACAGGTGTGCACCACCACTCCTGGCTAGTCTTTTCTGTTGTTTTTTGTGGGTTTTTTTTTTTGTATTTTTTTTGTAAAAACGGGGTTTTGCCATATTGCCCAGGCTGGTCTCCAACTCCTGGGCTTAAGCATTCCTTCTGCCTTGGTCTCCCAAAGTGCCGAGATTACAGGCGTGAGCCACCACACCCAGCCCAAGTTTTAGGGATTTGTTGTGAAACCGTTTAATTGGAAGCTGGGTTCAGATGATGGTAGTGAGGGTAGCAATTTAAGTTGACGTTTACATTTCCTACTTGGGAAGAGGATGGCTTTCACTGAGAAAAGGAATATAGGAGGAGCAGGCTGGGAAGGAAAGATGTTTCACTTAAGAGATGCCAATGGGACATCAAAGCAGTCATATCCAGTACCCAGAAAAATGATGAGTCTAAAGCTCAAGAATGAGATTTGGGCTGGAGATACAGGTTTAGGACCCCTCATGTTAAAAGTGGTGGTTTTAGCTATGATATGGATGAGATTGTCCAGAGAATTCATGTCATGAAAGGAAGGTCTTAGAGTCCTGGTGCATGTCACTATGTAAGGCTTAGGTGACAAAAGGAAAATGGAAAGTCCCAGATTCTCACTCTGGTGGAAATACAAGCAACCTAGACATTTGAGCCTCTAAAGAAGGAGCTGCTCAGAGTTGGGATTTGGTCTGTGGCCTCCAATGGCATTCTAGCCCTATAACATAACATTGTATACATTTTACTGACCGTTCAAATTACTGCATGTACTGTANTAGCTGTGACCAAGAGCATGCACCAGTATAACATGCCAGGCTAATTTTTGTTGTAGGGACAAAGTCTCACCGTGTTGTCTGGGTTGGTCTTGAACTCTTAGGCTCAAACTATCCTCTTGCGTTGGCCTCCCAAAGTATTGGGATCACAGGCATAAGCCACCACATCCAACCTGAAACTCTTCTCTTTTACTTGTGGTTCTCCCCAACCTGCATTCCTCTCTTTGAGCTGCTGTGCCTGGACCCATGTTTATTCATTCTCTATTCCCCAGATGAGCAAAAGATTGAACAAAACAGTATGTTTGCATCTATAATATTTGGCCAACTTGCAGTGTAAGTCTCCGGTACCCTTGAAATAGCTGCCTTACAGTTTCTGTATTATCTTTCCTTTTATTAGTATCATAAGGGAGACAATTTGAAAAGGAATTCTGCTTTCTAAAATTTAATGGACATACATGTGGATAACTTTGCTTGTCATAACAATATTTGGCATTATATAGTATAGCTCAAGTTTTCAATAATTGAGTAAATATAGGTGTAATGCCATATTTGTCATGTGACCATATGCCATATCACTGTCAAAAAGGGAGTAAATTGTAGTTATGTATCATAAGAAGAGAAGGGTAGAAAACTTCTCAGCAGTGGTTCTTGAAGGGAGGGGGCATTTCTGGTGTCATGGTGACCGGGAAGAGGTTGCAACTGTCATTTAGTATGTGGGAGGTGGGGATGCTCAGTGTGCTTCAGGGGCTGCGTGGGTAGTAAGAGCCAGTCCTGAACAGTGAATTATTTGATCCAAAATGCCAATAGTGTCATGTGGAAAAACACTTCAAAAGAGGCTGTTTGAAGCAATCGTCATTGTTTCAAATTGTTTGACACAGTTGCCAAGTGCTACCAAAAATCATAGTTAAGATACGGTTACGCCTGTAATTCCAGCACATTGGGAGACTGAGACCAGCAGATCACTTGAGGTCTGGAGTTTCATATGAGCCTGGCCAACATGGTGAAACCTTGTCTCTAATAAAAATAGAACAATTAGTTGGATGTGGTGGCACACGCCTGTAATCCCAGCTACTCAGGAGCCTGAGGCACGAAAATTGGTTGACCCCAGAGAAGGAGGTTGCAGTGATTTGAGATTGCACCTGTGTACTCCAGCCTGGGCGACAGAGCAAGACTCCATCTCGGAAAACAAAAAACAAAAAAACCACTTAGTTTTGTAAGTAGCCAACTTAGATGCTTGCATATTTGAATGGTCTCCTGATCATTGATTGTCCTGACACTGAACTATCATGGTGGTGGGCAGTAGTAGAGTTGTCATCATCTCTGAAATTCTAAGATTATACATGTTCTTTTCCTTGTGCATAACCATTGTTGACTGCCTAGATAGGAGAGTAAAGCTGTGAATTCACATTTGTAAGTCTTTTCCTAATTCGTTTAACAGTGGCATGATCTTGGCTAACTGCCAACTCCACCTCCTGGGTTCAAGGGATTCTTCTGCCTCAGCCTCCCCAGTAGCTGGGATTACAGGCTTGCACCACCATACCTGGCTAATTTTTGTATTTTTAATAGAGGTGGGGTTTCACCATGTTGACCAGGCTGGTCTTAAACTCCCAACCTCAGGTGATCCGCCTGCCTTAGCATCCCAGAGTGCTGGGATTACAGGCATGAGTCACTGTGCCACGCCAAGTTCAAGTGAAAATATGTTTAGCAGCATTTTATAAAGCTCAGGAATTCAGGCAAAACAGAGTTTTGATTTGTGTAGTGTAGGTTTCCGTGCATCTGTGTTACAATGTTATTGACAGTATAGGAAACGATTCCTAAAGTCATTTTAATGTTTATTCCTTTAAACCACATTTGATTTGGTTGGAATAAATTAGTCGTCATTGTTTTCTAGTTTACTGTATCATTTTGTCCATTTTCACATTTCATCCTGATTTTTTTTTTTTTTGAAACAGGGTCTTGCTATATTGCCCAGGCTGGAGTTGCAGTGTCATGATCTTGGCTCACTGCAAACTCCACCTACTGGGTTCAAGGTATTCTCCTGCCTCAGCCTCCCAAGTAGCTGGGATTACAGGGACCCACCATCAGGCCTGGCTAATTTTTTTATTTTTAGTAGAGACGGGGTTTCACCATGTTGGCTACGCTGGTCTCAAACTCGACCTCAAGTGATCTGCCCTCCTCAGCCTCCCAGAGTGCTGGGATTACAGGCGTAAGCTACTGCACTTGGCCTGAATTTTTTTTTTTAAACAGTCTTGGCTCTGTCACTCGGGCTAGAGTGCAGTGATGCAGTCTCACTCACTGCAAGCTTTGCCTCTGGGCCTCAAGCAGTCCTCCCACCTCAGCCTCTTGAGTAGCTGGAACTAGAAGCATGTGCCGCCACCCCAGCTAATTTTTGCATTTTTTGTAAAGAGCTTTTGCCATGTTGCCCAGGCTGGTCTCAAATTCCTGGATTCAAGAGCTCTGCCTGCCTTGGCCTCCCTGAGTGCTGGAATTACAGGTGTGAGCCACTGTGCTTGGCCATGAATTTTTCACATCACTTTTATGTGAACCTTTTTCTCCCCTTAACTGTTAATGAAATATCTATATTTGTAGGTTTTTATATCTCTCACTTGAGAATTTTCGTAACTACTTGGAGCTTAATACTTTATTTATCTGTTGTTTACTAGTAGAGTCTGGTGTTTAGAATGTTGTATGAATTCGTCTTAATGGTTCCCTGGAAGGCTAAGTGTAGTTTTATGATTAATCACTGATTTTTTAAAAAGTAAATTATACATTGGAGCACTGATAGTTTTAAAACCTTCACCAACTTTTTCCTTTATATTATTCACCTTTAGCTTGGAAATTGTGAACACTTTTGCTACTCTGTATCTGAATGTTATGGTTTCTTATTGCAGAGAGAGAACTGGGTGGATCCATGAACTCTGTGTCTAAACTGCTCCACTACGTAGGGTGGCTGTCCACTACTGCAGTGCACGTGGAGAGCAACAGAACTTTCTTACTGCACTTTATTTTGGATTTCTATGAGAAGGTAATACACGTTACATTTTCCCCATTGGGATTTTTGTGAAGGCTATTCACTTTATTGGCATATTATTTAAATTTTATGCACAAATATTAAGGTAGACTGTGATCTCATTAGCATCATTAAAATAACCTCACATTTTGAAGTTCATGATTATTTTCTCACCAGAACAATTGACTTTCATAAACCACGTGGAAAAACAAATGCTTTTTTTTTTTTAAGATTCAGGCACTACAACATTACCCTGTGTTAACACTAGTCCTAGACAGAAGTCTGTTGTTAGCCTTACTTTTTGTTCCTTCCATTCCTAACTCCTGGCGGAAATGAAAAATTTCTTGTTGTTTCTTCAGATCTCCATGTCTACCTTTCAACTGCCTTACTTCTCTTGGTACCTAGTACCCTTTTATTGTGTTACAGTATATAACCTGGACAGAACTATAGGCTGATGCAAAAGTATTGTGGTTTTTGTTGTTTTCAATGGCAAAAACTGCAATTACTTTTGCAGCAACTTAATATCCATGAAGTATCCATGATAGTCTCACTTTTCCCAGCTTTCTCTACTAAAACCTAGTTGTCTTGTGTTATGCATTTGCTTAGAAACATGCTCCTTTGTTTTCTAGGTTGACAGCTAACTCATATGATAAATATTATGGGACTTAAGGAGAAAGAAATACTTCCTTCCTTTACCCTGTCCTCCTAACTGTAAGACCTTCCCCTAGAAGAAATGAAAGATTTAAGTAATGGTCTTTTAGAAATCATCCTCTGTAGTATGACTGATATTTGGTGAAGTCTATGTTAAGCAAGGTTATAGTTATCTGTTTGTTTAGGAGTCAGGCATGTCCGAAGCTAATGTTACATTATTATCTTACACTGAAGATTCTTTGGGTGAACTTGGTTGAGAAGTTCTGGGGAATAGTCTATATACAGATGTTATCTTTCTTTCTCAAAGGTGTGTGACATACATATAAATTATAACCTTCCATTAGTGGTGGTGTCTCTTCCTGGGATCTTATATTCTGCACTCTTCAGCCTGGATGCCAACATCCTGAACCAGAGGTGTTTTATTATGAGCAGGTACAAAGCCTTTTTACCATTTTATGAAATGGTATATTATAATTTTCTCTTCGTCTTTCAGCTGTAATACAAAAAATATTCCTACTTGTCTTTGGCCAGGGCCTCTGGAAATCAGGCTTGCTATTGGACATGAGATTCCAATATGGGGCCCTGATAGCTTTGTTGTTTTTAAATTCTCCACTGGTGTGGCTACGGAATAAAAAAAAAATCATAGTTAAGGACCTGTTGTGCAGTGGTACTATTGCACTCAGCATTGTTCATTCTAATTGCTGTGTCTTCAGGAAAAATCAGTCATTTGCTGACAATTACTTTAAGTGTTTGTAGCTTTTCTGATAAAAACATATTCTGAGAGATAAGGGGAGCTGTTGCCAATTATGTGGAATTATGTGGAACTGTAAGTAGTATTTCTGGTCTCTTCTAATTCTGTAACTTGTGGACTGAAATTACTTTTCTCAGTCCATAAATGTAAACTTTTTTTTTTTTTTTTAGAGACAGAGTTTTGCTCTTGTCAACCTGGAGTGCAACAGCAACTTCTCGGCTCACTGCACCCTCTGCCTCCCGGGTTAAAGTGATTCTCCTGCCTCAGTCTCCGGAGTAGCTGGGATTAAAGGTGCCTGCCACCGCGCCCGGCTAATTTTTTGTGTTTTTTCATCGAGACGGGGTTTCACCATTTTGGCCAGGCTGGTCTCGAACTCCTGACCTCAGTTGATCCACCCACCTCGGCCTCCCAAATTGCTGGGATTACAGGCATGAGTCACCATGCCTGGCTAAGTGCAGACCTTGTTGGCGTAACTTGTAGGACTATGTCAAGTTTAAAATGTTTAAAAACTAATTAGTTGTTAATAGTTCTCAGACAAGAAAAACGTATTTCTAGATTTCCCTTTTGTGTTTCCTGCTGCATCATTTTCTTTCCATTAAGAAAATACGTTTTATATCAGTGACTGTTTTTGAGCCTCTATTAATTTTTTTTCATTTTACTTTTAAGTTTTGGGATAAATATGCAGAAGGTGCACGTTTATTACATGGTTATGCATGTGGCATGGGGTGGTTTGCTGCACCTATCAACCCGTCATCTAGGTTTTAAGCCCCTTATGCATTAGGTATTTGTCCTAATGCCCTCCCTCCCCTCTCCCCTCACCCCCGACAGGCCCCAGTGTGTGATGTTCTCCTCTGTGTGTCCATGTGTTCTCATCATTCAACCCCTACTTAATAAGTGAGAACTCTATTAATTTTTATTTTTTTGAGTTGGAATCTAGGTCTTGTTGCCCAGGCTAGAGTGCAGTGGTGCAATCTTGGCTCACTGCAACCTCCGCCTCCCAGGTTCAAGCGATTCTCCTTCCTCAGCCTCTCCAGTATCTGGGATTACAGGCATCCACGCCTCCACGTCTAGCTAATTTTTGTATTTTTAGTAGAGATGGGGTTTAACCATGTTGGCCAGGCTGTTCTCAAACTCCTGACATTAAGTGGTCCACCTGCCTCGGCCTCCCAAAGTGTTGGGATTACAGGCATGAGCCACCGTGTCTGACTGGGCTAATTTTTTGCATTTTTAGTAGAGAGAGGATTTCACCATGTTAGCCAGGCTGGTCTGTAACTCCTGACCTTAGATAATCCACCCACCTTGGCCTCCCATGCTGCTGGGATTACAGGCATGAGCCACAGTGCCCAGCCTGGCTTCTTTCACTTAGCATAATGTTTTCAGTGTTCAGCTGTCTTATAGCATGTGTCAGTACTTTTACTCCTAAATACTATTCCTTCGTATAGGTATGGCATTTTATTTATTTATCAGTTGATAGAAATTTTGGTTATTTTCACTTTTTGGTGATTATGAGTAAGTATTCTTGTAAAAGGTTTTGTGTGGACATATGTTTTCATTTCTCTTGGGTGTGTGTACTTAAGAGTGTGAATGCTAGATCATATGGTAACTCTGTTTAACCACTGGAAGAACTTCCAGACTTTTCCAAAGTAACAGCACCATTTCACATTCCCATCAGCAGTATGTGATGGTTCCATTCTCTCCACCTCTTTCCTAACACTTGCTATCTGATCTGTTTTGGTTTGGTTTGGTTTGGTTTGGTTTGGTTCTGGCCATCCCGGAGATGTGAAGTGGTATTTCATTGTGGTATTGATTTGCATTTCCATGGTAGCTGTTGATTTTTAGCATCTTTTCCTGTACTTATTGATCATTTATGTATTTTCTTTGGAGAAATGCCTGTTCAGACTCTTTGCTCATTCTTAAGATTTTATAAATTTCTTGAGTGTGTATCTACACTAAATACACTATATATGTATGTCGATATATATATGTCTATATATATATATTATTTTTTTTTTTTGAGATGGTCGTTCTGTAGCTCAGGCTGGAGGGCAGTAGCGCAATCACAACTTACTGCAGCCACGAACTCCAGAGCTCAATTGATTCTCCCACCTAAGCCTCCTGAATAGCTGGGACTAAAAGCACACGCCACCACTCCTGGCTCATTTTTTTGTAGAAAGGGTTTCACCATGTTGCCCAGGCTGGTCTGGAAATCCTGGGCTCAGTCTTATCTGGGTTGGCCTGCCAGAGTGCTGGGATTACAGGTGTAAGCCACCACGCCTGGCCCTTTGCATATTTTTAAATGAGTTTGTGATTTTATTATTCAGTTGTAATAGTTTTTGTATTCTAGATACAAATCCTTTATCAAATAAGTAATTTGCAATTTTTTTCCAATTTTATGGATTGTCAATTTTTTGTTAGTGTCTTTCGATTTACAAAAGGTTTTAATTTTGATGAAATGAAACTTCACCTTTTTCTTTCCTACTGCTTATGCTTTGGTAGAGCTTAAGGAAATCACTGCCTAAATCAAGGTTGCAAATATTTATTCCTCTGAGAATTTTACAGTTTTAAATTCTTACATTTGGGTTTTTAAAATCAATTTTATCTCTTGTATATGTTGTGGTTTAAGTATACAACTTCATTTGTGTGTGTGAGAGTACACAAATGCACCCACACCATTTGTTGAAAAGGCTGCTCCTTCCCATTAAAATGTTTTGACCCTTGTCTTAGCATCAATGGGCCATAAATGTATGGACTCTTGAGTTCTATTTTATGGATCTATATGTCTATCATCTTGCCAGTAAATGCTGTCTTGATTAGTATAGTTTTGTATTGTAGCAAGCTTTGAAATCAGAAAATGTGAGTTCTCAAACTTGTTCTTCTTCAAGATTGTTTTGTCTATTCTTGGTTCTTTGAATTCCGTATGAATTTTAGAAACAGCTCATCAATTTCCATAAAGAATCCAGGCTGGGTGCAGTGGCTCATGCCTGTAATCCTATTACTTTGGGAGGCCGAGGCGGGTGAATCAACTGAGGTCAAGTGTTCAGGACCAGCCTGGCAAACATGGTGAAACTCCGTCTCTACTAAAAATAAAAAAAATTAGCCTGGTGTGGTGACACACGCCTGTAATCCCAGATTCTCAAGAGGCTGAAGAAGGAGAATCGCTTGAACCCAGGAGGTGGAGGTTGCAGTGAGTCAAGATCGCACCGCTGCACTCCAGCCTGGGCGACAGAGCGAGACTCCGTGCATGGCTAATTTTTGTATTTTTAGTAGAGACGGGGGTCTTGCCGTGTTGCCCAGGCTGGTCTCGAACTCCTGACTTCAAGAGATCCACCTGCCTTGGCTTCCCAGAGGGCTGGGATTACAGGTGTGAGCCACTGCGCCCCACCCAAATCTTCAGTATGGGAAAATCTTTCTTCTTTTATGGTGTCTGTTTCTGGTGACATGCTTAGGAAATATTTTTCATCCTGAGACTGTGTAACTCTCCTTCTGTTGTCTTCTGGTCTTCTATGATTTAGGTTTGTAAACACGCAGGGTAAAGGGCCCCACGTACAAGCTGTGGGGACTTCTGTCCCAGGTGAGCAAACAGACTGCACACACAGGCAGCAATTTACCAGGAGGCTTCTTGGGTGGGGCAAAGTGGAGCTGCCAAAAATTCCTTCTGCCCCATGAGAGTTCACTTGATCAGTGGGTGTTGCACCTCTCAAAATTAGAAGAAACCCACAGAAGTTTCCTTTGAGCAGAACATAAATCTGTCCCACAAATAGCTGGGAGGTATCATCCTGTCCCCCTGAGGTCAGGAGGGTGACCAGGGAGGAAAGCAGCTCCCCTTCTTTAGGACACCACAGGAGGACGGAGGAGTTGACTGTCCTGGGAATTCATGCCTTCATTCAGCAAAGGGAAAGCAGTTAGACCAGGGAAGGGGCCTGGCAGTGTGGCGGGGGTACAGTGGTGAAGAGGGTGGGGCCGGGGAGAGGCCTCACTGAGAGGAGAGAGGATCCTCAGTGGGAAGCACGGTGTTTGTGGAAGGAAGAGTTCAGGGCATGGAGCAGGAGTGGGAGCGGGGAGGCCAGCTCAGGCCTCCTTCACGTTTGTGTGAACATCCTTCTTGCGGGCTGTAGAGCTGGCCTCAGGGTACACTGCAGGGGACTCAGAGCTCCAGTGGAAGGGTGGCTCTGCCTGAGGAAGCTGTTGGTGCTCACCACTCCATCATCTGCTGTGGAGGGGGTGACAGTAACCTCAATGCGTGGCAGAGGTGTTTTGGGACGCTGTCCTACTGCACAGTTCAGCAGGCTGTTACCTGACTTATTTCTTGAATGCATCCCTCGCACTTTCTGTGTGTCCAGTGCCTTATAATATTAAGTGATAATTAACCTCAGAGCCCTGCGTGAGGTCAGCACTGTCCCCACCCTGTGTGCAAAGGGAGGATGGGGAGGCACTGCCAGTTGGGTGAGGGCAGATGGGGAAGCTTGCCTTGGGCCTCGCTGACCTTAGCAGGCTTTGCATTTGATGGCCTGTGTTCCTTCCCTAGGGTACTCAGTTTGCCAGGTTTTTGGTTTATCCTAGTCTCATTCAGATTGTAAAGACTGAGAGTGGACTTCTGTTGATAGAGTTTCCCAATTTGGGTACAGGAAGGAGGTGAGGAACCACAAGCCCCTGCTGGACAGTAGACCTGTAGACCCAGCCAACGCTGGCTCTGTCCTCACTGCCTGGTCCTTTCTGTGAACCTTCATCCTGGCCACAGCCCCTCAGAGTCCTTTATGAAGGGGCCATGCTTTGGGGGAGGGAGTGCCTCTCCCAGGACCCAGAGTTGGTGAGTGGCCACTTTGGAATTTGAGCCCAGGCCCTTCTTCCCTTCTCTGCTTCCTGCCAGGCCCAGCTGCCTGCCCCAGCACACACCTTCCCTGGGCACCCTGGTCTTCACTGCCAGGAGATGCCTGTTTGAGGCCTGGTTTGCTCCTATGGCTGCCATGCTGATTTTTCATTCTGCACATCATGTCTCATCAAAATGCATGGCGGTTCCACTGCTTGTGCTAAAGAGAGCCAGTAGTTTTTGTCTGCCAGTGATGCTTGCCTGCTGCCCACAAAGGTGAACAGCCATTGTCTCTACTCACAGGGTGTTCAGAGTATAGTGGGACTGGTACACAAGAACCAGTGATCTCTCCAGGAGGTGCCACAGACATGGGTGAGGTGGCTACAGGGTTTCTATGCAGTCCTGATGGGATGGTCAGGCAGTGTGCGAGGCAGCAGGTCACCATCCCCAGGGTCCTGGGGACAGTGTGCGGGCAGGCATAGGAGCAACCTTGGTGGGGTCCAGGACAGGCTGCCTGCCCTCCTGGTGAGAGGTGAGGATCAAGGACCTCGAGGCAGGCAGGGATATGGCCCAGGTTGCTTCCCACACTCACTGGCAGTCCTGTGACTTGGGGTGCTGGTAAGGGTGTGGGGGTAGGAATGGGAACTGGAGACAGGACCAGTGGGAGGAATTGCCACAGTTTCAGTGGGAGTTGTGGCAGAGATGTGAACTTGGGGAATTGGAGGTGGCAGTTAGAAAGTAAAGGGGGTTCGCAGATTTCTGGCATAGGCACTTGGTGCTGGGCGATGAAAATACCAACAGTTTTTCTTAGTGTGTCCCTGCAGGCTGCTCAGAAAGGGTCAGGCAATGCCTTTGAGACATACCATGTTCTGGGGACAGTTCTGGACAGTAAGGTCCCTGGAGAGGCTTCACTTTAAACCAGATACGAGTTGAACCCTGATTGGGTGCACAGACATGCCCATGGCAGCCAGCTAGAGCATGGCCCTAGGCAGAGCCCTGGAGCCCAGGTCACGGCAAGTGGTTGTGTGCTCTGAGCAGGTGACAGTCCTTGTGTCCAGAGGTCTGGTTGGTTGCAAGCAGGGAGTGACCCCCCAGCCCCCTTCTTCAGCTAGTGTGAGCACTATCCAGGCATCCTGGGGTTTCTTGGTGGCTGCCTTATAGGCTCCTACTGTTTGCGAGCCTGTTGCTTATGTTGGACGGGACTATGGCAGGACAGCCATTGAGCTTGACACCAGTCTGCTCGCTGCCCGCCCCTGGCTGGGCAGGCCCTCGTTTTCCAGGCTTGCTTGGGTGGAGGTAAAGCTCACCATGACAGGTTGGTTCTCTGTTCTTTGTCTGAAGCTATACTCCTTGCTCCATGTTTGGAGCTGTCTCGTACAATCGTTTTCCTTCATTTCATGACAGTGAATCGAAGGGAATTTGTCTTCACAAGACCGAGGCTGAGGAGTGGCCAGTCGGGCCTGACTGTTCAGGAAGGCATTCTGGGGTTGGCAGCAGAGCACAGCTCATTGAGATCAGAAGGGGGCTTTGGGAGCAGTTGGTGCTGTTCTGAAAGTGGGCCCCTGCAGCAGGCATGTTAGGTCTGAGGAAGGAAGGAGGGGGGAGTGGACCTCAGCAGGAATGTGAAATGAGTGCCCTGGTGGAGTCAGTGTCCAGGCAAGGGATGCCTCTGGAAAGCGCTGGGCTGGCTGGAGAGGAGAGGGCAGCATCTACGGGGAAGTGTGGGGATTTCACTGCAGGGTATCTGGGTGTTTTTTTTCACTGTGTCTGTTTTGTGGCACACGATCTTCAAAGTAGAAACGAGCAAAGACATTTTCAAAAATATGATTCACAGAATTGAAAATGGCGCAGGGTGTCTGTTTACCAGCCACCAAACCTGCAGGGCCTCCTTGGGTGGATGCTGCATAGAAGACATGGGAGTGACATGGCACGGTGCTGCTGTTCAGAGCCCCAGCCTTGCAGGATGATCACCTATTGCTTCTCAGCCCCACTGCAACCCGCTGAAGCTCAGCCAGGACTGGACGTTGACATAAGCTGGGTTTTCCTGGTGTTGGCCTGTCGAGACATGCCTGTTTCCGGCCTCCAGTTTGTTCCATGCTCCTCAGGCTCTGAGTTGCTGACAGTTAGTGCCCAGTGTCCACGTCATCTATGACGTTACCCAGGACAGGACAGGGCTCATCCACCAGCACATCCCCTGGTGTCTGGTGCCAGCTTGTCTTCAGCTCACCAAACACGTTTCTTCAACCTGGTCATTCCACCACCCCAAAGCTATTGCACTAAGCTGTGTTTCTGGATCTTGTCTCTGACTGTGCCAGGCGTCTCTGCTTTACCAAGACTGTCTGTGTGGGGACTGCTAGTGTGCGGACACTCTCAAAAATAGCCAGTAGCAGCTTGAAAAGACTGCTTTTGTATCAGGCCTGGCTTTGCCTCCCGTGATCGCTGCTGTAGGTCATAGAGCCAATCTGTGTAACTGGATGTCACTCTCAGACTCCTCTGCACCCCTCTCCCTCTCTGACTCCTGGCCACACGTGCCCCACGGCCTCCCCACTCCTCACACAGCCAAACTTTGTATTGTCCCGCTTTGCTGCTGTTTCTGCTGCTCTCCCCTGAGTCTTGCTATTGGTCCCAGTGGTTTGGGAGGCCAAGTTGGGAGGATCACTGAAGGCCAGGAGTTCAAGACCAGGCTGGAAAATAAAACAAGACCCTGTCTCTACCAAAATAATAATAATAGTAAAAAATATAAACTAAAAAATTTAGCCAGGCGTGGTGGTGCATGCCGGTAGTCCCAACTATTTGGGAGGCTGAAGTGGGAGGATACTTGAGCCCAGGAGTTCACAGCTGCAGTGAGCTGTTTGTGCCATTGTGCTGTACCTGTGACAGGGTGAGACCTTGTGTCAAAAAACAAAAGAGAAAAGGAAGGTGGGAAGAAAGACAGGTATGCTCTTGAGGAGGAGGGGCACAGGTTAGGCATCCTTCAGAAAAGAGGCCTGTGCAGCCACTTCTCTCAGAAATGCTCAGTGATTCCAGGGGCCTAGCAGCTCCCTTCTCAGCCTCTGGGTGTGGAGAGCCTGCCTCTTGCCAGCCCCAGACCATGTGCACAGGGTCCTCCCAGCCTACCCTGCCTGGCTTCACCAGGACTCTGACCCTGCACCGTGTGTGAGCTGGTTCTCATCCTCCTGAACTGATAACTCTCATCTTTTGTGGCCCTAGTGACCTTTCCCCTTATTTTTCTGTTTCACCCATGGATGCCTGGTGAGCAGGAGCCTCTTGCTGCCTCGTCGCCTCAGTTGAGGCTTCAGAAAGCACCCAGGGAGGTGGGAGCTGCAAGCGTGCTTTTTTAATTGAGCAGGGGTAGGACAGTGTCGCTTTGTTTTTCTTTTCATGTGAAGACAGGTGTGCGCGCATCTCAGCATGGAGTCTCCTTTCTGTGATGTCTTGAGGAATCACAGTCGTGTTGCTGCAGCCCCGTGTGCACAGTCCTGTTTCCTGGGGTTGGTTGATTACTGTTTGGAGTGATCAGAATTATTTCTAGCACCAGCTGGACTGGGCCTATTCAGTTCACTCCGAGACAAGGCCCCCGAGCCCTGGCACACTTGCTTGTTTCTTTATCAGTAAGCCCAGTGTTGCTGACAATTGGTGCCCACAGTGTGCATGTCATCTGTGATGTTACCCAGGAGAGGACAGGGCTCATCCACCAGTAAATCCACTGATGTCCGGTGCCGCCTTGCCTTCAGCTCACCAAGTACGTTTCTTCAACCTGGTCATCCCAACACCTCAAAACTGTTGCACGGAGACCAGGCAGAGAAGAGACCTCTCCTCCTGGGAAGAAGGCAGGCCATGAGCAGACCAGGGCAGCCAGTCCCTGGGAGCCACAGGCCAGGCCTTCCTAACAGATGCACGCCTGTTCCTGTCTTGCCCTGTGAATGTCAGGGGCAATGTGGGCTGCATTCAAGCTGGCTCCAGCTTAACTGACACACATGGCTCTTTCTCTCTGCGGAGCAGAAGTGTGATGAAAAACCTTTCATAGGATTCCATCTCTTAGTACAGAATTGTTGGTAAATGTTATTAAAGATGACATTTCATGTTTCTGTTTTCTTTCTCCTCTTGTTCCCCGCTAGAAGGTGTTGAAGTTGGGGCTTCTCTCTGATCCCACATATAGGACCTGCATTGTCCCACACAGGGTCAAACCCTTGCTTTGGGAGGGACTGAATGATGACTTCTCGTGGCCCCTTTATTTTACAGAGGAGAAGTCTGGGTCCTACCATGCTGGCAGAGTTGGTGGGGATCCAGGCCACTCAAGAGAACAGGAACTAGGAACTAGAGACCAGCTGCTGCCGTAGTCTAATGCATACCTCCTTCATCATGAACGGGTTGTGAGCCATTCTTAGGGACTAGCCCCCCACCCCTTTGTGCCATGGTTCCCTCTTTGCTCCATGGTGACCACCTTTCCAGTCCCTTCTGTCTCATCATCCTGCTCACTTTCTCCCTGGCTCAGCGGCCTGTCATTGCTCTTTGTTGAGTGCCCCTTTCCTCATGCCTCTTTTGGACCTCAGCCAGACTGGTGTGCTGAGGACAGCACCTTGTTACCAGGGGCAGCTGCTTTGCAGGACCTGTTGGCCAGGGCCCCACAGCATTGGACTCGCTGGTGTAACCAAACCTCTCTTCTCTGTGTTTCAGCGAGAATGTCATGAGGAAAGCTGGCGTGGCGCACAGTAAATCCAGCAACGATATGGAGAGCCATGTTCCTGAAGGCCAAGCCCCAGGTAAGACCTTAGCGGATGGAGCTCCTCTGCCAGAGAGGCTTGGAAAGGAGAGTTTCACAGACTCTGGAACCCCTCTCTGGGGTGTCCTAGGGAGTGTGGGTGGGATGGTTGCTCATTGATTGATCACAGGAAGTCAGGGTGGGGGCGTTACACATTGATCACCGGGAGTCGGAGTGAGGTGGTTGCTCTTTGATCACAGGCACAGCTGGGTTTGCCTGCAGCACTCTGGGTCCTTCTGTGTGTCCATGGTACAGGGAGGACACTCAGGATGCAGGCCCAGCCTCTGGCCCCAAACCTCACAGCCAGCACCTTGTATCTGTGGTGAGCCGCTGTGAATCCTACAGAGAGCTCACTTAGACCCCCAGCTGCTCCTGTGGAAGGGATCAGTGTCTTGAGCAAGAATCTCGTTTGTTCTCAGCCCCTCCGAGGGGTCCTTACCGAAGCCCCACAGTGCCCTGAGGCATGAGCCAGAAGCATCCTTGTCCCCTTTTGCTAAGTTACCTAGAAGAATTCATCCCGGGTGGAGTAGAGGATAAGGGTTTCTCCCACATAGGCTCTCTCCCTGGGCCAGCACCACACTGAGGTCCTGATGTGACCACCTCCCTTCATCTGTGTGTGTTCCCTGGAACAGAACCGTTTTACCAGAAATGAATGAAACATACAAGCAGTTGTGTGCCGGTGTGTGTGCAAGATAGAGTTGCAAGAGCACAGGGGCTGAGGTGGGTGGAGTGGGCTCTGTGTATGCATGCATGTGATAAGCTTTTTCTTTAAGAGCATTATGTAATTCACACTGCAAGGTTTACGTGTCTGTGGTCTTTAGGATATTCACATAGTTCTGCAGCTGTCATCAAAACCTAATTTTGGAATATTCATTAATAAATAAATAAATAGAGGTGCAGCTTCACTGTGTTGCCTAGGCTGTTCTCAAACTACTGGCCTCATGGCAGACCTTTTGCCTAGGCATCCCAAAGTGCTGGGATCACAGATGTGAGCCACACAGCCTAAGTTTACAACTTTTTTTTTTTTTTTTTTTTTTTGGTGACAGTGTCCCTGTAACCCAGGCTGGAGTGCAGTGGCATGATCCCAGGCCTGGGTCTACCAGCATGTACCCCCACACCGGGCTAATTTTTTTTTTTTTTTTTTGTGGATACAGAGTCCCACTATGTTGCCAGGTTTCATCTATCCTCCTGCCTCCCAAAGTACTGAGATTACAAGTGTGAGCCACCATGACCAGTCAGCATTTTTTTTTTTTTTTTTTTTTGAGACTAAGTCTTGCTCTGTCACCCAGGCTGGAGTGCAGTGGCGCCATCTTGGCTCACTGCAGCCTCTGCCTCCAAAGTTCAAGCATTTCTTCTGCCTCAGCCTCCTGGTTAACTGAGATTACAGGCACATGCCACCATGCCCGGCTAATTTTTGTATTTTTAGTAGAGGTGGGGTTTCACCATGTTGGGCAGACTGGTTTCAAACTCCTGACCTCAGGTGATCTGACTGCCTTGGCCTCCCAAAGTGCTGGGATTACAGGCGAGAGCCACTGCATCTGGCCCAGTCTGCATTTTTTAAAGGAACCTTGTAACTGTTAGCAGTCACACACCCCCCTTTCCTTCAACTCTCAGCCACCACTTACACTTTTCACTGGCATGGATTTTCCTATTCTGAATTTTCCATGTAAATACAATTGTACAGTACATGTTTTTATTTTACAGCTGGCTTATTTCACTTAACATAATATTTTCAAGGTTCAAGGTCCGTGAAGCATGTTTGGTTATGTACTTTATTCCTTTTTATTGTCAAAGATTCCATGTATGGATGTGTATATCACATTTATTATAGCCATTCATTAGTTGGTGGATATATGAATTGTCTCTACTTTTTGCTTATTATGAATAAGCAGAATAATAGTTGACGTGTAAGTGTTTGTGGGGGCTGTGTTTTCACTTCTTTTGGGTATATACCTGGGGTAGTGTTGCCAGGTCATATGGTACCTCTGTGTTTAACCTTTTGAGGAATTGCTACATGTTTCCCAAAGCAACTGCACTATTCTAAATTCTCACCAGCAGCTTAAATGAGGTTCCAGTTTCCCCTCATCCTCTCCAGTATTCGTTACCATTTATCTGTAGCCATTGAATTGGTGTTTCATTGCTTTGATTTGTATTTGACTAGCGACTAATGATGTTGAGCATCTTTTCATGTGCTTTTTGGCCATTTGTATATTTTCTTGAAAGTATGTCTGTTCAGATCCTTTGTCCATTTTTAAATTGGGTTGTTACTCTTTTCATTGTTGGGTTGTAATAGTTCTTTATGCATTTGGATGTAAGTCTCTTATTAGATATGTAATTTGCAATTATCTGGGGGAATTTTTCTTTAAATTGAGACGGAGTTGCTCTGTTTTTCAGGCTGGAGTTCAGTGGTGTGATCTCAGTTTACTACAACCTCTGTCTCCCAGGTTCAAGCGATTCTCCTGCCTCAGCCTCCCGAATGGGTGGGATTACAGGCCTGCAGCACCACACCTGGCTAATTTTTGTATTTTTAGTAAAGGTGGGGTTTTTCCATGTTGGCCAGGCTGGTTTTGACCTGGCCTCAAAGAACCCACCCTCTTCAACCTCCCCAAGTGCTGGGATTACAGGTGTGAGCCACTGTGGCTGGCCTATTTTGGGGGATTTTTTAATTTAAAAATTTAACAATTTTTGGCCAGGCGCAGTGGTTGACTCCTGTAATCCCGGAACTTTAGGAGACCAAGACTGGTGGATTGCTTGAGCCTATGAGTTCAAGACCAACCTGGGCAACACGGTGAGACCTTCACTCTTGACTTTTTTTTTTTTTTTTGAGATGGAGTCTCGATCTGTTGCCCAGGCTGGAGGGCAGTGGTCAGACCTCAGCTCACTGCACCCTCCGCCTCCTGGGTTCAAGTGATTGTCCTGCCTCAGCCTCCCAAGTATCTGAGATTACAGGTGCCCGCCACCATGCCAGTCTAATTTTTGTATTTTTAGTAGAGAACTCGATCTCAATTGATCCACCTGCCTTGGTCTCCCAAAGTGCTGGGATTACAGGCTTGAACCACTGTGCCTGGCCAACACTGACTCTGGTTTTTTTGTCTCTATTTTTTTAAAAAATAACATTTTAAATTGTTTTTGTTAGTTGGTATTTTCTTACAATTCAGTGAAGTTTTGTAAGGACTTATTAAACTACCTCAGATTTTTGAAAGGCAGACTTACTCATTCAGCATTGTTAGTTACTTCATAACAAACCACCCCACAACTTAGGGGCTTAAAGCAGTGAGTTACTATTTTTCCTGCATCTGTGGGTCAGGAGTTGGGGTAGCTGGAATTACATGGCTGGGCCATTCTCCTGGTCTCACTTGTGACTTCCCATGTGGCTGTTTTCCCTCCAGCCAGGCAGGAGGGCCATATAACCTTCACTCAGGTGGCTGCACGTCAACTTTCCTGACATGGCCTCCACGTGGTATCTTTAGCAGCATAGCCGGACTTCCCTACAACATGGCAGCTGGCTTCCAAGAGGAGGAAGAAGTGGCAGCTGCCAGTCCTCACAGCTCCTAGAACAACACTTGGAAACAGTAAGTTCAAAGGCCAGTGCAGATTCAGGGGAGGGTAACTCACCTCTACCTTTTGATAAGAACAGCAGCCTATAGGTCCAGGCAGACCGTTGATCATTTTGGGAGCATCATGGAGACTAGCTACCACAGAGACCTTCCCACCACCTGAGGATTAAGCTTTCTCTCCCAAAGGAGGCGTCCAGCAGAACTCCTGCCCCTCCCCATGACAGCTTGCTCTGCCTTGGCCCCCAAATTACTGCAGCCCACACACTGTGCCTTAATGATTTTAGTCCATTTTCTTTTATCAAGCTGGTTCTAAATTCCTAACTCCAGGAAGAACCTCTGTCTAATTGGAAGACAAATATTTGTAAGAGCTGTGTTGGAAATGTTCTACATCATTTTTACAGAGACAGACATCTTACTGGGATACTGTTGTCTGGTGGCTGTCTTTATACTTACTGCTCAAGCTCCACGTGGAGGGAATGCCAGCTAGTGCTGTGAGGGTCAGCTCAGCAGGTGGACTGTGGTAGGACACGCTCTGGGTCAGATGCAGCCCGGGCACACTTATTACGTGCCCCTGCTGCCTGAGACCCTGGTGTAACAACTGTGAATGAATGTAAAACGTGAAACCCATGAGCAGGGAAGAGGATAGGAAGGAGTAATTTCTCTGTGTTTCCAGATCCCAAGAAACTCTGGGAGGTTGTGGGTCATGGAGGAGGAGGATGACCCTCCATTGC
This sequence comes from Theropithecus gelada, assembly GCF_003255815.1. Taxonomy (NCBI): domain Eukaryota; kingdom Metazoa; phylum Chordata; class Mammalia; order Primates; family Cercopithecidae; genus Theropithecus; species Theropithecus gelada. Next base: position 37,614,579 of record NC_037678.1, on the reverse strand, counting down.
AATCCTGGCAGGCTTCCGAGTCCAGAGGTGCCCATCGCAAAAGAAACCAGGCCACTAATGGGCACCTCAGGCTGTCTAGTGTATACCCCAAAGCAAGGAAAGCTTTGCGTGTAATTTGGAATTAACCAAATTGTCTGGAGTGAGCTCATGCCTTCAGTGTGGGTGTTAGCACCCCAAGTTAAAGCCCTTCTTATCCTCTCATTGCCTGGCTCCAGTTCTCACAGCCGGACCCCATTTATGCAGTCTACAGTGATGTCTGCCTGCAAGGCCCTGTTCTGCATGCCTCATGCGTGTGAACTCATTTGAACTCAGCTGCAATACCATTCGTTCCAGTTTACAGGCAAGGAAACTCAGGCATAAAGATACTGTTTTTTGCTCAGGATGTCACTTTGCTGATGTCAGAGCCCACGCTCTTAGTCACATCTTACTGACTCCCGAATCTTTGAAAGCAAAAGATACCCAACACTCACTTTAATTCCTTAACACCTTAATTTCTATGGGTGGGACTACTCTCTGTTTAAGGGAGACTCAGGGATACAAAAATAGCTATGCCTGGGGGTGATAGGCGATAGTGATAATGGCATCTCCAAACGTTCCAGCCAACTTCGTGAAGGAAGGTTCAAGAAGATTTGCCACCCATTGAATGAGAAGACGGGGGTCCTGGCACCTCTGTGTCAGCACCTAGAGGGACAGTGTGGAGATATATTTACGGGAACTGGATGTATTTCTGGACATTTGCTTACTTGGCCATTTAAAATTAAATACCTATCATCTATTTTGCACTTAACATAGTGTTATGGAAAAAGTAGTATGTGTTTCTGGTTTGCAGTTTGGAAACTATTTGTACAGAATTGAACCCTGATTAGAGAACAAAGGTGAAACTCAGGGACTAGGGAGGCTGAGACGGCATCAGAACGCGGCAGCCACTTTGGAATTTATCGGCGAGGAAGGCCTGGGCTGAGCCACCAACCAGCTAGAATCAAGGGACAAAAAGATAGACCCAGCTGTTCCCCAGGAGAGCAAGAGAGGACAAAGATGCTCACATGCCTCTGATGAATGGAGATATTTTCCTACCTTCAGTTTTTATTTATTTATTTGTTTGTTTGTTTATTTTGTCAGGGTGTTGCTGTATTGCCCAGGCTGGAGTACAGTGGTGTGATCATAGCTCACTGCACCCTTAAATTACTGGATTCAAGTGATCTTTCCACCCCAGCCTCCTGAGTAGCTGGGACTATAGGTGTGCACCACAATGCCTGGCTAATTATTTTCAACTTTTTTTTTCATAAAAGTAACTCAAAATGGGTCAAAAAATGTAAATTTATAAGCTAAAACTGTATGTTAGAGGACAGCAAAGGCATACATCTTCATGACCTTGGATTAGGCAACAGCAGTTTCTTAGATGTGATGCCAAAAAAGCACATGCAACAAAAAATGTAGATAAAGTTGACTTCATCAAAGTTAAAAATTTGTACATTGGCTGGGCGCGGTGGCTCAAGCCTCTAATCCCAGCACTTTGGGAGGCTGAGGTGGGCGAATCATGAAGTCGGAAGATCGAGACCATCCTGGCTAACACGGTGAAACCCCATCTCTACTAAAAAATACAAAAAACTAGCCGGGTGAGGTGGCGGGCACCTGTAGTCCCAGCTACTTGGGAGGCTGAGGCAGGAGAATGGTGTAAACCCGGGAGGCGGAGCTTGCAGTGAGCTGAGATCCGGCCACTGCACTCCAGCTTGGGTGACAGAGCAAGACTCCTGTCTCAAAAAAAAAAAAAAAAAAAAAATTGTACATCATAAGACATTGTCAAAATAAGGAAAACAAGAATATATTGGCGACTCACATATCAGGTAAGGGTTTAATATCCAGAATACATAAAGAACTTCTCCAACTCAACACCAAAAAAAAAAAAAAAAAAATGCAGCTGAAAAATAGGCAACATATTTGAGTAAGTATCTCCAAAAAAGAGAGGAGATAAAAATGGCCAAAAAGTACATGAAAAGATGTTCAGCATCATTAGGGGATTGCAAATAACCACAATAAGATACCACTTCGTACTTATTGTAATGGCTGTGATTTAAAAAAAGATAGACGATAATAAGCATTGACAAAGATGTAGAGAAATTGGAATTCTCTTTTTTTCTTGTGATGGAGCCCCTCTCTGTCACCCAGGCTGGAGTGCAGTGGCATAATCTTGGCTTACTGCAGCCTCCACCTCCCAGCTTCAAGTGATTCTCCTGCCTCAGCCTCCCGAGTAGCTAAGACTACAGGCACACACCACCTAGCTAATTTTGTATTTTTCCTAGAGACCGGGATGGGGGCTCATCGTGTTTGCCAGGCTGGTCTCGAACTCTTGACCTCGGGTGATCCACCCATCTCGGCCTCCCAAAGTGTTGGGAGTACAGGTGTGAACCACCACACCTAGCAGAGAAACTGGAGTTCTCATACATTGCTGGAGAGAATGTGAAATGGTACAGCTGCTGTGGAAGACAGTGTGACAATTCTTCAAGAAATTAAATGTAGAGTTACCGTATGACCCAGACGTTTTCTACTCTTAGGTATATACTCAAGAGGAAAGAAACCATGTTCACTCAGAAACATACACAGACTGTTGTTAGCATCATAACATCATTTCTAATAGCACAAAGTGGAAACAATCCAAATGTCTACTAGCTGTTGAATGGATGAACAGTGTGTGGAATTTCCACACAATGGAATATCATATGGCCACACAAAGGAATGTATGAATGATACATGCTATAACATGGATGAAGCTTTAAAGCATTACATAAATGAAGCAGTCACAAAAGACCAGGTTGCGTTTTTATAAAATTTTGAAAGAGGCCAGGCACAGTGATTCACACCTGTAATCCTAGCACTTTGGGAGGCCAAGGCAGGCAGATGACGAGGTCAGGAGTTTGAGACCAGACTGGCCAATATGGTGAAACCCCATCTCTACTAAAAATACAAAAATTAGCCGGGCATAGTGGCGCACAGCTGTCGTTCCAGCTACTCAGGAGGTTGAGGCAAAAGAACCACTGGAACTCAGAAGGCGAAGGTTGCAGTGAGCCGAGATTGTACCACTGTACTCCAGCCTGGGCAATAGAGCAAGACTCCATCAAAAAAAAAAAAAAAAAAGCCAAAGGTGGATACTCTCTATAATAGAGTGTTTCAGTTTCCCATAGCTGCCATAACAAGATACCATAAAGTTGGAGGCTCCTATCTCTGGGCCCATGGCTTTGGCGTCTGAGCCCCATGACTCTACTCTCATGGTCATCTTTCCTTAAAGAGTAGCACGTGTTTGAGGCTGAGTAGTTTTATCAGCCTATTTTCTGCCTCTAAATTTTGGGAGTTCTTTGGTTTTGTCTAGTCTGTCAACTTTCTATGATTTTGTCTAGTCTGTAAACTTTCTAGTCCAAGATGGCAGTGTTTCTTCTCATAGAACATTCTAAAATCCTTGCAGAATTTCTTCGTATATGATGGAATTCATGGCGTTAGATGAGGTTTCTCCACAGATCTTTCCTAGATAATTTAGTTTCTTTGCCTCACTTCTGTGAGATGATTGGGGGGATTCATGAGTCCTATGTTTAATATCTTTGGCACTAGGAAAATTTGCAAGGCATGTCACACTGTTGGCATTCTCTACAGAACACGCTTTCCTAACTGGATCTCCTAGTTTTAGCAATCTGGTTTTTTCCAATGTGAATAGCCTGAGAATTTCCCAAATCATCAAGTCTAGGTTCTTTTTGGCATAACAGTTCTTCCCTCAGTTTATCTATTTTGTTGTACTTTTATTCTTTACAGTACCTCAATTTATCTCTTGCCTCTTACATTTACTATAAGTGGGAAAAAGAAACAAAGCTGAGTCTTGAGTGCTTTGATTTCAAGTCTGCTCAGCTAAATGTGCAAGCTCATTGCTTGTGATTCTGCCTTCCACACAGCTGTAGGACACAATCCAACTAAAATTTTGCTATTCTATAGCAAAGAACATCTTTGCTCTAGTTTCCTGTAACATGTTCCTTGTTTCCTCTGTGCCCTTAGAATCACCTTTAATGTTCATGTGTTTACCAACATTCTGTTTGTGACAGTATATGTATTCTTGAAAATAACACAGGCTTTCTATTAAGTTCCTCGATTCATTTAAGGCAGAGTGTGGGTGACAGAGTCTTTAACATCCACATATCTACCAACAGCCTCTTCAAGGCCACCTAGGCCTTCTCTATCATGGTTTCTCACAATTCTACCATCACCGCTTTATTATCCAATTTCAAAGCCACTGCCACATTTTAGGTACCCCACTCCTGGTAGGAAAAAAATGCATATGTTTCCTGTGACTGCTATAACAAGTTCCTACNGGTTTTTCCATGTTGGCCAGGCTGGTTTTGACCTGGCCTCAAAGAACCCACCCTCTTCAACCTCCCCAAGTGCTGGGATTACAGGTGTGAGCCACTGTGCCTGGCCTATTTTGGGGGATTTTTAAATTTAAAAATTTAACAATTTTTGGCCAGGCGCAGTGGTTGACTCCTGTAATCTCGGAACTTTAGGAGACCAAGACTGGTGGATTGCTTGAGCCTATGAGTTTAAGACCAACCTGGACAACACAGTGAGACCTTCACTCTTGACTTCCTTTTTTTTGAGATGGACTCTTGCTCTGTTGCCCAGGCTGGAGGGCAGTGGTGAGACCTCTCAGCTCACTGCACCCTCCGCCTCCTGGGTTCAAGTGATTGTCCTGCCTCAGCATCCCAAGTATCTGAGATTACAGGTGCCCGCCACCATGCCAGTCTAATTTTTGTATTTTTAGTAGAGAACTCCTGACCTCAATTGATCCACCTGCCTTGACCTCCCAAAGTGCTGGGATTATAGGCTTGAACCACTGTGCCTGGCCAACACCGACTCTGGTTTTTTGTCTCAGTTTTTTTTTTTAAAAAATTTTAAACTATTTTTGTTAGTTTGTATTTTCTTACAATTAAATGAACTTTTATAAGGACTTATTAAACTATCTCAGATTTTTGAAAGGCAGACTTACTCATTCAGCATTGTTAGTTACTTCATAACAAACTACCCCACAACTTAGGGGCCTAAAGCAGTGAGTTACTATTTTTCCTGCATCTGTGGGTCAGGAGTTGGGGCAGCTGGGATTACACGGCTGGGCCGTTCTCCCGGGCTCACTTGTGACTTCCCATGTGGCTGTTTTCCCTCCAGCCAGGCAGGAGGGCCATATAGCCTTCACTCAAGTGGCTGCATGTCAACTTTCCTGACACGGCCTCCACGTGGTATCTTTAGCAGCATAGCTGGACTTTCCTACAACATGGCAGCTGGCTTCCAAGAGGAGGAAGAAATGGCAGCTGCCAGTCTTCACAGCTCCTAGAACAACACTTGGAAACAGTAAGTTCAAAGGCCAGTGCAGATTCAGGGGAGGGTAACTCACCTCCACATTTTGATAAGAGCAGCAGCCTATAGCTACAGGCAGACTGTTGATCATCTTGGGAGCATCATGGAGACTAGCTACCACAGAGACCTTCCCACCACCTGAAGATTAAGCTTTCTTTCCCAAAGGAGGCGTCCAGCAGAACTCCTGCCCCTCCTCATGACAGCTTGTTCTGTCCGCAGCCCACACACTGTGCCTTAATGATTTTAGTCCATTGTCTTTTATCAAGCTGGTTCTAAATTTCTAACTCCAGGAAGAAGCTGTGTCTAATTGGAAGACAAATACTTATAAGAGCTGTGTTGGAAATGTTCTACATCATTTTTACAGAGACAGACATCTTACTGGGATATTGTTGTCTGGTGGTCATCTTTAACTGCTCAAACTCCACATGGAGGGAATGCCAGCTAGTGCTGTGAGGGTCAGCCCAGCAGGTGGACTGTGGTAGGACACGCTCTGGGTCAGATGCAGCCCAGGCACACTTGTTAGGTGCCCCTGCTGCCTGAGACCCTGTTGTAACAACTGTGAATGAATCTAAAACGTGAAACCCATGAGCAGGGAAGAGGATAGGAAGGAGTAATTTCTCTGTGTTTCCAGATCTCAAGAAACTCTGGGAGTTGTGGGTCATGGGGGAGGAGGATGACCCTCTATTGCAATCCTGGCAAGCTTCCGAGTCCAGAGGTGCCCGTCGCAAAAGAAACCAGGCCGCTAATGGGCACCTCAGGCTGTCTAGTGTATACCCCAAGGCAAGGAAAGCTTTGCGTGTACTTGTCTAAAGGAATTAACCAAATTGTCTGGAGTGAGCTCGTGCCTTCATTGTGGGTGTTAGCACCCCAAGTTAAAGCTCTCCTTATCCTCTCATTACCTGGCTCCAGTTCTCACAGCCGGACCCCATTTGTGCACTCTACAGTGATGTCTGCCTGCAAGGCCCTGTTCTGCATGCCTCATGCGTGTGAACTCATTTCATCCCTACTCAGCTGCAATACCATTCGTTCCAGTTTACAAGCAAGGAAACTCACGCATGAAGATACTAATTGTTTTGCTCAGGATGTCACTTTGCTGATGTCAGAGCCCACACTCTTAGTCACATCTCTTACTGACTCCCGAATCTTTGAAAGCAAAAGATACCCAACACTCACCTTAATTTCTAAACACCTTAATTTCTATGAGTGGGACTACTCTCTGTCTAAGGGAGACTCAGGGATACAAAAATAGCTATGCCTGGGGGTGATAATGGCATCTCCAAACACTCCAGCCAACTTCCTGAAGGAAGGTTCAAGAAGATTTGGCACCCATTGAATGAGAAGACGGGTCCTGGCAGCTCTGTGTGAGCACCTAGAGGGGCAGTGTGGAGATAAATTTACTGGAACTGGATGTATTTCTGGATAGTTGCTTACTTGGCCATTTAAAATTAAATACCTATCATCTATTTTGCACTTAGTATTATGGAAAAGTAGTTTGTGTTTCTGGTTTGCAGTTTGGAAACTATTTGTACAGAATTGAACCCTGATTAGGGAACAAAGGTGAAACTCAGGGACTAGGGAGGCTGAGACGGCATCAGAACGGGGAAGCCACTTTGGGATTTATCAGAGAGGAAGGCCTGGGCTGAGCCACCAACCAGCTAGAATCAAGGGACAAAAACATAGGCCCAGCTGTTCCCCAGGAGAGCAAGAGAGGACAAAGATGCTCACATGCCTCTGATGAATGGAGATGTTTTCCTACCTTCAGCTTTTTATTTATTTATTTATTTTTTTTTTTTGTCAAGGTGTTGCTCTGTTGCCCAGGCTGCAGTACAGTGGTGTGATCATAGCTCACTGCACCCTCAAATTACTGGATTCAAGTGAACTTCCCACCCCAGCCTCCTGAGTAGCTGGGACTATAGGTGTGCACCACAATGCCTGGCTAATTCTTTTCAACTTTTTTTCTTAAAATTAACTCAAAATGGGTCAAAAATGTAAATTTACAAGCTAAAACTATATGTTAGAGGACAGCAAAGGCATGCATCTTCATGACCTTGGATTAGGCAACAGCAGTTTCTTAGATATAATGCCAAAAAGGCACATGCAACAAAAAAAGTAGATAAATTTGACTTCACCAAAGTTACAAATTTGTACATTATAAGACATTGTCAAAATAGGAAAACAAGAATATATTGGCAACTCACATATCAGGTAAAGGTTTATTATTCAGAATACATAAAGAACTTCTCCAACTCAACACCAAAAAAAAAAAAAATGCAACTGAAAAATGGGCAACATATTTGAATAAGTATCTCCAAAAAAGAGATGAGATAAAAATGGCCAAGAAGTACATGAAAAGATGCTCAGCATCACTAAGGGATTGCAAATAACCACAATGAGATGCCACTTCGTACCCATTATAATGGCTGTGATTTAAAAAAACATAGACAATAATAAGTATTGACAAAGATGTAGAGAAATTGGAATTCTCTTTTTTCTTGTGATGGAGCACCTCTCTGTCACCCAGGCTGGAGTGCAGTGGCATAATCTTGGCTTACTGCAGCCTCCACCTCCCAGCTTCAAGTGATTCTCCTGCCTCAGCCTCCTGATTAGCTAGGACTACAGGCACACACCACCTAGCTAACTTTGTATTTTTCCTAGAGACCGGGGGTGGGGGGGCGCTCATCATGTTTACCAGGCTGGTCTTGAACTCTTGACCTCAGGTGATCCACCCATCTCGGCCTCCCAAAGTGTTGGGAGTACAGGTGTGAACCACCACACCTAGCAGAGAAACTGGAATTCTCATACATTGCTGGAGAGAATGTGAAATGGTACAGCTGCTGTGGAAGACAGTATGACAATTCTTCAAGAAATTAAATGTAGAGTTACCGTATGACCCAGACGTTTTCTACTCTTAGGTATATATTCAAGAGAAAAGAAACCATGTCCGCACAAAAACATACACAGACTGTTGTAGCATCATAACATCATTGCTAATAGCACAAAGTGGAAACAATCCAAATGTCTACTAGCTGTTGAATGGATGAACAGTGTGTGGAATTTCCACACAATGGAATATCATATGGCTACACAAAGGAATGTACGACTGATAACATGCTACAACATGGATGAAGCTTTAAAGCATTCCATAAATGAAGCAGTCACAAAAGACCACATTGCATTTTTATAAAATTTCCAAAGAGGCCAGGCACAGTGGCTCACACCTGTAATCCCAGCACTTTGGGAGGCCAAGGCAGGCAGATGACGAGGTCAGGAGTTCGAGACCAGACTGGCCAATATGGTGAAATCCCATCTCTACTAAAAATATAAAAATTAGCTGGGCATGGTGGTGCACAGCTGTCGTCCCAGCTACTCAAGAGGCTGAGGCAAAAGAACCACTGGAACTCAGAAGGTGGAGGTTGCAGTGAGCCGAGATTGCACCACTGTACTCCAGCCTGGGCAATAGAGCAAGACTCCATCTAAAAAAAAAAAGCCAAAGACGGATACTCCCTATAATAGTGTTTCAGTTTCCCATGGCTGCCATAACAAGATACCATAAAGTTGGAGGCTCCTATCTCTGGGTCCATGGCTTTGGCCTCTGAGCCCCATGACACTGCTCTCATGGTCATCTTTCCTTTTCTTAAAGAGTAGCACATGTTTGAGGCTGAGTAGTTTTATCAGCCTATTTTTTTGCCTCTAAATTTTGGGAGTTCTTTGATTTTGTCTAGTCTCTAAACTTTCTATGATTTTGTCTAGTCAATAAACTTTCTAGTACAAGATGGCAGTGTTTCTTCTCATAGAACATTCTAAAATCCTTGTGGAATTTCTGCGTATATGATGGAATTCATGGCGTTAGATGAGGTTTCTCCACAGATCTTTCCTAGATAATTTAGTCTCTTTGTCTCACTTTTGTGAGATGATTGAGGGGATTCATGAGTCCCATGTTTAATATCTTTGGCACTAGGAAAATTAGCAAGGCATGTCACGTTGGCATTCTCTACAAAACACGCTTTGCTGACTGGATATCCTAGTTTTAGCATTTTGGTTTTTTCTAATGTGAATAACCTGAGAATTTCCCAAATCATCAAGTCTAGGTTCTTTTTGGCATAACAGTTCTTCCCTCAGTTTATCTATTTTGTTGTACTTTTAAATTCTTTACAGTACCTCAATTTATCTCTTGCCTCTTGCATTTACTGTAAGTGGGAAAAAGAAACAAAGCTGAGTCTTGAGTGCTTTGATTTCAAGTCTGCTCAGCCAAATGTGCAAGCTCATTGCTTATGATTCTGCCTTCCACACAGCTGTAGGACACAATCCAACTAAATTTTTGCTATTCTATAGCAAAGAACATCTTTGCTCTAGTTGCCTGTAACATGTTCCTTGTTTCCTCTGTGCCCTTAGAATCACCTTTAATGTTCATGTGTTTACCAACGTTCTGTTTATGACAGTATATGTATTCTTGAAAATAACACAGGCTTTCTATTAAGTTCCTCATTTCCTTTAAGGCAGAGTATAGGTGACAGAGTCTTTTAACATCCACATGTCTACCAACAGCCTCTTCAAGGCAACCTAGGCCTTTTCTATCGTGGTTTCTCACAATTCTGCCATCGTCGCTTTATTATCCAATTTCAAAGCCACTGCCACATTTTTAGGTACCCCACTCCTGGTAGGAAAAAAATGCATATGTTTCCTGTGACTGCTATAACAAGTTCCTACAAACTTGATGGCTTAAAGGAACAAATTTAATCTCTCACAGTTCTGAAGACCAGAAGTTCTCAAAGTCAGTACCATGGGCAAAAATCACAGTGGCAGCAGGGAGGCTATAGTAGAGGAACCTGTTTCTCACATCTCTCAGCTTCTGGTCACTGCTGGTACTCCTTGCCTTGTGGCTGTATCACTCCAGTCTTTGAAGGCCAGCATCACAGAGTAGATTCTTTCTATATTCCATCTTCATGTCGCCTTCTCCTGTGTGTGTGTGAATTTCTGCCTCCCTCTTATGTGGCAGTTGCACTTAGGGTCCACCTGTGTAACACTCTGTCTCAAGATCTTTAGCTTCACCACACCTGCAAAGACCCTTTTCCGAAATGAGGTAACATTTACAGGTTTCAAGGAATAGGACTTGATCTAAGTACTGTTGTTTAGCCGACTTCAGGTAGAAAGTTGATGAGTGATTGTCAAGGGCCAAAGATGCTGTGGGGGAAATGGAGTTTTCATTTGGAGTGATGAAAATGTTCTAAAATGGTACTGTACATAGTGGCTCACGTCTGTAATCCCGTCACTTTGGGAGGCCTGGGCGGGTGGATCCCTTGAGGTCAGGAGTTTGAGACCAGCCTGGCCAATATAGTGAAACCCTGCCTTTACTAAAAATTCAAAACTTAGGAGCCGTGGTGCACATCTGTAGTCCCAGCCACTCAGGAGGCTGAGGCAGGAGAATGGCTTGAACCTGGGAGGTTGAAGTTGCAGTGAGCTGAGATCATGCCACTGCACTCCAGCCTGGGCTACAGAGCGAGACTCCATCTCAAAAAAAAAAAAAAAAAAAGGAAAAAGGAAAAAAAAAAGTTCTGAAATTTTGATAGTGCTGCACAATTCTGAATGTAGTACCAAAAACCAATGAATGGCATGCTTTAAGTCGGTGAATTGTGTATCAGTCAACTTACTAATATATATTTTAATGGAACCAGTAAAGGTGATGGATGACAGGTCTGTCTGCTTGGTATCAGGACAGCATGATTTTCTTGGGTAGAGGGCACTGCTGGGGCTGCCCAGTTCCTGCTTAATGAAATCCCACACTTGGACAGAACTGGAACAGAGGGAGTGGAGCAGACTCTCTGGCGGGTATTGGCCAGGTTCTTAGACAAGGCTCTCCATGTAACTTCCTCCAGGGAGCCAGATCTTTGGGCCACTCGGCCTATCCACGGTCCAGGTTCATCTCAGCTGTGTGAGGGTGCACTCGGTGGTGTTAGAGCATCTTGTGTGTGGTCAACACACTCCTCATTTTTGTAGGAGAACACAGGGCATAGGAAACCCTTGAAACATGCATGTGATTTTCTCGTCGCAGTTCTGAGTCCAGTCAGAGCTGCTTTGGGCAAGTGGGGCACCTCGCCGTTGAAGCCCAAGTCCATAACACAAAGGCTGTCCCTCAGGAAGGGCTGGTTTGTGGGCGCTGCTGGCTTCCCACCACCAGCTGGGCCTCAGCCCTCGTGGCATTCCTGTTGAGCACTGCGGGGCACCCAGGGGGCCGTGGCATCAGGGATCCTGCTGCAGGCACACCTGTGCTGCTCACATGGGGACCATGTGCCCGTGGTAAAGGATGAAGAGCAAGGTCCTCAGGACCCGTGTCCTCAAAATACCTTCCACTGCACCACCCATCAAGAGTGGGCCTGGTGGCTGGCAGGGCCAGGCAGTGAGTGCCTCCCTGTGCTGCCCGCCACTCTGGATACCGGAGGTACTTGAGGTACTGCAGCCCTCTGCTGATGACAGGTCCCCCCTTTCTGTGCACTACCCCATCTGTGATTGTCACAATTGTTTCTGTGTTCATCAGCAGTTGTCACTGTGTACACCTTTCCATGAACCTGGGCCTGCTGTCATCTGAATGCTGTCAGCCTTGGAGCTGGCACTGTCCAGTCTGGCCCTGGTCAGCCCAGACCTCAGTTATCCTTGTCTCACATACTGTCCTGGTTCATCCTCCAGCTTCCTGGCAAAGTTCCTGCTCCCTGAAGCAGAAAGAGGCTGAGATTAATGCCAAGGAAGTGGGGGCGTGGGCCTGGGAGGACTGTGCTGCCGGGTGAGGGTGGCACTGAGCTGGCTACTCCGAGACCATGAACACAGCTGTGTTGCGGTGGGAGGGTTGGTGTGGGTGTGGCCACGGCACTCTAAAGATTGCTCTCTGAGGAGAAAGGTGAGCCTGGCCAGACCGCCTGTCAAGGTTGCTGTGTCAGGGCAAGAGGACAGTGTCTTGCCCTCAGGAGCACGCAGTCTGGGCAGGAGACCCAGAGTGATCGTGTGTTTGGAAGGCAACTCCAGCCCAGCCTAGGGGACCAGGAGGCTCTCCCGCCTCCAGGGAGGTGTGTGCGGCTCTGCCAGTGCCTCTCTTCTAGGGCAGTTGCCAGGTCCCAGGATGAGGAAGAGTCCTTGGCTGCCCAGGAAGGTCCCTGAAGCAGCAGGGGCTGAACTAGGGGCCAGGGATTGGGAAGAAATGCCTGATAGCCGGTGAGGAACAAGGCGCACACATGTGACTTGGAAAGAAACAAGCTTTATTTTCAGTTTTCAACAGGTAGAGTGATACTTTATTTCATCATATGCTTTTGTGTGAATAGGAAATAGCAAAATATTAGAACGTAAACAGTTTTGTCAGTTTGGAGATCAAGTACTTTTTTCATCTTGAGTGTCATCTGTCTTGGAATTTAGCTGGGTTTAAAAGTAGTGAAATTATCAGGAAATTCTATAGAGAGCCCATCTCCAGCTGCAGGTAGGTGTGCCTGGCACTGACCAGCTGCGGGCATAGATGCAGGCGTCTCAAAGCACCAAGCGTTACAGGTGCTAGTTCTGCAGAGCCTGCAGCCTCTTCTGCCACTTGGCAAAGTTGTTCTTCAGGGTCTGCTTCAGCGTGGGCAGGATGGCACGTGCTGCCACAGGCTTGGGGCTCAGAAGCAGGCTGGGGGTGGGTAGAGAGACTGTCACCTTGAGTGTCCCCAGGAGTGGAGCGTGCTGGGAGTAGGGCCTGCATGGCCCTCACTGGTACCTAGCGAGGCCATGGCTGCCTCTGCTTCTGTGCTGCCACCCCTCCACCACTCCCTCCTTGGGGCCCAGGTGGCAGGGTTGCCCCGCTGTTCCCACGCCCATGGGACTTACCATTTCTTGGAAAGGCTCTTGGTGGAGACCTTGGGGAACTGAATGGCTTTTTGGTCCCTGGATGAAGGAAGAGTCAGCAATGAGCCCCAAACAGGCCCCAAGGATAGGGCAGGGGTGACTGGGCACTCACCTGGAAAAGCTAGATCCAGCCTCCTTTGGGGCCGCCTGGGGCCTCTGGCCCTTTTCCCTTGGGCTGCAGCTTTAGGTCCCCCGGTACTAATATTACTCGGACTTGAGGTACTGCAGCTGAAAGACGGGGACATCAGCATGGTGGGGCCTGCAGCAGCTCCAGCCGGCACAGCCACCCCCACCACCCAGTGTCTCACCTCTTGGGCCTGCTGGATATTGACATTCCAGAGTTGGCGGATGAGAACTTCACACTGCTGAAGTGTGGTGGGCTTTCATAGGTGCGGGTGCAGCGTCACTGGAGGGTGTGCTCCCATCACCTCCGAAGCGGAAGTGTTGGGGTGTGTGGCAAGTACCCCCAGCCTGCTCTGAACACAGCGGCCAGTACCATCAGGGGTGCTGCAGCTTCCCCACTCAGCAGCCTCATGTCTGAGGCATAGAGAACATAGCCCAGGGCAAGGGAGCAGTGCCAGGGAGGGCCCAACTCAGAACAGGGAGGCCTTAAAGGCCAGCAGCAGCCAGAGCATCATCCAGTAGCTACCCAGGAGGTGCAGGTTGAACCTGGGGTCATGGGAGTGGCTGGCAGCCAGTTTCTACCCATGGGGCTTACCAGGTGCCTGCTGGCCAGCGCAGGCTTCTGAGGTGGTAGAGACAGAAACTTGCTGAGGAAGTCCTCCCAGGAATGCAGTCACCCAACATCTGGCCTGCAAACTGATGCACAGAGGCAGGGGGCCTGGGATGGTGGCACCTCAGGCCTCAGGACAACAGCGTCCCACCCCCACAGGCCACCCTGGGACTCCACCCTGGGTAGAAGCATCCAGAATCCTCTGAAGAAGCCAGGCTCATTCTGCCCAGTCATTGCAGTTGACGGCAGACTACCACCAGAAGAGCACACAGACCAAGCTGGCAATCTCGTAGCCTAAGATGGATTGCAGCTCTGGGTTCCCTTGGTACTGAAACTTCAAACCTTGACAGCACATTGATGATTTAGAAACCCAGGCTATAGGGACAGGTCAGAAAACACAGCTCGCACACAACTGAGAGGAGCGGAGCTGCCTCTGCTACGGGGGAGGAGGGAGCTGGGGACAGGTCAGGGCCCAGCCCATACGCTTCTGGGACAGGGACCTCTGAGCTGCTACTGACACAGGTCTGGGTGAATGAGTTCATCCTCACTTGTGATGCAGTCGAGGAGCTACTGCTTTTCATTCTCATCCTGGGTGGTGCCCGAGGCGAGGGTGAAGTGTGTAGGCTGCACTTCACTGAGTTGCCAGAGAGAAGCGGCTCTGCCCTGAGCATCAAGGTGAAGGGAGGGGAGTGGTCTTCACCCCACAGGCCTGTAACAGTGCCAACAAGGTGATGGGGGTGTGGCCCTGCCTCCCACAACACTGGCTCCATCTGAGTGGGGCCTGGGACTGGCACTTGGCTGACAACAGGCTGAGGGGGAGCGAATCCTTTGAGGAAGGGAACACTGATGGCTGTGGGTGGGGCAGTCCCCGTAGTTTATACTGGAAATACCTGTTGCAGGTACTCCAGGGCTGCCTGCAGGTACTCGTGTCTGTCTGCTGGACACCATCCTGCCCTGTCTCGTCTAGGTCTTTCGTTGGATAAGAGCCGTTCGGGTTCATGGGGCCAAAGCCCAGTCACAACAGGAAGGAGCAGCTGTAGGATGCGCTCCACACTGGTCCAAGATGGACTTGACAATGTGCTTGGCCTGCATGATATGCTGAGCAAGGCGCAGGGCCTGTGAAGGAGGTGCAGGCAGGTCACTGGACAGATTGGCCTGTGCTGCCACCCAGGCAGGCCGGCTGGGGGCCCCAAGACAAATGCACAGCCAGACCGCTGAGTGCCAGGAGGAGCAGCTTCTGCCAGAGGACTTTTAAAGACTAAAGGATGATGATCTGAATGTTAAATTTTCCAAACAACACTGCCTTTGTTACCAGGAAAAATCAGACTTTACTGAAAGGGGGGAAGGAGACATAGCCTGAACCCTAAGCCCAGCCTTGGCTTTTCCCACCAGAACACAGCACTGTTTGTGTGGGGGGGGGGTGGTGTGCAGCCCCATGGCTCCAGGGTTCCTGAGGATGGTCACTGGTGACCACTCAACAGGATGTGGGCCTCTGGCACAAACATCAGAGTGTGCTTACAGTCCTGGCTCTCCAGGCTATAGACGTGGCCCTTCACCTTGAAGGACGCATCAGTGACTTCTGGTAGCCACAGTGACAGGAAACTGCTGGTGAACGTGGGGGCCATGAAGAGTCAGTGCTGGTGGTGGAGAGGTGACAAGCTCTGGCTCCAGGAACAGCTGCTCACCTGGAAGGCCGGAGACGAACCTGGTGCCCACTTCCAGGGGCACAGAGTACCCGGCTGCTGTCTGCAAAATTCTGGGTTGCATCTGAGGAGCCATGACTCGGGGGTGTTCTCCTGAGGCCCTGGCTCATAGCGTTTCCCATGCAGTAGGTGGCTGACCTTGGGAGGGTGGGTGGGTAGTTGGTGGCTCACAGAGCCTCCTGCGGTGTTTGCAGGTGGCAAACAGGAGGAGGAGTGACAGAAGCCAGTGTCCAACCCAGTCAGGATGAATACACAGCAGTGACCTGGCTCACTGTGACCTGAGGCAGCTGCCATGAGTCATCAGGGAGAAAGTGGGGCTGCAGCTTGGACTGCGTAGCTCCACTCTATGGGCACACCTGCAGTTCCTCGCTCAGTGCCTGGTGGCTGCAGGGCAGGCGGGGGTCCAGCCAGTGTCACACTTCACGTTGCAGATGTGTCCCAGGAGTCTCCACAGCACCCTTTGCTGGGGCCCACTTTGAGCACGTGGTTCCCTTCTGGAGACCTGCCACCCCACCAGCTAAGGTCCTGGCCTGGTCTGGCTGGGTCAGGGTCTGCCAGACTGGCCCAGGCTGAGAACTTACCTGTATTATCTTGACCAGGTTGGGCTGGGCAAAGACTACGACTACTCAGAACATGAGTGCACGTTTGGGGCTGACCAAGTCTGTGCAGAGCTCACGGTTCAAGAAGACCAGGAATGGCTTTGTATACATACATCAGCAGATTCTCCTGGACAAAAGGTGCCCTGGGGACTGAAGTGGCAATTTGGGATCAGCCCCCTCACTGGATCCAGGCAGGGACTGCACCACTCCATGCCCCTAAGACCACTGCTCCTCCCTGGGCTTCCAGACTTCCTGGCCAAGGTGTTAAGATGTCATAGATGATAGCTCAGAGGGCTGTGGGTATGCCCAGAGGGCAGGCCAGAGGCAGGTGACACCCAGGCCCTTTGAGGACACTGCATTCTTAGCAAGGCTGAGGCCCTTTTGCAAGAGGACTGAGGCCGCCATGGCAGAGGCTAGCTCAGAACCTGTGGGGGCCAAGGGGCCATCATGCCCTGGAGGATCCAAAGGGGAAGGGCTTGGGCAAGAAGGGAAGAGGTCAATGGGCACACCAGGTGCCACGTTAGCCTGAAAGTCTGCCATGAGGATCAAGCAGGGGATGAGGGCAAGACGGCCACTGCTCTGCGCTCTGTGCAGGGTGAGGGTCAAGGGATAGTTTGGGTGGTGGTGAACATTTATCTGGACCAGAAGGGAGAGAGGACAGGGCAGAATGGATCACCAGTGGGCTGCTTCCCTGAGAAAGCAGTTTTAGGGGCTGGTAAGGTTGAGTCTAGTGTTATGCCTAGACCATTTATTCCCCGAAGAAGACCACCAGAGTCCAGAGTCAAAGCTAAGCAGCAAGGATCTTTATTACAGGTTCGAACCTGGACCTCTCCCTCGCTCGTGAAACGAGACGGGCAGGAGAGCTCCTCCACTGAGCTCCGAACAATGTTATATAGTCTAAGAAAAGTGGGCATAGAGTTATTATACAAATCAGATATATGATTGGCTAGTGTTTGAACAAGGCGATTTGGCTAACTATGATTGGTTCCCGCCATTTCTGATATTTTGGTTCAAACTTTCAGGCGGGAGAGCAGGTTTATGGCAGCAAGAGTTTATCTTACTAAACACGTCTTGTGACCTTGCCTCAGAACTTACAAAATCTCTGGTATGTGCAAAACAAAATCTCTGGTACGTGCAGAAAACCAGGTACTCACAGAACTTACGAAATCTCTGGTATGTGCAAAGATTAGAGAGCAGAACAAGGGTGTAGCGGGTGGGGGGCGGGTACACATCTATCTTTGTGTCCTTTCATTTCCCCCTTCTCATAAGTAACTGGATGTCCAATCTTGGATTTCCAGAGTCTTATAATATAGCCTCACTTTCTGGGTGCAGGAGAGGCTGGTGATGGCTATGGAGGACCATTAGTTGGATGGTATCAAACCTTTCTCTGACAAATTGTAAAATTTTATTTACCACACAGGGGCCTATAGTGAATAGAAGTAGTAAAGACATTAGGGGGCCTTTTAAAAGGGGTGCCAGAAGGGAAAACATTGAAGAGCTCCACTAATTGTTAGCGGCTGTAGTGAATTGTTGCTTTTTCATTTCTAAGCTTAGTTCATGTAGGCGTTGGACTCTTTCCTCAACTAACCCTGACTCATTTATATAGAAACAGCATTCTTCTTTGAGGAACATACAGGTACCTCCTTTCTCAGCTGTGAGTAAGTCTAAGGCTCTGCGGTTTTGAAGGGTGACCTGTGCTAGGGAGGTGAGCTGCTGCTGAAGGGAGGCTAGGGAATAGGCGGAGTCTTCCATAGCAACAGAGAATTGTTGTAACAGCTTGTTTTCTATCATGGAGTGTTGTAGGGCCCCTCCTGCTAACCCCGCTGCGACGACAGAGGTGGTTAAGGATATTCCGGCAATTAGTGGTAGAAAAACTGCTTGTCTATGTCGCGCAGTTTTAGTTGGGGCGGTCCTTGCCCAGCCTATGAACTCTGCCGGGGTTAGCAGTGTCAGTCGGGGAACTAGGGTAACAGGGATACACAACTGTCCGTCAGAGATGCTTTTGGACAGAGTTTTTAACAGAGTCATATTACACCAGAAGAACACACCAGGGGGAGCATATATGGGACTATTAGGGTATGTAGCCGATTGGTTACAGAGGCTGTTGCTAAATGCCAAATAACAATAGGGGTATTTCTCTTGGTATGGGTCACGGTACAGGGCCACATCGGGTATCGTGACTATCGATGAGTTAAAACCTGTATAGTTTGTGGGAGGGGAGGATAGAGGAACAGCCGTTAATGGTGGTCTTCCTAGGGTTGCATACATAAAGCAAGAGGACAGGTCGCCTAAACTGGTGAGGTTGGTGAATGCTAGCCCTTCCCGTAATAGAGTTAGCCAGGAGAAGGGCTGCAAGTCTTGTGATAGCTTGGTTTCTTGCCTGTGGATTTGTGTATGGATTAAGGGTTGAATCTGGACTAGACTTCTCCACAGATATAAATGGCTACTGGGCCAGGTACTAGTTGATGAGTAATATACTCCCCCATGTTGTGGGGTTGTCCACCGAGAGTCCCATGGGTCTCTAATTATCCAAGTGTAAGTGACGGGAGACTCAGTTTTGTAAAAATACCACCCTTGTCGTTCTCTCCAGTATCGGACAGAGTGCGTCTTACAGTAGCTATATGGGCAACCTGCACTCTGGTGCCACCAATAATTTTTGCAATTATATTCAGTTTGATTATATTCAAAACAGATCATGGGTATTGCTGGTTGGGCAATCTGGAACCTAGTGAAATTGAGGTAAACTATAGTATTACACCCTGAGGGGGGGCAGTCTGGGCTAGCTAGCAGTTTACCCGCTTGGGGGGTTTCCCTGGGGTGAGTTTTGTTCTCATAGAGCCAGAACCTCCAGACATAGGGATTAGACGGCGCAGCAGTGAGGAGAGTCAGATGCATAAGGCATAAAAGCATAGGTAAGCTAGACATGGTTACGGCTATGGGGATGACGGCGCAGGGTTAGCTTTAAGGGATTGTTCTTAGCTTTGTCTACAGTCCATGTAACCGGTGCTCCAGACGGCTCAAGAAGGTCGGATGTTGGGTCCACTGGTTTGACGTGTGTGTAGTGGATCCATGAAGCGATGCCTTCTACTTTGAGAGCGGTGGGAGTAGTCAGGAGTACTTGCAGTGGTCCTTTCTACCTGGGTTGAAGAGTTTCTTGCCGGTGGCGCTTGACTAGGACCTAGTCTCCCGGCTGGAACGGATGAGGCGTCGGCAGAGGTCCTGCCTCGTACAGTTCTCGTAGTCTGGGCCAAATTTCCTGGTGAATTTTCTGTAAGGCTTGTGAGGAGAACAGGAGCTCAGAGACATTTTCAGTTTCAGGTTTGAGTAAGTCATCTTTTAGACTGGGGACCAGGGGGGGGGGTCTGCCATACATGATTTCATATGGTGTGAGGCCCAGTCTGTAAGGGGTATTTCGGGCCTGGAACAGAGCGTAGGGGAGAAGTACTACCTAATTAGCGCCAGTCTCCATGGTCAATTTAGTTAAGGTCTCCTTCAGAGTCCGATTCATCCTTTCTACCTGTCCTGAGCTTTGGGGCCTTATAAGCACAATGTAATTTCCAATTTGCCTCAAGAATGGAAGCCAAATCCTGACTTACCTTAGCAACGAAGGCTGGTCCATTGTCTGACCTTATTTGGACGGGAAAGCCATACCTGGGGAGGATTTCTTCCAAAACTTTCTTTGCTACAACCTGAGCAGTTTCTCTCTTAGTTGGGAACACTTCTGTCCATCCTGAAAAAGTATCTACAAAGACAAGTAAGTACTGATACCTATATTTTCCAGGCTTTATCTCAGTAAAGTCTAATTCTTAATAGATACCAGGCCTAGTTCCTCTACACTTAATTCCTGCGGTGGTCTGGGTTTGGGGGCAAGCGTCGTTTAGTTGGCAGGCTTTGCAATTTGTTGTGAGATCGCTGGCCAGTTCAGCTATGCGCCTGATTCTAAACTTGGCGTGCCTGATTAAGTCCATCATTCGCCAGGCACCCAGGTGGGTTGTCCGGTGGATGTGTTCTAACACCTGCCGTCCTAATTTTTCTGGTAGGATGGTTTGGTCATTTATATCAGTCCACCACCTATTTTTAACCTGTTTTAGGGGAAGCGTGTTCATCTATTCGCGATCCTGTTCGGTATAGTCGGGAAAACATGGCAAATTTCGCGGGCCAGGATCGGGGAGCTGGAGCGCGAGGAGCTGACTGGGAGCTTTTGCTATGCTCCTTGCGGTTTGGTCGGCTAAGAAGTTGCCTCGAGCAATTGGCGTAGTTGGTTTCTGATGCCCAGGGCAATGTACGATAGCCAATTTCTTTGGTTTCCACAAAGCAGTTAATAGAGCTAGGATCTCTTGCTTGTTTTTTATTTCTTTGCTTTCGGCTGTTAATAGTCCCCTTTCTCTGTAGATGGCCCCATGTATGTGCACAGTAGCGAAAGCATAGCGGCTATCCGTGTATACTGTTAGTTTTTTCTCTGCCCTTAGGGTGAGGGCCTGTGTGAGGGCTATCAGTTCGGCTCTTTGGGCCGATGTCCCTGGAGGCAAGGGTTCCGCCCAGATTACCTCAGTCTCTGACGTTACAGCCGCTCCTGCATACCGCTGGCCTTGGTGGACGTAGCTGCTGCCATCAGTGAACCAGGTGAGTTCTGTGTCGGGGAGCGGACGATCTTGCAGGTCCTCCCGCACCCCATGCACCTGAGCCAGTATCTCAGTGCACTCATGGGACGGGGCGTCCAAGTCTGGATTTGGCAGCAGTGAAGCAGGGTTTAAAGAGGTTGGGGGCAGAAAAGTTATTCTGAGGGGGTTTAACAGCAGTCCTTGATAGTGGGTGAGCCGGGCGTTACTCATCCATCGGTCCGGCGGCTGCCGGAGGACGCCTTCAATGGCATGCGGGGTTATAACGCGCAACTCTTGCCCCATGATAAGTTTATCAGCGTCTCGGACCATTAGGGCGGTCGCCGCGATTATCCGGAGGCAGGGTGGCCAGCCAGCAGCCACTGAATCTAATTTTTTTGACAAATAGGCAACTGGCCTCTGCCAGGGTCCTAGGTACTGTGTTAACACGGCTTTTGCAACACCCTTACTTTCATCCACGTATAAGTGGAAAGGCTTGGAGACATCAGGGAGCCCCAGCGCAGGGGCTGATAATAAGGCAGTTTTGAGTTGCTGAAAGGCCAGCTCAGCCTCTTCCGTCCAATTGAAGGGCTGCCGTTCCTTTGTNCATCTCCTGGAACCAGCTTTCTGGCCTCAACTTGGATTCTTTCCCGCTCCTCCGTTGTGAACAGGATACGGAGGAGCTGTTGACAGTCATCCCAGGTCGGCTGGTGAGTAAACATGACACTGTCTAACAATGAGGTTAGATCTTTGGGATTATCTGAGAACCGAGCATTTTGGGACTTCCAATTGTATAAATCACTGGTGGAAAAAGGCCAATACATGAGACGGGAGAGCCCGGTATCATCGAGCAATCCTATTTCTCTGAGAGGCAGGGCTACAGTGGAGTCAGGGAGTCGGAAAGCTTGGTCCCGCTGTACGCGGCCTCGTGTTCGGCCGGCCAGCCCCCCCAGGTTACTTTTGCCCTTGGCTGCTTCCGCTTCTCGGTTTCCCTCTACAGAAGCACCACCCTGGGGGACTGGGTCCTGCGGGATAAGGTGCGGATATGGTGGGGGAAATGTGGGTTCTAACGTTAGGGGGTCCTGGCTGTCCGGCAGCACAGGGGCCGAGGGAGCAGAGGGAGTCCCTTGTCTTGTAGGTCGCGTTACTAGGACCTTGCAAGGCTCAAGGATGAATGGAGTTATCCAGGGCGGTGGGTCTTCCACAAGATTTTGCCACACTAGAATATAAGGAATTTGATCAGGATGTCCTGACTGCCTTGGCAGGAAAATCTTAGTTTTTACCTTAGTAATAATAGAGAGACAGAAAATTCCTTCGGAGGGCCACCCTACGCCGAAAGAGGGCCATTCCGAACGGCAGAAAGTAACTAGCTTTCCTTTCTTTAGCTCTACGCTTAAGTTATGCCCCCGAGCCTTCACATCCTTAAAATTGGTAAAAAGGAGTGAGAGCGGCGTGCTCTGGTTGTTGCCCATCTTTGGACTGCTCCTACAAAGAGAAGGGGGGACGAAAATGAGTGTGAAGCAGAGGGGAGTATCCGACAGGTCCGGTCCTGGAAGGGGAAGAAAAGGTTTTATGTTTCGTTTTGGGCTTACACTTAACACTTAACAATAACGGACAGACAGTAATAACGATGAGCATTCCCGAGCGCGTGTCGGACTTCCGACCTGAGTCAGACGGGGCAACCAAGGATGGAGGCCCCCAGATGGGCACTGGGGAACGTCTCCCACCAGTCCCGAGTGGCTGTCTTCTAGCGCGTCCGCCAAGACCGTGCCACTTACAGAACAGACCAATACAGATTACAGATTACGGATTTTGCGAAATTTCAGGGAGACAGACAGAGACAAAGACAGAGACAGTGACAAAGCCGGCTTACCTACAGATTAAGATCCGTTGACTTGGAGGTCTGGTGGGCTTGGGGGAAATCCCGGACGAGCCCCCATTTGTTTCACTAGGAAGGGCTGGTCTGTGCTCCGCTAGGGAAGGCCTGGGAGAAGACCACAGGAGGCCACTGGGGCCAGGTCCAGGCTGACCCCAGAATAGGCCGCTGGCTTGGTTTCCTGACCCACAGGAGCAACATCCATCCCTAGGAGCCAGTGGCCTGACTGTGAGGAGCAGGGCTGAGGCTTATTTCTCCAACACACACTGGGAGTCAGTGGGACTGTCACTGCCCGGAACCTGCTTGTCAGGGAGCATACTGCCATGGCTGCAGGTAGGTTAGCCACATCTGCAGGACCTGTGGGAGCGGGTGTGAGCTGAGGGCCCAGTAGCTGGGGGCCAAATCCTCTGGTGGCCTGGAGTCCGTGTCGCAGCTGGCAGCTGGGTGGGGCTGGCTCTTACTCCATCCCCCAGAGGGTGCAGGAGAGATGTGCACAGCCCTGTGAGGTTTGGCTCTGTTGCTGGCTGTTTAGAAGCCAGGGCCATGGGTGGGCTTTTCCCAGCCCAGGGGGCTCAGTGCTTCCTGGACAAGTAAGGGTAGGAACCTGCCTGGCTCCAGAAAGGTGGGACAGGGCAGGGCTTTCCTGTACCTGAGGGTTTGCTTTGGAAACTAAAATGGAACCATGTGGCCCTGCAACAGCCCCCTCTTCTCCACCTTCTCTATACTTGTTCTCATTTGCTACAGGGGACCGCTCTTATCAGGGTACACAGAGAATACAGACACATGACGGGGGCAACACTCAGTTACGAACAATGTGTCTAGGGGTCAGCGGGCAAAGCAATGCTGCAGGAAAAGTCAAGTTTCTGCTGGACAAACCTTGGGACAGGGCCTTACCGAAAATACGGTCACCTGCTGCTTGCCCGGTAAGGAGGCCCTGCTCACNGCTTCCATGAGAAAGCAGTGTTAGGGCTTGGTAAAGTTGAGTCTAGGAAGAGCTGGTCTGTGCTCCACTAGGGAAGGCCTGGGAGGGGAGACCACTGGGGCCAGGGCCGGGGCCAGGCTGACCCCAGGATAGGCGGCTGGCTTGGTTTCCTGACCCACAGGAACAACATCCATCCCCAGGAGCCAGTGGCATGACTGTGAGGAGCGGGGCTGAGGTTTTTCCAACACACACTGGGAGTCAGTGGGACTGTCACTGCCCGGAACCTGCTTGTCAGGGAGCATACTGCCATGGCAGCAGGTAGGTTAGCCACATCTCAAGGACCTGTGGGAGCGGGTGTGAGCTGAGGGCCCAGTGGCTGGGGGCCAAATCCTCTGGTGGCCTGGAGTCCGTGTCCCAGCTAGCATCTGGGTGGGGCTGGCTCTTCCTCCATCCCCCAGAGGGTGCAGGAGAGATGTGCACAGCCCTGTGAGGTTTGGCTCTGTTGCTGGCTCTTTAGAAGCCAGGGCCATGGGTGGGCTTTTCCCAGCCCAAGGGGCTCAGTGCTCCCCGGACAGGTAAGGGTAGGAACCTGCCTGGCACCAGAAAGGTGGGACAGGGCAGGGCTTTCCTGCATCTGAAGGTTTGCTTTGGAAACTAAAATGGAACCATGTGGCTCTCCAACAGCTCCCTCTTCCCCCTCTCCTCTATACTACTAGTTCTGATTTGCCACAGGGGACCCCTCTCATTAGAGTACACACAGAACACAGACACGTGTGACGAGGCAACACTCACAGTTCTGAACAATGTGTCCAGGGGCCAGTAGCAAAGCAATGCTGCACAAAAAGGTCAAGTTTCTGCTGGACAAACCTCGGGACAGGGGCCTTGCAGGAAATAGGGCCACCTGCTGCTTGCCCCGCAAGGAGGCCCTGCTCACAGATGAGCCCAGGGCTCCCATCAAGGAGGGTCAGCTCTGCCAGGGGAGACCACTGGGGATCTCCAGGAGGTCAGAGTTGGCTTCAGCCCGCGTTTCTGAGAGGAAGAAACCAATGTTCAGAGAGGCCAGTGAACATCCCAAGGAGACACAGCACACAGGCGGCTGAGCCAGTGCAGCTACCAGGTGCATCTCATCTCAGTCCTACACAAACAGCCCACTTTGGTGGGCCTGGAGTCAGGGCCACACCAGCTCTTCTGATAGGGGTAGGGAGGAGCTAGAGATGGCAGTATGATGGGGCCTCTGGCCAGTCTGGCGAGAGAGGCTCTGGGAGCCCGCTGGTCGGGGTGATAAGACACCTGCCTAGCCCTCCAGAGGCCTCAGGTGTTCTGTGAGCAGGAGGGAACTTACCCTGTTCCCTGTGCCCTGGGGTGAGATCCTTGTGGGCAACAGCTGAGGAGGGGAGAGCAGGGGAGACAGTGGCGGGAAACCACAGGGGCCACCCACCCTTTGAAATTCTCCAGGACCTGGTGGCATGGGAGTGGGTGAGGTCTGCTCTGGCTTCAGGCTAGCCTGTTTCCGAAAGCGTGCAGGTGCTTCAGCAGCAGGCATGCCAGCAGTGCTCCTCAGTGGGCCTGAACCACTGCTAGGTGGAGAAGGAAGGGTCAGGGTTGGGAAGGGCTGCTGATCCACAGCATTCAGCCTCCAGGTCTGACCACATCCCGCCCGGGGCTGGTGGCTTTACTTCCCCACGGGGGGTGGGGAGGGGGGGTGGCGGCACGAGCCAGGCCAAGAGTGAGATCATCCTCTGGGGTACCACTGTGCCTGGCACTCAGTGGACATGCCTTGCACTGCTTGGTCTGAACTACAACCAGCTTGTGATAGGGAAGTACTTACTTGGCCCAACACCGACAGAGCCCACACTGCAGAGGGTTCACTAAGACACATTTGCAGGGGACCTCCCAGCCCTGCTTCTACACTGCTGTGCACCCGCAGTGGGTGACACAGGCCACAGCTTCCCAGGCTGTGCCCTTGGGCACTGCTTGATCCTCAGGTAGGAGGAGGCCAGCATCATTCTCAATTTCTGGATCCAGGGTCTCCCTCTGGGCCTCCCCAATGTGTACAGAAAGCACAAGGAACCCGGGCACGGTGCCTCAGATTTGTAATTCCAGGACTTTGGGAGGCCAAGGCGGGAAGCTCACCAAGGCCCGCAGTTTGAAATTAGCTTGGGTAGTACAGGGATACCTTGTCTCTACAACAAATTGTTAAACATGAGCTGGGTGTGGTGGTGCACGCCTGTAGTCCTAGTGACTAAGGAGGCTAGGGTGAGAGGATCACTTGAACCCAGGAGTTCACCACTGCAGTGAGCCAGGATCGTGCCACTGCAGCCTGGGCGACATAGTAAGACCCTGTTCAAAAATAATCCAGTGGCTTTATCTTCCCAATTCTTTCCACCTCTTACTCTTCCTGGACACAGCCAAAGGCTCATTCCAGTAGAAGCCCTGGGCATCACTCCGTTGTTGATGGATTTGTGGTCAGGAAAACCCTCAGGAGCACAGTCAAGCCTGTAGGCCAAAGTTTTGATTTGCAACCTATAAGCAGGGTCCTGGAAACCTAGGCTGAGAGGAAAGCCTTTTTGCTAGCCACGGACTTTTGGTTCCTCAGTATTGTAAGAGCAGGTGGGAGCATCCAGTGGATGAGAGCAGGGCAATGGGGTACTGAGAGCAGGATGCTGAGTCTGAGTGGACATGCTCACCTCTCCACGTTTGTCCCTCAGCCCTTTGGGCCTCAACACATCTGTGCTGCTGAGGCTGGTGCAGGGCGTGGCCTCTGGGTGTATCCTGGGATGATGCAGACCCCACAAGGGACACGGCCCACAGCACCATCCACTCAAGTCTCCCTGTCAAGAAAACGTCCCCACGGGTCCAGGTGGCGCCCCACAGATCAGTGGCTGAGTCTGAGGTTGGAGCTATGGGGTGGGAGGCATTTTCTTTTTTAAGATAAGGTCTGTCACCCAGGCTGGAGTGTGGTGGTGTGATCTTGGCTCATCATAGCCTCTGCCTCCTGGTCTCAAGGGATCCTTGCACTTCAGCATCTGGAGTAGCTGAATGGGTGATAATGTTTTTTTTTTTTATTTTTTTTTTTTTATTTTGTAGAGACAGGTCTTGCCGTTGTTGCCCAGACTGGCCTCAAACTCCTAAGCTCCAGCAATCTGCCTGCTTCAGCCTCCCAAAGCACTGGAATTACAGGCATGAGCCACTGTGCCAGACTGTTACTTCTAGTTATCTGTATCTTCAAGTCTTTGGACAATAAATTCACATTGTTTTGGAAGGAAGAGCTGGGCACGGTGGTTCACGCCGGTAATCCCAGCACTTTGGGAGGCTGAGGCAGGCAGATAACTTGAGGTCACGAGTTTGAGACCAGCCTGGCCAAAAAAGTTTGAAAACCTGTGTCTACAAAAAAAATACAAAAATTGGCCTGGTGTGGTGGCATGCGCATGTACTCTCAGATACTCAAGAGGCTGAAGCAGGAGAACTGCTTGAACCTAGGAGGTGGAGGTTGCAGTAAGCCAAGATGTGTCAGTGCACTCCAGCCTGGGCGACAGAGGGAGACCTCCTCTCGAAAAAGGAAAAAGAATAATAAAAAGGGAGAAAAACATGAAATATAATAGCTGTACCTATACCGCCTGACTACAAGGGCACCAGCTGGGTAGGAAGTTAGACCGGGGTCGTCGTCCAGTTTCAGCCCTGGCCTTCCCTCTGATCCTGGACTGGGATCCTTAATCTTGACCTTCTCCCTGCAGCTCAGGGGAGTGGACAGCCTCCACATGGGAACTAGAAACTTGCCTTCACTTGCTGGCGCACTTGCCTTACCTCACCTAGTTTTTCCAAAGGGTCTGGCGGGCTCACTCTCTGCCCCTGAGCCTGCCTCTGACCCTGGCAGTCACGTGGAACTCTCTCAGGCTATTTTCTTACAGTTTTGCAGAGACAAACTTCTCCCTCAGCTCTACATCCCTCCTGGGCCATGTTCCCCATGGAGTCCCTGGCCACAGTCACACCTGCTTGGTTCTTAAGGATGTGCCCCCAAAGCCCCACCATTTCCCACTGGGCTGAGCCTCACAGCACCTCAGCAAACCCGCCTGGGCCTTGCTGGTCACCTTCCCGCCATGGGGTTTGCCACCAGCTTTCTAGACACTCTTCTCTCTCCCTGGCCTAAACCCACAGGTCCTTCCCTTTGCAGTGGTTCCTGCATAATGGGGGTGGCCCCGTGTGGTGTGGCCACCAACCCAGGCCACCGGCACTTGGGGGCCAACACGTTTTCTCATCTTGTGCTCAAATTCCCGTTCACTGGTGTGCTGCTTCCCAGGTGAACGGGACAGACGCGGGGCTGCGAGCACAGCTCATCTCCAGCTCTCACAGACTGGTTAATTCTGCCATCCCTGAAGTCCCCTACAGGTCTGAACTCCACTTCACTGACCTCAGATCCATCAATGCGCTTGTCATTTCTGCCTATGCAGTCCCAATCTCTATGAGGTCACCGTGTACTCTCATTTGCCCCTGGAGGTGTGTATGAATGACCAAGGCGCCCCCGGTGAAGGCTGGCGCGCCCCAGCTGTGCTGTCAAGTACTGACAGCCTCTGTGGGCTATAGGGTCAAGCCCCAGGTTCTTCCCACCCCACTGCTTCAAACGCAGGCTGTGGGTCACAGCACCTCCAGGCTGGGTGACAGATACTTCTGAAGAAGGCGCAAACCACCCCACCCGGAAGTGCCAGGCCTCTGTATCTTCCAAAGTGCCAAACCCTGCAGAGCGGGGGTGAACCTGACCCCTGCAGAGATCTGATGACTCCAGCCCTTCAAACCAAGGCCAAGCACAGGGCCTCCAATGCCAGAGAGCTTGTGACACTTACAGTGGCCAGCCAGGGCCCCATGCCTCCTCCTGCCTCACAGCCAGACCCCCACCCAAACCAGGCTAGTCTGCAAAGCCAGGGACCAGGCCCAGCTGGAGGTTGCCTCCGCACAACACAGGGGCTTCATTCTTTCCAGGACTAGCCTCTGAGTCACCTGCAGCCTGCCCCTTGCTTTGCCAGGCACAGACATACATTCTGGGCAGGAGGAAAGGAAGGAAGGAGCGCAGCTAATACTTGGTAGGTGTGGAGAGCCTGGAGGCTGGGTTGGGTGGGGCTGTGCAGGAATTTGGAGACAGTAGTGCAGAATCTCCAGCTAAGACAACAAACAGAAGCTGGAAGACACAAAAGCAGAAGACAAGAGGATGGAGTAGGGAAGGGGAGAGATGGAACTATATATGGGAAGGGGAAATTGAGAGAGAAAGCAATGAGAACAAGCCCATAAGTGAGAAGGAAAAACAAAAGCGTAGTTATAATCCAAATAATTGCAGTCCCAGCAGCCACGGGTCAGGGCAGCACCCCCACCCCCGCTTCACAGGCAGGCCAAGGCTGTGGCTGCAGTCTACTCAGACTTGGAGACCTGGGTGAATAGACCTAGGTCACCTGGGCAGCCACTGTCGCTGGGGCCCAAATGCCTGTCCAGCTCATTGGAAGGGCCCGACTTACTACCGTTCCAGATGGGACCCACTCTCCCCAGCGACTCTGAGGCCACACTGTGTAGCACGTGCACACCACAGTGCTCCAAGAGCCCAGGGCTCACGCTGGGACATGCTGCCAGCCACGAAGACCTCAGATCCTGAGGCTCAGAAAAGAAACCAGTGGAGTGTGTTCCAGGAGGAAGACTGCCCAGAAAAGACACATGGGTTAATTGACTGGACTTACCTGGGTTGTCTTGAGAAATTTACCAAATTGGTATAAGACATGATGAATCGCTGTGTGTCTAAAACCCAATCAATATTCCCACCATGAGTGGTTCTCTAAACACTAAGGAGGAGAACAGGTCCCCAAGGGTAGCACAGAGATGAGCACAGGCCCAGGCCACCAGCTTTTGCCTCCACCCCCACAGTCAGAAGGTCAGGTGAGGAGGTGTATCAGCTCTGACTCCTGGAGGCAGCCTCTCCTACTGCACCAGGAACTCCCACCCTCCAGATACGATGGGCTTCCGAAAGGAGCCCCCAAGGATATGGCCACAGTCATACACACCAAGAGGCAGCAGGAACGTGAGGCTGAGCTGGACCCCAGCCGGGATCTTCCAACCTCCACACTCCACAACACCATGGTCTGCCAAATCATGACTTCAGCACAGGCAGAGCTAGCCTGGCACACATCCTGCCCAGAGAGCACCATGTCTCCTGCCCAAGCAGCATGCCTACTGTGTTCCACGTCAGGAAAAATCAGAGTACACATGCTAGACACCAAGACAGCAGAGAGTGAAGAAGTGGGACAGGGAGGTGCTGCCCTCCATAACCTTCCTGTGTCAGACCTGGGGCTCAGGGAAGAATCAGACACAGTTCCCCAGTGTGGTCACTGCCCTTGCCTGCAGGAACACAGTGGCCTGCAGCATCATGGCCATCCTTACTGCCCACAGGGCCATTGGGCAGCAAGCACACATTCTGGACTCAACCTGGGTGAGGAAGATACCCCCAGGAGCCTCACTACTTGCATCTGAAAATAAGTACTAGGAGGGACAGGCAGGAATTTCTGCATGGCAAGTACAGCACAGGCCCAGACAAGTGGCAAGGGGCCTTGGAGGACACGGACCTCCATAGCTGCATTTTTCCAGCTCCGACCCACCCAGTTTTCTTATGTTTTGTGTTTGACCTCAACTGGAAGAGGCAAAGAGTGGAGCATCTCTGGGTACTTGGTCCTGCCACTGCAAGTCATTCTGAGCAGGGCCCACCCACCCCAAGGTCTGGCCAAGAGTAAGTGAATGTAGAGAATGGAAAGGCGTCTCCTGCTCTCTACAGGGACAGCCACCTGCTCTTCCGCCTGACCTGTGAGGACACAGAATCTTCACAGGTGATAGCCCAGAAGAGTCTGGCTGGCTGGCCCTTGAATGTAGGTGCGTTTCCACTGGCTCAGAAGGCAGAAGGAGCAACAGGAACACAATGCAGTGCAGCAGCTCCTGCCCCTGCCGAGCCATGAGCACATGCTGGAGCACTGAGAGCATCCCAGAGCCCACAGGAGGATACCATGGGAATAAGCAGATCCCCAAGTGCAGGCCAGGCACATGAAACAAGTCTGTGCTGGAAGCAGGAAGGGTGCTTTGTGACTCGGGAGGCCCAAGATGGGATCCTCAGCCTTTCCCCCTTTTCCTCTCATGTAATGCTGAGGGTGAGGATTTGGGGGATCCTGTACTCTGAGACAGCCTCCACACAGCAAAGCCTGAGGCCAGGGAACAGGCTGCAGAGACTGTGGCAGGAGACCTACAGCTCTTCCGCAGAACCAGAGGAGGAGTGGTAGCATGCTCCTCTGAAATTTAACTCCATCATCCACAGAGCCTTCATCCTGGAGGAGGCTCTCAAGAATTTTGTCAGTGACAAAGCCAAAGTTTCCCAAGCACAGTGATGCAGGCACCGTGGGCACCAGACTATGTGGCTGACGCCACCTCAGGCAGGGTCCCAGATGTGCGTGAGTCAAGCCACTCCATGGTGGGTGATAGACTGGAGATCTACAATCCCCAGCTGCTTTGTCACTGATTAGTCCAGGGGGGTGCTAGCTCTGGGGACTGCAACAGCAGGAGCGACCCAGGGCCTCCACCACCTCCATGCATCTGCCAGCAGTGTGCAGCCCAGAGAGGGAGCAGGGAGAGGCGAGGGAGGGAGAGGAGGCCGGCCAGGCCTCATGCAAGAGGGCACCAGCTCCCACCCACCATGAGAAGGGCTCTTGCTCATGCTCTTGGGGAGGCGGGGGGAGTGGGGTGGACAGGCAAAGGACGATCAAGGTCACCATAGCGAGCAGGGGTCTGTCCCCGGGCAACCATGGGAAAACACAAAGGAACTGTTGGTCAGGAGACAGAAGAGAACATGGCTCCCAGAGACATCACAGCTCCCCAACCCCGAGAGCAAGAGCACCACAACCTCATATGTTTTCCTGCCAGGGAGGGGTTTCCGGAGAGGCCAGACCTCCAGGCTTCAAGTATCCACACATCAGGGTGCAACGCTCCTGCCCCGCCCCCCCCAACCAGGAACTAGAGAACTTTGGCCTCCTGTTGTTTCACTTCTGAGTGAGGGGTGGGTGGTGGGTTTCCATTCTTGCCACCAGCCTGTGCAAACTTCACTCAGAGGCAGGATGATAAGCAGTAGGGTGAGCAGAGTCAGAAGCAGGAGATGGGAAGAAAAATTGTGGAAACATACCTTGGCAGGAGGGGACTGCAGTTTTTGGCACATCTTCAAGGAATACTGGTGAAGCCACATTTCAACAAAACCGCAAAAAGCATTAGCTAGTCAAATTATTCTCAACAATGGTGCCAAGACCATTCAGTGGAGAAAGGACAATGCTGCCAACAAGAGAGCTGGGAACACAGAATAGCCACATGCAGAACAATGAAGCTGGGCCCTTCCTTCACACCATCACCAAAAACTAAGTGACTCAAGGATAAGAACTAAAACCATAAACTCTCAGAAGGAAACATGGGAGAAAGCTTCATAACCCTGGATTAGGGAATGATTAATTAGATATGACCAAAGCACAGGCAATGAAGGGAACAAATAGACTAGTCTTCATCAAAATCAACACTCTTGAGCATCAAAAGATACTACTGATGAAGTAAAAAGGCAGCCAACAGGTGTGGTGGCCCATGCCTGTCATCCCAGCACTTTGGGAGACGGAGGCAAGTGGGTCACTTGAGGCCAGGAGTTCAAGACAGGTCTGACCAACATAATGGAAGCCTGTCTCTACAAAATACAAAAATTAGCTGGGTGTGGTGGGACACACCTATAGTCCCAGCTACTTCGGGGTCTGACGTGGGAGGATTGCTTATTCCCAGGAGTTGGAGGCTACAGTGAACTCAGATTGCACCATTGCATTCCAGCCTGGGCAACAGACCCTACCTCAGAGAAAAAGTAACTGAAGTGTCCACTGAGAGATGAGTGGGTAAACACAACGTGTTACATCCACATAATGAAACACTACTCAGCCGTAAAAAGGAAGGATATTCTGATACATGCTGTAACATGGATTAAACTTGAGTCCATTATGCTAAGTGAAACATGTTAGTCACACACAAATAAGTACCGTGTGCTGCAGATAAATATTCTAAATAAAGGAGTCAAATACATAGCGGAATAGTGGTTGCCAGGGGCTGGGTGGGGAATTGTTTAATGGTTCGGTTTCTTTTTTTTAACTAAAGAGATAGGGATCTATGTTGTCCAGGCTGGTCTCGAACTCCTGGCCTTGAGCAATCCTTCCCTCCTTGGCCTTCCAAAGTGCTAGGATTACAGATGTGAGGCCCCCATGGCCTGGCCGATTCAGTTTCAGTTTTGCAAGGTGAAAAGCATTCTGGAGATGGGATGCACAACAACATGAATGTACTTTACTGACTGTACACTTGGAAATGGTTAAGACAGTACATTTTATATATATTTTAGAATTAATTTTTTTCTTGATTAAAAAAAACAAAAAGGGCCAGGTGTGGTGGCTCACACCTGTAATCTCAGCACTTTGGGAGTCTGAGGCAGGTGGATTGCCTGAGGTCAGGAGTTTGAGATCAGCCTGGACAAACATGGTGAAACCATATCTACTAAAAATGCAAAAATTAGGCAGGCATGGTGGCAGGCACCTGTAATCCCAGCTGCTCGGGAGGCTGAGGCAGGAGAATCACTTGAACCTGGTAGGTGGAGGTTGCAGTGAGTTGAGATCTCACCATTGCACTCCAGCCTGGGTGACAGAAAGAAATTCCATCTCCAAAAAAATTGGGGAAAAAAAGGCATAAATACTTTGGTACAGAAAACAGCAGAACCTTCCAGTTCTGCTCTGTAAGCCTGTGTCATGGTCTCCTGCCCACTTCATGGCCAGCACAGCCCACAGTCCACACACCTGAGAGCCATTTGGGCACCATGGTCCCCTCTGAACAGGGGTCATGGTTCCTACCATTCCACCCCTCGAGGAAGCTGTGAAATGGCATGGAGGCTTCAAAAAGTGCAGCACCCCACATACTAAGAGTTATGTACAAGGTGGGAGAAAGAATTCTATCTTATCTACATGCCAGGCTGTCAACAGTGAGGCTGTGGCTACCAGGTCAGCCCTAGGATCCAGTGTCAGAAGCAGCACCTGCTGAATCTCTCTGAGGGGTGCCTCAAAGACATAGCCAGGACCTGGGAGATGACCAGCACTCAGGAAGTGAGCCAGCCCATACCATCCTGAGAGGCTGGAGCCCCTCTGGGCAGACAAAGGACTCTGTCACCTACTACCTGGATGCCTTGAATTAATGGAAGGCCTGTGGATGCTGCACAGATCCCTAACCATTCAATGTCATAAAAATGTTACTGGGGCAGGGCTTAATATCCACATGATGGTAATCACAGGAAACATCTCCAACAACAAGGGAGATGGAAACAAAAAGACTAACAATTATATCACCACGGGCAAGAAGAAACTACTCTCATGGACAGGGGATCCTGGGATGAAAAACATGATCAATGACCTGTAAGTTAGAAGGGTGGGCAGATTTATTTTCATGTTTTCTGAATGTCATAGGAAAATACCAACAATTTAGAATCAGCCCCTGGCTGAGGGGCAATCTCTGGGATTCTGCCCCACATAGTGGAAGGTGGCTGAACAGTTTTTTTTTCTTTTTTCTTTTTTTCTTTCCTTTTTTTTTTTTTCTTTCTTTTCTTTTTCTTTTTCTTTTCTTTTCTTTTTCTTTTTTTTTTTTTTTGAGATGGAATCTAGCTCTGTCACCCAGGCTGGAGTGCAGGGGCACAATCTCAGCTCACTGCAGCCTCTGACTCCTGGGTTCAAGCAATTCTCCTGCCTCAGCCTCCCAAGTAGATGGGACTACAGGCACCTGCCACCATGCCCAGCTAATCTTTGTATTTTTAGTAGAGACGGGGTTTTACCATGTTGACCAGTCTGGTCTCAAACTCCTGACCTGGTGATCTGCCCACCTCAGCCTCCTAAAGTGCTGGGATTACAGGCATAAGCCATTGCGCCCAGCTGGCTGAACACTTTCTTTTAAAACAGAAGCTGAGACCAGCTCAGCTCTCACCTGGAGCAGAATTTCTGACCTCCAGATCTCATGGGAAGTGGGGTCTGCATTCACAGACATCTGGTGACAGATATGTCACTTAAGGAGGCTAGTGTGCTGGAGCCTGTAGGAAGCAAAGGGAATGACTGGTGTCCTGAGGGAGACACAGAACGGGCCCAAGTTACAGGCTCCCACTGGCCTAGCCAGATTGGGGCAAGCTGGACATCAAAACCAAAGACAGTAGGGACAGATTACAACTTGTTGAATAGCACAATGCCCCTCCCCACTAGCCCCCGATCCACACTGATACACCTGAATAAATAACAAAGAGAGAAGTCTTCCTTACCACAGAGTGACCACTGACCCAGTAATTAAGGAAGGAGGGATGAAGCTAGAGAACCAGCATTTGGCAGCCGCCCTATTAATAGCTGATTTGGTCAAGAATCAACAGTGAGGCTGGGCGTGGGAGCTCACACCTATAATCCCAGCATTTTGGGAGACCGAGGCAGGATTTCTTGAGATCAGGCATTTGAGATGAGGCTGGGCAACAAAGTGTGAGACGCTGTCTCAACAAAAACATTAAAACATAAAATTGCTGGGCATCATGGCATCTGCCTGTAGCCCTAGCTACCTAGAAGGCTGAGCAGGGAGAATGGCCTGGTCCCAGGAGTTGAGGCTACAGTGACATATGATCCTGCCAACTGCACTCAAGCCGGGGGTGACAGATCGAGACCTTGTTTCTGGAAAAAAAAAAAAAAAAAAAAAAGGAATTTCCAACCTGGGCAACATGGCAAAACCCTGTCTCTACAAAAAATACAAAAATTAGCCAGGTGTGGTGATGCCTGCCTGTAGTCTCAGATACTTGGGGGGCTGAGGCGGGAGGATCACTTGAGACCAGGAGGTTGAGGGTGGTGTGAGTCGAGATCGCACCTCCTCACTCCATCCTGGGGTGAGAGAACAAAACTCTGTCTCAAAATTAATTTGAAAAAATGAGACAATCAACAGTGGATATTAATGCTAGTGATAATTACAAATGCTCCATACATATTCCCGGTAAACCCTTATTATCATGTTGTTGTTGTTGTTGTTGTTGTTGTTGTTGTTTGAGACAGAGTCTCATTCTGTTGCCCAGGTTGGAGTGCAATGATGCAATCACAGCTCACTGCAACCTCAACCTCCTAGACTTAGGCCTCCCAAGTAGCTGGGACCACAGGTGCACACCACCATCCCTGGTTAATGCGTTTCTTTTATGCCTTGGTCTCCCAAAGTGCTGGGAGAGGTCTTGGTTTTATACAGAACCTTTAACCGCAACCAACGTAAAAGCAGCCATGCTAGGGGAATCACCCTGAGCCCAGGGAAATCCATCCCATTAAAGCAAAGCTCTGGCCCCAGTGTGGTTGCAGATCATGCTCTTCACAAAAAAGAGTAAAATAAACAAATTACAAATCAAGGAAACTCTGAACAAGTGGCCTTCATCCGAATGAGACTCTTGTGGTCATAAGGAAAGTCTCAAGCACTCAGACTATGGCAGGAACCCAGTCATGGAATTGGCAGTTAAACCCAAGAGCAAGAGGCTTGACCACTGTTGGCATAACACCCAGGTAGGTAGGAAACAATGTAAGAGCTTCCAAAATCAAAATCAGAATCCCAATTCCAGGACTTGGTGACTGCAATACTTCCTGTCACCATCTGGGGCAGCTCAGATGTACGGTCCAGCATGAACATACCTAAAGGATGAGTCGGTGAGCCCCTGCTACTGCTGGCACCGTCAGGGCAGACCAGGTTTGCTGTCCATGCCAGGTATGGACCAGCCATGCCTATCTTTCCCTAAATAGACCCGTGGCATGTGTCCTTTCGAAACATTCCACTGGCAGTGTGCTGCTTGCATGTCTTCATTCCTGGGACACATCCGAAACAATCCCCTGCACACTGCCAGGGGCTTCTGGAGCATGACCTGTCTTTAGTGGTTCTGAGCCTCAGGACTCGGGTCTGATGCAGGGCCTCTAGATGAAGCAGCCTCGATGGAAATGTGTAGACACAAATGTTACTCAAGGAACACGAGTACAGCAGGTACTGCAGTTACGGGGCTCGCCCATTCCTAATCATTGTGCTTTGTGTCTCCTCAGAGAGAGAAAAAGACAGCACTGCTCTCAGGAGAGGGCTGGCCCTGGCAGAATGCAGCAGCCATAAAGGATCCAGCCAGAGGATGCCCTATCAGCCCAGTGCTCCCAGGCTGCCCAAGGGGGGG